>NC_135270.1:1857000-2157750 GCF_051311805.1 Agelaius phoeniceus
AGAAAGGAAAATAAATACTTCCTTCTACAGGTGGAGTTTCAGGTTTCTTGTTAATATATAAAAGAGTTCTCTGAAATACTTGCAAGGTAAAATAATATATTACTGCAAATTTGTGTAAGAAAAGGTCTTATTCTGCAGGTTTCTTATCTAATTATGTTTGTGGATCACAAATTTTTACTGTACTCTAAGCATTAAACTTTAGTGAGAAAAATGTCGCTTTTTTCCTTTTTGCAGAAACGAGAAGGAATCCTCCAGTCTCGACAAATCCAAGAGGAAATAACTGGTAACACTGAGTATGTCAACACCACATTTGCCAGCAGTTCAGTAATTGAACACAGATGTGTCTCAGAAATTCAAACATTTGCTGATATTTAGCTTTCAGTATTGGGGTTCCAGGGAAGATGATGCATCAGCCAGTGACTGTATTTTAGCCTTTTCAAGAGCTGCAAACAAGCATCTAAAAATACAAAAGGGGGAGGAAATAGAGAGGTGGGGAACTAAAAGCAGGACTTTAGGTGTGTAAAATGATGGTAATGAGCCTTGTATGTGCCATCTCACTGAACATTTCATAAAGTTATTCCAAACCAAAAGGGAACAGTAGTAGAATATCCAGGTTTCTGATTGAATGGAGAGAAGCTGCACTACTGACTTATTATTAATCTGTGTGAATTTATGTGTGATAGTTATATGAAGGATCAACTGCAGCAAAATCCTGCAGTTCTTAAGAACCCAGCCCAAGCCTTGTTTGGGCTGGATTTCTGTTGTGGTTGGTGTGGTAGATGCATCTTTGAAGCTGAGGGAAAAGTTTTCTCAAAATCAACGTGGAAAAGCCTTCTTTACTCAGGCAGGGTGTGCTGATTTGGTTCAAAGTAGAGAATGTGGGATCTGGCCTCCTGTGAGACTTTGGTGGAGACAAGAGATATTATACTGAAAGACTCCAGACTAACCCTGGAGTAACTTGGTGAAGTTATTCCCAAAATTCTCCTAAATCCATGGATCTACTCCATTAGTCAGCAAGCTGAAGACCTTACCATGTATGCTGGGTTTTGTTGCAGCACAATATCTGCAGGTGATGTAACTGTTTTGTTCTTTTCCATTTTTTCCCCACAGGGCATTATCAGGAAGGCATGGTAAGTTCATTTGATTATTGCCTCTTTTCTTGAGGCAGCCAGAGGGTACATGAGTTCTGCAGTGGGTGGTCACTTTGATCAAGTGGCAAGAAAGGAGAGGATTTCAAGTTGCCCTGGCAAATATGCACCACAGGCTGTTGTGGCAGTTAACACAAGGGGAAAAAAAAAAACATTAAAATCACTCTGACCATCTTTAAAACACATTTCATTGCTTTCCAGCACATATTAATTTGCATATGCTTTGTAGTTCAGCCTCCAGAACATTACTGCAGTGGTATTGATGGTCCTGAGTTGCCAGCAATGTGAAATGGTGTCTTATCATGAACCAGCTGGTGAATGTTGACATTCCACATCCATTACCTACTTACAGTTTAAAGATGTGGAGTCATTATTCAGCAGGTCCTGTGCCTCGTTTTTCTCACTGCCAGGATTGAGGCCGGCCAATAGAAAACACTCCCCTGAGCCTTGCTTGGTGTAAGGTCTGCCTTCCACAAATGCCTTTGGATCTACTCTAGCTTTTGGGTTTTTTCTTAAATTGAGGAATATGAATGTTTGTTGAGTCATTTGCTGTTATTTAGGTGGTTGTTGAAACACAAATTGCTCAGAAAAGGCTCTGGTGCCTTTTTATATATTTTTCTCTTTTCTTCAGAAGGTGGCTGCAGTAGCACTCTAGTCATGCTACCTTATGTTGGCTGTCCTAAATTGCCGCTGAGAATGGCCAAAAACATCTGTACAAAGGATTGTATTGCAGATGTTTAATCATAAACCTGCTTGAGATACTTAATAATGCAGTCAGTGGCCCTTGGGGAAAATCTTCCTCTGTAGATACAGTGACTAATGTAACTCATGTTCTTCTGCAGAAAATGATTTGGTTACTTGGCTGTCTCTATCTGGCTGTTCAAGATCTCATGCATAAAGATGCTGTTCTTAGCTCATCTTTGAGAAACAGGGTCTTTAGGTGACCCAAATCCTACCTGAAAATGATGGTTTTTTGTGAATAATAAAGAATAAGTTACTGGCAGCTCACAGCAAGAGAGGAGTATGCCAACTACTTGGTACTTGGAATTCAGAGACTCTTTTGAACCATTTTGCTGACTGTGTTGTCTCAAGTGAATGTGTGTCTCAGGAAGTGTTTATTCTGCACTGGAACAACTGCTGCTCAGTATATTAATGGCCCTGAATGTTTTTCAGAAAGAGATGCATTCGACACTTTATTTGACCATGCCCCAGACAAGCTCAATGTAGTGAAAAAGGTTGGAAGGTTTTTTATTTTTGAAATACCTAATGTGTTCATGTGCATGCTTGTGTGTATCAGATGGTGTGGATGTGGTGTGTGTGGATATAATGTATGACTGGCATGCTTTGCATACATTAAATACAATTAAGCTTTATGCTTAAATACACAAAGTAATGATTATAATCTTAGTTTTTATTTAATGTTTAGCAGCGTGAACTTAACTTTGGAACATGGAACAACATATAGTTATCAAAGTTTCCATCAGGAAAGTTCTCACAAAGTGTGTGCTGAGTAGAACCCAACTGGTACATTGACTGTACTGATGCCAATGAGATACCCAGTTTACAGCTGCCAGAGGTCTGACCCTAGAGCATTTTGGCTGCTGTCAGATTTGAGTGGAGTCCAATTACCCACTTCTCCCTAGTCTGCTAAAAATTTGGGGGTTTTCTATGTTTTAACAGTGTATTTTTAATATATATATATATATATATATATATATCTCTCACATTCATTTTAGTTATGTTCTTCATTCTTGTGAAAAATAAGAATGTGAAATGTGACACAATTTTTAATGTCACATTTCAATTTCAAAATTTGGAGATTGTGTTGCAGTCTCTTCACTCACGCAGATTCTCTTCTGAGTGGAGCTCATACTGCTGGTGTTGAGCTGCTGCCCTGCTGAATAGGCCTTCATTGCAGTGTTTTCATATTTCAGACTCTCATCACCTTTGTGAACAAGCATCTGAATAAATTGAATTTAGAGGTGACTGAGCTGGATACACAGGTAGGATTTTATAGCCTTTCTTAAAGGGAAGAGGTAGTTGCACTATGTTATGCACTGTGCCCTCAGCTTTATCCAGAAATTTCACTGAATTATTACTGAATGAGCTCTAAGATGTTATTTCAGCAGGAAACCCTTCATTTCTAAATATTTACAAAGAAGACCCTCACCAGTCAAGCATCTAAAACAGCTTTGTACTTCCATTAGCATAAAAATTAATTACCAAATGCTACCTTCTGCGTGCTGCCAAGTGCTGCAAGGAGGACCTGCTTGTTTTGGTCAGGAAGGGATTGTGTGCACTTGGTTTGCTCCAGTGCCAGGCTGAGCAGTTGTTTCCTGCCTACCTTTGCACAAGCACATGGGATCACAAAGCCTGCATTCAGGGGGAATTCAGGATTCTCCAGAGCAAAGCTGCTCAAGTGTACAGGCAGCTGTACAGCTGGGCTGCAGGCTTGATTGCACCACAGAAATAATGTGCTGCATGCTCCTCTGTCTTGTTCTCAGCTGCTAAATTGGCTGAAAAGAAGCTAAAAGAAAAGCTTAATCCTGCTGTATTGATACCTCCCCATGTGAACAACTGTAGCAGTTATCATAAGAAAATTATGGGGTCAGGCAGGAAGGGATGGGATCTGCACTATCAAAAAACCCCAGGTGTCTTCAGGTCAGGCTTTATTTTATATCTTGGTTCATGTTATTAAGAATCTCTCCTTTATTTACACACCTACCAAGCTGATAGAGACTTTTCAAAGGTAAAATTAAGATTTAGATGGAAATCATGTGTAAAGGCTTTCAAAAGGGCATTCCCTATTTCTGCTCATTGCATCATTTACCTTGGGGGAAAATATTCAAATGTACCTAGAAACTCCTCAAGCATTTATCTGAAACAGCATTCCCTGAAATGAGAGGTTGTATTTCCATCAGCTGAAAGAAAATCACCTGCCTCAGGAAGGTGATGGATTGATAGACCCATAGACCTGATGTCACTGGGGTCGGAGTGAGAGGCCTGTGATGAAACCACAGAAACACGGAATGGTTTGGGTTAGAGGGGACCTTAAAGATCATCCAGTTCCACTGCTCCTGCAGAGACACCTCCACTGGTCCAGCTTGCTCAGAGCCCCATCCAGCCTTGGTCAGTTCCAGGGGTGAGGCATCCAGTTCCCTGGGCAAATCTGTTCCAGGACTCCACTGTCAAATAAGAAATAAGAATAAGAAAAGCAGTGAACTATTTTTCAGAAAGTGTACTGAGAAATGCTTGGGTTTTTTTCACAGTTTGCAGATGGAGTGTACTTAGTCCTGCTAATGGGTCTCCTGGAAGGCTATTTTGTTCCCCTGCACAGCTTTTTCTTGACTCCTGATAGTTTTGAGCAAAAGGTAACTAGATTTCATTTTTCTGTTAAAAACAAACATATAAATATGTCTAATTGTAGAAGGATAACACAAACTTTTGTGCATAAGTTTGATGCTAATAGCTGAAGTCAAGAAAGGACCGTACTGCTAACCATTTTCAAGTATTTTAAAAAATCAGTATTAATATTTAGTTGGAATGAAACAGAAAATTATATTAATGATGGGGTGGTTAGCATGCATTAACAGATTTTGGCAGCCATTGTGTGGTGCTTTCATTATACAAGACCTACTGTTCATTAACATATATAGGATTACACACAGGCACTGATGACAGAATTGATTTTTTGTGTGTCCAAAATCCAAGAATTTAATGTTGGAAAGGTTTAAAGGGTTTTGGAAGCATGAAGGCACATATGTACAATGTGTCAATTTAAGACCAACATTACATCAGTGTCTGCAGCTATCCAGGCAATTCATCTGTCTGTTCAAGACAAGAGCACTTCAGGGGCCATCATGTTCCAGTTTTTGAACTTGTAGGAAGTGGGCTGTGCTTACTTGTGAGTAATTTTATTAAGGGTTGTGTTAGTTCATGTTAACTTTCAATTACCTTTATCTTTCTGCAACCACCATCACCCAGAAACAGCAAAACAATGGATTGTCTGCATTCCAAAGGCCAGATCTACAGAGCCCTGACTGTTTTTTCCTTTTGAATATCTGGGTCTGCAGCTTTAAATATATCTTGTCTTGACCATTTGCACTGTACAGAGTTGACAAGAGTGACTGCCTCTGTTGTATTGCCAGGTCGTCAATGTATCCTTTGCATTTGAGCTAATGCAGGATGGTGGATTGGAAAAGCCAAAGCCAAGACCAGAAGGTAACTATTCTACCTTTTTTGTATCTCCTTAAAAATTTGTGCGGGCTCCAGATCTTACAAGGTTACAGTGTGGCTAAGTGAAGGTAAAGTTAATCCAGCAGTAAAAGGGAAGGTACATTTTGTAGTGCTCGAGGAACTCTGTATTTTAAATGCACTTTTTCAAAGGTTGTAATGCTTCCTTTTTTCATTGGCCAAACACATGCAGTAATACTCCAATATTCCCTGAAAGAAAGAGAAAACAGTTGTGATTGGTGTCACTGGCAGATGTCAGTTGCTCCAATTGCTCCATTTTCCTCCATCTCACATTTTCACGCTAAACCTTGAGTATTCCAGTAATTTATAAGATCTTCACAAACGAAGGAGATGTTGTGGAAGTAGAATTTCAAATGTTCACATACCTGCCTTTGGATGCAGGACCTAATAATGCATATTTAAATTAGTTGTAGAGCTGGGGATTGACAGTAGAATGTGCTTCAGGGAGGATAAAGGTTTTGCTGCTGACTTTGGGAGCACTGGGATTCCACTCCTCTTTGTTCATTCACATACAGTGTTTAAATCCAGCTTTTCAGGCTGGAGACAGAGCCCTTGAGTCACCAGGGCAATGGGTATCTCCTGTAGCTCCTCCTGTGAGGAGTCACCACTTCTTACCATGCAGGAGCCGGGTGTGCAGCTTCTCCTCCCCTCTTCCCACCAGGAATGGTATCTGGGCTCCTGCTGGTTACCTGCCACAAAAATCAACATAGCTGTGTCCTTTCAGGACCAATTTCAGGCTTACATTCCATGGTGCTCACAGCCTTTTCCTGCCACAATATTGGGTTGTCATTCCCTGAGGAGCTGACATAAGCTCATGTCAGAGTGCTGCTTCTAACAGTCAGAACTCTGGGGACATTCAGGCACTGCTTGCTGAATCAGGTTCTGCTCCATTCAGGGCTTTTTCCATCCCTCCCAACTTCCAGGTTGTAACAGCCACAGAGACACACACACACACACACACACACACACAAAATAATGCATCTCAGGATCGAGCCTGTGCATTAAATCTGCACCTACCCAGCCTGTTTCTTTTTACTTCTTTTGACTGGTTGAACTCTTATCCACAGTCATGCTTAGCTGTACCACTGGTGAGTGTATCACAAGCCTTTATGTCTGAAAGAGTCAAAGTGAGAATGAGGAAACAGTGAAATCGAGGGATCCAAGTAAAACACAGAGTATCTGTGATCCCTTACTCCCCATGGATGGTTTAAAATTCTTATGGCATTTAATTTTTCAGGTATTTATTGCTCTAGGGGACAGCTAATTTTTCCAGTATAAATCAAGCCATAAGGATATTTCAGCATATATAAGACATTTCTTGTGCAATTATTGAAATGCTTAATATGAAACTTCCTGCCCAAAGTGAATGGAAAAACACATCTGTTTTATGTGTTGTTACACTGGGCACAATGCCCATACTTAAAATTTCCAGTGAGCAAAAGAGTATTGAAAAGGATCTTACCCTAAATGTGTACACTAAATACTCTTTGAATTCCTACACTGTTTCTTTGAGGTCCTTGAGGAAAAAATATGCTGAAAAGTGCTTTAGAATATGAAAAACATATTTAGTGGGGAAAAAAAAGAATGCAGTTAAATAAATGAGTATGAAAACCAATGATTTTTATGGGGTCAACAGTTTATTTGGGTTATTTGCAATATAATCGAAAAGGTCTTAAAAAGCTTTCTGTGACCTTTTACTTTAAAAATGGCTGGAACATTGATTTGCTGAATCTATAATGAATTCATTTGCAGTTTGAGCTTTTTCAGAGCTCCTTGCAATGTGTACATCAAAGCCAAACTCAAGTTTCTCTTTTAGGAACTTGCAACCAGTAAAATGTTACATGTGTTGATGAAACCTGTGTAGCAATGGAAATAACCCATCTTTCTCTGGGAGTGTGCTTCTTTTACTTTGAGCCCTTCTGTGGGATTTTATTGTGGTGGTGGTATCTTTTTTGTGGTGGTGTCTTTGCAAAGACCTAACAAAGTTACTTAATACTACAAGTTCTGTATTTGGGAAAAAAAGTAATTCTGCACCTTGCTGCTGGCCTGAAAGAGGAAACTTCCAGTGTTGCATGCAAACAGAATTACAGATTTCAGTGGGATCTTGTGGGGGCAATGCACCCTTCCTGCAGCTTTTGGCATTTCCTCTTCATTTTATACCAAGCATTTTTCATCTGATTTATAAAGAGCCACAAACCAATGCTGGCTCTGGTTATATGACCAAGGCCCAGAATAAAATCTAGCCTTGAGTGTTTCCACCCTTTGTCCATGGATTTAAATTCAATGTCTTTAGCTGGCACACTTTAGGACACCAGGCATAGGTTTGATTGCATTAATTATTTAAAGTGTGACCCTTCACAATCTGTGAGAAACATCAGAGTTGATAAATATCATGGCTAAACTCTGGTGACTACAATACACCATTTACTGGGCTCACTTGGAGGTTTTGGCCAATTCCAAGAACTACAGTTAGGAATTTGAGTTCCTATGAATTCAGCAGAAAGAGATAGGACAATTGTGATTCCAGTCTGCTCTTTCTGGGGCAATTCTGAATCCCTGTTTGACTAAAGCACTGGTGTAGACTGCTGCAGTAGTACTTGTCAGTTTGTTTTATAGATTTCTTGTGAAATAATATTGACTTTCTCAAGAACTGCTCTTTGAAACAGAAGGTATTCATTAGCTTTTTGTTTCATATAAATCCTTTACTTTAGATGTTGAGTTTCTGAGGACTGATTCAGCCATGAATGTCAGCTAACTCAAAGAATGTTCAGATGTTTGTTCAAGGAGCACTTGTATACCTAGCTTCTTTAGATCCTCTGGAAAATTTAAACTTGCCTCCAGCTATCCTGCTGCAATTGGGCCTAGTGAAGGATGTTGCAGTCCAGAGTGTGCCAAGTCCTACAATTCTTACATAAGAGGAAGCTTCCATTGGTTACTGCCTGATGACTTTTTTCAAAATCATTACTTTCCAGCCACAACTGTCTGAAGATGAAGTCATACAAGTATGTGTAATCCTGGGCACACTTTGACTCAGGAGCATCTGAGCTTGGCTACATTTCATCAGCAGCAGCAAGAGCTATTTGTGTCCCTAACTAGAAGTGGTTAAAACACCCAATTTTGAGTTGCCAGTTTGAAAATTGTGTTTTATTGATATTTCTACTCTTTTTTTGCTATCCTTGTGATCTAATGTTCATGGTTATTAATGTGAGCAAAGGAGAAGAGTAGAGAATGGGCACTTTTTTTTCTGGAAAACATTTGGAGCGACTGAAGTTACTAATTTGTCTTCCCTTGTCTTTTTTCTAGATATTGTAAATTGTGACTTGAAGTCTACACTGAGAGTACTGTACAATCTGTTTTCCAAATACAGGAATGTGGAGTGAAGAATTGATTTGAGTCACAAAGGAGTATTGACAAAGCAAACATCATAACTAGCCTATCTTCCATCAGTATTCCTCTGCATCTCTATCCTAAAAGGAACAAAACCATTTAGCTGAAGAATTTTTGGTTATTAGTTGATTATTCTGGCACTACTATTTTCACAGTAGATTTAAAACTAATATAACTTATACAGAAAAAAGGGTTTGGGGGAAGGTATTTGGGTATTTTCTGGGAGAATTCATGTCTTCATTCTGGGATAATTCAGTCTTGTCTGGGAGACATTCTTGTCTTCACACTGTTTTTAATAGGTGAAGAAACAATGAAAAAAAATTAGTAAGTTTGATTCAAATCAGCCTTTGGAGCCAATCATAGGAATATTCTGTACTGAGTACTTAATTATTTTTTTACATATATCTTTTTTTAATCTGGGAAGGGGAAGAATATTTTCTATCCATGATAAGACAGTTCCATTCTAATTGTGAGGAATTTGCATGGGGAGCAACAGTTAAATACACTTGTTCACATGACAGCTAAGAAGAAGAAACTTAACCTGCTGAATATATAGTTCCAGTGCTATTATTAGGCTTTAATTTTATGGGTACAAACTGAAGTGGCTACTCATTCCTTCAGACTTACTATGATGTGATACTCTGCTTCAATATGTGCTATTGAGCATTCCACAGAACCACACTTTGCAGCTTGTCACTTGTTTTTGTTCAAGGAAGAGATCTTTTTTGCAAAGAACACTTTTCAGGAAGACACACCTGTATAATACAGCTTTTCTATAATATTTGTATTATTACATCATTTAAAAAGTAGAAGAATGGCTTGTTTTTATTTTGGCAGTTTAATCACAGGATTATCAGATTGCAAGTTTAGATTCATTGCTAAATAGAACTTAGAATTGTCCCTTTGATTGATTTTATGATGAATGTATGTTCGTCATAATGAACTGCATAATGTTCAACACGAAGAAATAAGATTAATTTTCTAGAAATGGTCAAAGCTACTTCCATCTGCAAAGATTCCATTAGAGTGTAAAGTTCTTTGGTGATTTTACATGGCTACAAAGATTTTTTTTTTTAAATTTAATTACCACCAATCGAGCTGTTATTTGTTTGGTTTTAGCTTTAACAAAGACACAAAAGGGAAATGGGAGTTGATTCTTCCCTTAGACTGGTACCAAGCTCCAGTTGTGCTTCCAGAGGAAGCTGCTGGAGGCTGCCTGCATCACTTCTGAAAAGCGCTTTCTTGGGGTCCTGCTTTACACAGTCAGGAAAAAAATTCCTCAGGCTGAAATTCCTTGATAACTCTTCAGAAATCTTGGGAGTGCTTAGTGCAGGAAGGAGAGTTGTTAACAGCCCTGCAGGTAGAGCAGAGAAGCGATGGGGCAGTGCTTGAATGGTCACCAGCAGAAAGGCAGAGCTGGCAGGGACACTCGCTAACAGCTGGGTGTTACTCATGATGTAAAGCATTACATCTTTCCACTTTCCAGGGCTTTTTTTTCTTTTTCTTTTACATAGAGCTTTCCAGTACAACATCAGCACAGAGGGAGCTCCAGCAATGGTTTTCTGTCTTTGCTAAACGCCAGCTGATATTTGGTAATAAGGTGGTACTGACTTCTGCTGGGGGGCTCCAAAATTATTTTCCTGAGGAATAATATGAACTTTTTCAAGGGAAAGTCAATATTCAATTCAAAGGACAATGCCTGAGTGTTCTCTGATCTCAGAAATTATCTGATTAAGAATATCTGAGTAAGAAGCACTCTAAATATCTTCGTTAAAATATTTTCTTACCTGTGTGTTTTTAACTGAGTTTCTGAAATTAGAGGTACAGAAAACAACAGTTATTTCCCCTTTACGGGGAGAAATAGCTGGACATTTTGACATTTTGACCTCAATGAAAATGAACATTTTCGTTATAGCTTTAGCATCTGAGAAGCTAAACAATAGGAATGAACCAAACTTCTTTTGAGCAAACTGAGACAGAACTTCTCATGTATATATCAGCAGCAATTTCAGTTTATTTTAATGTTTAACATGAAAGTTTTTCATTTGCACACCTAGTAGTAATAGTAATAGCTAATTAAAAAACAAATGATGTTTTTTCTGCAGACCATGCTCAGCTGCAGCACTTTTACATTTCAGCAGTGCTGAAGGATTTGGACAGCCTTTGTTTTCAGGAGTGCACTTTCTCTAAAGAGGAGATTTATATGGGTAAAGTGAACGCTGAAGCAGTTTTCTTTGCCTGGACTTGCAAATAAGTATTTCTTGTGCTATATGGGTATAACATTATTGGAGATTTATCTGTCAAGCTCCATTTCCATCCTTATAAAACATCAAACTGAGACAGAATTATTAAATCCTCATGTTGAAATGCAATTAGGCAGAACTGTAGAAGCGTTTAAACAATATCCAACCTTTCCACAATTATCTATCCCATGGTAAGAATTTATGTAAATGAAAATCTGCTATATAAACAACAGTGCCCTTGTAAATATAGATCCATGTGATAGTTTTAACAGTTACACACAAATAGTATATGCTGCCATGTAGGAGTGGGTCACTGCTTATATTTTTGACAGTGTAGATTTAAATAGCTATCAGATAAATACAAAATCCAATATAGAGATTATATCTAATATTTATTGCTTTGATTCAGAATATAAGAGAAATATAGAATACTACTGTAGACAGCTTGCTTTTCAGCAGTTGGTGTAGGCCAGCCCTTTCCTTCAGGGAAGGGCAAAGTTATCTGGGCCAAATTCTGCCACACCTACATTTCTTTTATTCTTGATACACAGCAATGCACCCTGACATACTGCTGAAAGCAGAATTCTCCTCACTGTTTATATCAAGGCAGAAGTTGTTTAAATTTTAGCCAATCCCAGGTTTATTTATAATTACTTAAAATGATCAAGTGGACCCAAATCAATTGATTGAGCTCATGTGATTCATGAGCAGCCACCTGGAGAGGCCAGTTCCTCTCCTGGTCCCAGAGGGAGCCTGTGGTCTCAAGGCTGCTGTCTCAGCACTTTGGATCCTAAAGCCAGCTGGGGTAAATCCAAGGCCCTGCCTGAGGGTCTCATGATGGTTTTGGGATCCCACCCACCAGACCAAGGTGCCTGTCTCTGTGCTGTGTCACACAAACCCCACAGGCAGCTGGGCCCACCAAAAAGTGGCCAATTCTTGGCCTGCCTTGAGTGGCAATCAAGCAGTAACCATTGCTGCTGCTGGGGCATTGTGAAACCCCCCAAAAGAACCATTTTCTGTGACTTCTGATTCACCCATTGCATCCAGCAGTAGAGTACCTAGGTTTCTTCTCTGTCTGGAGATGGGCATCCTTTCCCTCTTGATGGATCCTGGCGTGCTCTTTCACCCACACAGAACTTACTGTTTGGGGTTTTTTTAAAAGAGGAGCTGCTGATTTTTCATAGTGTGTCAATAAGCTGTTCTCAAAACAATTACCTAAAATCCTAATATCTTGAGGTCAGCTCCTTTCAGATTTCTTTCTCAGCTGACTGGCTGTTATTTGCCATAAAGAACAAGTCCTATAAAAAGGAACCTTTACATAATTTTACCCAAGACACACTCATAAAGCCCAGAATTGGATTGCTCTGTATTTCTGATGGAGTCCAGGCGAACCAAGTTTCCTATTTAATGTGCTGACTGCAGAATGCAGTTCTTTACATTTCCTAGTCAGGAGCAGCTCCATGTTACAGAGGGGAGCAGCCCTTGCAGCTCCATAGCTCAGGAGTTCAAGTGGATCAGCAGGAGCTGGATAAGGTCCTAATGCACTGCAGCGAATCGTGGCAGGAAATCACCAGAGCCTCTCCTACAGAGCAGTGCAGTGCTGGGGGATGGCTGCATTCAAGCAGACCATGATGATTGGGGTATTGGTTGGCTTTTGTTCTTACTTTTTGTTCTGGAAGTATGGTTTGAAATTAATGTTTCAGATTATTTTAGCAGACACCTTACTGCAAGCCGCAGTGTTGTAAAGCAGAATGGCTTTTAGAAGTTTATTTCATTAGATAAAGATATATGTGATATTTAATATACTAGATGCCAGCCTTAGGTCTTGTTTTTGTTATTCTTGTCTTCCTCTCAAAACAGCCTTCATCAATGGCCAAGCATCCAAAGAGAAAACAGTGCCTTGAAGACCTCTTGCAAGATTTTTATGCTGTTACATGTATGACTTTTGTCATTTTATTGTAAGAATTAGTGTGGGCTTTCTCTTCACAGTCAAGGTACAATTACAGACTGAAGAAATCCTTTGTAGAAAGTTACAATTAGCTTGCATGAAGATATCTTACTTTGATTTGTCACATGAAAAATTGACATAGCACCACCAATTTTTTTAAATTAGGTATACCTCAGTATCCACAGATTTTTCCAAAGAAGTTTTGAGTCATTCAACATTTACAAGGGCTAATTTTATGTATTCTGAAAATATTTTCTGTGAGATTGTTTCTGCAATAATGAGATTTTCTTTTCTGTCTAACAATTTAATACCATGCACACTGCAACAATAATAGAGTCATTGAAACATTTGGTCCTCAATTTCAATATCAAACTAACTGAGAAAAAAGGATATTTTCAAAATTTGCTAAACATGTATCTGAAAATAATTATTAGTTAAAATTAAGCTGCATTGCCTTCAACTGCAGAGTTAGTAGCTTTCACAGAATATATGTACTCTGTAAGTAAAAGACACACTCTTGCTGATTTTTTTTTCCTGTGCTTTTCCTGAAACCTTTTGTTATGATTCACAATAAAATTTGCACCTGAAAATCAACCCTGCATGTTGTTGTTGGGTCGAAGGATGAGCTGTCTGACAAAAAATTAAGGAGGCTGTGTGTTTTGTGTTCTCAAAACTTCCAGACCTCTCCATGCACCCAACCCTCTTGCAGTAACCCCTTTGTGGGTGTGCAAGGTGTTTATTATTATATTCTGTGGGGGCTGGTGACAGCTGAACGGGGGCTGGCAAGAGCAATCATGTAAACATGTGTTTGAAATGATTAACAGCAGCAGGTCAGGAAAATGCTGTCTTTGACTCAAAGTAGCCAAGAACACCTTTACTTTTAACTTTGTGGTGCTGAGCACTTCACTGGGGATATCCCAGCTGGATATGATGCAATTCTCTGCAGAGCAATTTTGTTAATTTTGAATCTAACAAAATGTTAGCAAAACATTGAAATGATAATGTCTGTGTCAGAAAATAATTGCGTTTAGGAAGATTTTGAGATCTATTTTTTTATAAACGTGTTTTTGTTGCGACCCTTTAATGCAGGAGCTTCAGTGCAGAGCTTGGAACCAGTCCAAAATATAGGCATCTAAAGTGCTCCAGATCGACATTTATAGCCACTGAATTACTGGCTGGAGTCCAGAAGCAGGTGTTTGATCTTTAGGTCTGCTTGTAAAGCTGAAACCACCAAGCAGAGCTGCCTAATCAACGGGGAGCACTAAAGACAGGGTGAGTTTTAATGCCAGTCTTCAATCCCAGTTTTATCAGGGCTGGATAGAAGCAATTCTGCTTGCTTAGGATCCACATTCTCAACCCCCACCACAGGCACTTGGAGCTTTTGTCCTGAATTTTGTGGGTTTTGTCCTGAAGAACAAGACTTGCTCTACTTCAAACATTGCAGTACAACACAAAGGTCACGGTCCGGGTACCTCAGTCTTCTCATTGCTGTTCACACAGAAAGCAAAAGATCTGGCTTTAATACCCTTCTGCAGCCATGGGAGTTACTCCTCCTCCTCCTCTTTAGAATCCTGCAGTATGAAATGAAGGAGAAATAGTTTTTACTATTGTTGGAGGGGCACTGTTGATGCTTAAGCTGAACTCAGTGTGTAGAGTAACTCCACATTAACTGAGACAGGAGGAGAGCAGAAGAGGGAGCATAGCTGGTGATTAAGCTGTTGAAAAGGTGGAAAAGGATTTGGGGGGAAGAACCTGTCTTCTGGGCCTCCTGTAAGGCCTGCTTCTGTATTTCAGTCAATCAAAAGCTGTTAAAATTCCCAAACATGTTTTGAGGAGAAAACAGACTGACCTCTGTCTTGCCTCTGTTTCACTGCAAAGTTCCTGCTGAGCTTCTGCTTTGACTCCTCTTTGCCAGCACTCTGCATAAGATATATGTGATGATACACTGAATACAGGAATGGTGATAAAGTACTTGTCTTGAAAGGCTCACAGTCCTGCAGGAATGCAGGAGGGAATTCTGTGCTCTGAGCTTCTCTATCTCATGACAGGAGCAATAGGTGTGGATTAGGGACCGAGTGCCCCTTTCTGTACCTTTCTGCCCTTAAGTTGTGGTGTAAAACAAGGAGCTAAAAAGTGACCAGTGAGGCTGGGGTGGGTGACAGTGCCCAGGGACCAGAGGAGGCAGGAAGGCTGCTAGCTTAGCAGATTTCCACATTTCTGTGATGGAGAGGTGGGTGTTCAGCACTGAGGTAAGGAAGTGTGTGGATTTCCCAGGTGCCTGGGGGAGGAATCCTTCCCCTTGAAGTGCTGCAGGGCCGTCAGCCTCTTGCCAGCATCGCAAGCTGCTTGCATGTGGCTGAGTCTTCCCTCTCTGTGACAGTAACTTAAACACTTCCATGTGCATATTGTTACAATAATAGAGCTTTGAAGGCGTCGGTCCTGCGTTTCTGAGCCTTCTGTACCTCCAGATCGTTCTGAACTGTTTGTTACAGCACTTGAATAGACAGAAAGGACATCATTAGAGCAGGTCTGTGTTCTCAATGGCATAAAAACCTTGTACATCTACTGTCTGAAACCAGCACTCACTCCAAACAGTCGTAACCTCCAGCTTATTTTTTTCTGTTATCAGGACAAATTAACCCATTAGCTGCACAGACTCTATTGTGAGTCAGAGGTATATGACTCATGTGAATAGAACCCAGTTCTATTCTGGTTTTAATTAACTTGGCCTCCACCCAAATCCTCCTTAGAAATGAAAGATACTAGATTAGCTGAAGTGTACAACACATTTTTACGGTTTGTGCTAAACTTACATGTGTATTTATATGAGATAATGCTACAAAAAAAAAGATTCCTATGAATGCAGTAGCCTGAAATGTAAGTGACAGAGCTGCTGTATTTGACTGTTAAAGTATTAGAATTAATCTGGTTGGATTGTTTGCTTTGCAAACTGTAAGAACAAAGAAAAAAAAATTTAGAATTCTAGTACATTGGGAAAATATTTCCAGTCTTAATTCAGATAAATGGAAAACAAATTTGTGGTGGTTAGAATTTCAATAGAAGTACAGTCTTAACGTGGCACTTCCCATTGTGATTTTCCTAATTTTGATGCCTGAGATTTTTTCTTTTCTTTCTTCAAGATAAAATGTAAGGATTTGATCAGTATACTTGTCAGTATTTCTATTTGGGTCATTGTGCCTTCTCTTTATAAAGCAATATTGAAATCAAATAAACTCAAATTTAAATTGCAGGGAGGGTAATCTGAGCCACTGCTTAGAGTACTGTCAAAACAGAAGTGATACTAATTATATTTACACAAGTTCAAAAGAATCAAAATAAAACCAAGGAAACAAAACCACCCCTCTGTAATCCTGACAGAAATCAAAGCCTGAATCTCACCTACTTATCACAAAGTAAGTAAGATTTCCTCATGGCACTTTAGGGGTTCTGAATGCAGATGGGAAGCAGGCACTCAGAGATTGTGGTGGAGTGGGATGGCTCCACTGAGAATCTAAAGAAACAGCCCAGAATAAAGGGGAGAGAGGCTGCAGGGGAAAGAGAGGAATGTGTGTTGCTGTGATCACTCTGTAGTTTGCAGCATGCTCGTGTAAGGCAGGAAGGGTGGGCCAGCTGGACACAAACTAACCCGGAGAGGTAAATTAATCAGGAGTGGGCTCTGTGTGCCACCAGCTGTCTGGTCACTAATAAATTGGGTTTCTGCTTCGGCAGGGCCCAGGTTACCTGGAGCATGAAGGGGAGAGCTGGAGGGAAAAGGTCAGGTTTTAAAAGAGGCTGAGTTTGAGGTGCTCTGAAATGAAAACTTGCATGGGGACCACTATTCCCAGACTCTGCAGTGCCACAGTTTAATTCCAGTGGCTTAGAGCACTTAATGGAGATCTGCCCTCAGCTCTGCCTGCTGCCAGTTAGTCCTGATGAAGCCCTAACTCACCTTCTCAATGCCTAAGTGGTGACATTAAACTTTCATCAGGGCAAGGAAATTAAAGGCACGTAGCAGACTCGGCTTCATTTAGCCAGAGCTCCTTGTCCAGACCCAGAGGTTTTTCTGTCTTGGAGGGAACACTGTCCTCCTGTGCCAGACAAGGTAGTGTGGCAGTGAATTTGTTACATTCTTCAATTCCCAATCACTGTAGAAAGCTACCCAGGTGGTAGGAGGCAGAGTTAGGGCACGGATTTATCTACTGATATTGCAAACAGTTATGCTGCATTTCAGGGATATGTGTATTCCTCAGCTGGAAGTTTTGAGCATTAACTTCTGAAATTCCATTGCTTTTCACGTTTCCTTTGCTACAGTGGATTTCTTATGGATTTCACTGGTTGAAGTTGGATATACCAAACTGTTGTCATCTTATTACAAAAGTTCCACACCTTCTTGGTGGTTTCTCATGGGCATCTCCTCACAGCACAACCAACAAACTCCAACTGCCTCCTCACCCCGTTAACCCACTCTTTTGTGGCACTCATCCTCTTATTGGACACAGCTGTGGCCTGTTAAGGGCAGGCCTGTTCCTAATCTTTGGTGATCAGTACAGCTGCACCTCCTCAAAGGTGAGATTGCCTTCTGCACTATCTTTATTTTCTAGCATTCTATCCCTCCACACCAAACCTGTCTAGATTCCTTCTTTATGCTTATAGTTATGTCCCTCTATTGGACAGAGCTCCTTTATATAATCTATAAAGCATTGTGGATCTACACCAGGGTGCAGAGAATGATGTGATGATTTGACAGTAATGGGCAAATTCCTGAGTCACCTCACCCTCCTTTGGGGATATTTGTACAAGGAAATCTGCATCATACCTCAGGATGTTCCTGTTACCATGCATGTTCAGAAATGGAAAAGATCCAGGGCTCTCCTTCCCTTTGCACTCAAGGAATGTTTAGTGGTGCCACTAGAAAGGGGAAGAAGTATTTGGATCCTGATGTGAGAAAGAGGATGGATCTTGGTGGGCACAACAGTTCCAGCACCTTCATCAAAATATTTCTCAGCAAACCTGTAATTTTCCTTCTGGGCACTTACAGGAATTTAAGCTGAACTATCCCATGCTGCTGGGTCTTCAACACTTTAACCCCAGAAGTCTTGTGATCCTCTGTTCTCTCCTCCAGTGTGACACAACCTCACCCCGTAATTTTGGTGTCAAGCCCGTTAACTTCTGCTGCTTCCAAGACTTCTCTCCCAATGGCTCAGTTACCCAGGCAGACCTCTGGCAGGGGGAATGAAACACCAACAGAAAACTGCTCTCTTAAGCCAGACAAAATTTTCCACTAGATTAATTCCCTCAATTAAAAATCAGAAGATTTGTTTCAAGGAATCAAGACACACCTGTTATTTAAACTCAATTTCACTTTTATTACTGGCTTATTAAAACTCACCATTCTGTATTAATCAGCATTTCTTAATTAACATAAAATTCCCAAGGTCTGGTACAATTCCACCACCCACAATCCAGTTCTATGCTGTTCATCTCTATTTAGACTACATATTGCTGGAGCATGTGGGATTATATTGCATGCTGCAATTATTTTCAGGGAGGGCTCTGACACTTGGCCTTGATCTTGGCTTTCTCTAGTACAGAGCACTGTTAGTATTCTATATTTATTTATAACTGGCTGAGGGGAACAACAGAGGCTGCCTGACACTGTGCACTCTCTTCTTCTTTAGATTGTAATTCTCGGATAGATCTCTCAGGAATTACAGGGAGGAGAGCTTTGCCATTTGGAGAAAAGGTCTTACAATTTAATCAGAACACAATTTTAGCAAACCAGCTAGTTCAATCAGCCAGTCCAATTATGGTGTGGGTTGAGCAAGACTCTGTGCTCAGGGTTCCCTGGAGTTGTTTTTAGTTATGAAATCAAAATAAGAAATGAGGTCAGTTATGCTCTATTGACTCCTAGTGCTGCAGCTTTCAGAGTGTACAGCAGCACAGCTTTGCCTAAATTTGTGTTGGGCATCTCACTGCTCTGCCTGGGCTTTGCCACTGGTTGAAAGCTAAACTGGGAGTGCTCATTCCAAGTGACAAATGTGCTTGTCCCTGGGCTGGTGCACATGGACAGAAACCACATGGACCTGGCTCTGCTTTTAACCCTCGCAGCGCTGCAGGTGAGTGCTCTCAGTCCCGTGCCAGGAGAGCTGCAGCAGCTCTCCCATCACCATCTAAGAGCCACAGGTACTCTCTTGGGTGCCACTGGTTATTTCCTGATTGACTGACTCTCCTGAGATCTTGTATGAGCCTTGGTACCAAATTTTTCCTAACTACTGTAACCCTTCAAAAATTCCCAGCTTCCCAACCTCCCTTCATCTGTTGGTTCCTTACCACCTTCCTCATTTTCTAGCTGTCCCTTCTCCCTGGCTGAGGCAGCTGCTGAACCCAACATCCAAACAACCAAAACCATGCAGCTGATCATGCCCTTGTTTCAGCAAACCCCCGTTCTCTCCAAACTGTTCTTAAACACCATGCCCTTCCTCTTTCTTTTCTCCAGCCCACATGAAAGGCTCTCAATGGTTTCTTCATCTGGCTGCATGTAACAACTGAGAGAGTTTATTTCCATCCTCAGCCTCTCATGTTCTATGGACACACTCGGGACAATCTCTCACTCATCCTCCTGCTATAATTTTACAGCTAGGAATGAAAGAGCTGTATCAATCCCTTCTTGCCACAACCCAGCACATCCTGCAACATCATTTGCAATACCTTCTTTTTTTTTTCTCCTGAGGATTGTTTTAAGAAAAATATCCAAATTCAGAGCCAGCAAACAGGCTGTGGGCAAAGCTTCATTCTTGGCTGGTCACATACGTGTCTGCTCTCCCAGACTGGAGTTTAGTGCCTGCACACCATGAAGAGTGTGGCTCCATGTCTCTGCCCATTACACTGCAGAACAATATTAAATCCAAAATGTACTGGGAAAACCTCAAAAGAGCCTGAGCTTGGATACCTCCCAAGTGTTTTGGTGTCTTGTGTGCACTTACAGAAGGCAGAAGAGAAAACAGATCCATAAAAGTGCTGTTGTTCATCCCTATCCCTTTAATTCTCTGTTCCTGCCCATTTAAATGGCTGTAGTCTTATTTCTCTCTTTACTCCTCAGCCCTCCATTGCTGATGCACATTTCTTTACATTCAGTGCCATGGATGCACATTGTTGAAAACAGTCCCCTTGTTAAAGAGGGAACATGGGATTTGAGGCATTAACTCTACTTCTTATAAGTTAGTTTAAAAAAAAGCCAAAAAAATCAAAACCCAGGGAGTTTACACATATGAAGGTAATGGAAATTAAGATGTTCCACTTCTCACTTGAAGTTGAGTTGCATTTCTGTCTGTGTGATACTGTTGGGTTTTAAGCCCACATAAAACTGAGTGATAAAACCCACGTCTTTCCTAACAGTGTCATATGCACCTGAGGACAGCTTTATCCACAGATCCCACTCTGAAGTTTCCCATTTTCTGAAATAAAAGTTGTGTATTTGCATGTCTAGAATTAATTCCCCATGCTCTGCAGAAGATGAAGCTCCTTTAAATCTCTTTCCTTCTCTTTAGTCATGCGTGCTTTGAAAGCTTTGCAGGCTTTCCAAGACTCTTCCTCCTTACTGCAAAGCCAGCAATTGTCTTTTCTCAACACCACTGGGCATGGGTCAGGCCAGACTCCTAGAAAACAGAAATTATATTTTCTGTTAAATCATCCTCTGAAATAAGTAGATTATATGGTATGATCTGAATTATTCAAAGAAGTCAGAGATATTTGTGTAATGTAATGAAATAAAACTGTATCTAAACATATACTTTGCTAAGTTTCAGTTAGATCTTAACATTTGAGAGTGATTTGGCATCTAGGATAGCATGAGAATTAATTCCAGAAACGAGATGTAATCAGTTCACCTTTCTTGGCACAGTATCTTGCTAAATGCAAAAAAACCTCTTTTCATTTACTCTATAATTATCCTTGTGTATTCTTGAATGAAAGCATAGCAAAGATCACATTTCTGGCACATTTGGGAGCAAAACAGTTAAATTACTAACAAATAATGTTTTGTAGTTTGTATGAGAGCCAAGAAGATTAATGAAATGTTCATGAGAGAGTCTGGCAAGTGGCCACATTCCTATGGGAACATTGCTGTAGTGAGGTTTAACGGAGCATGAGGGACATTAAGAAACAAATGTGTGGGAGTTTTAGGGTGAACTGCAGATGATAAGAATCTAGTAAAACGAGATATCATGTATTTTGCCTTTGAGGCTTTCCAGTGTGTCTGTGTAACATTTCTCATCCTTATCTGAAGGCTGTGAGGAAGATGAGCAAAGTGCACTCTCCTTGGGTTTTTTAAGAGCAGCTGTCAAACACTTGAGCTCTGCTGACTTCTTTGAATGTTACAGCAGATGTAAAGTCATTAAACAAATGGCTACAAGAAATAAGTCTTCCAGCCTGACTAGAGTTTTTGTATAGAAGCTCCTCAATTTGCTGCTTAATCTGCCAGCCTTCCCAAAACTTCCATCCTCTTTGGATGGCAAAAAGCAGCGTTAATTTCATTCTTTCAGACAAGCCAGGGAGAAGCTGCATTACTGCAGTGTTATTTCTATTTCTGCTGTTCCACCACCTCCCCTGTCATAGCAGTTGTGTCTGAAATACATCCTCATCGACCCTGGGTATCCACTAGCATGCTTTATTTCTCTTAAGGTACTTAATATTACTTTTAATCAAAGATAAGGAAACAAGCTAAGTTTACCATGTTTCAGGGAAAAAAAAAACAACCTCAGCAGATTGCTGACAGCAATCAAACACTTCTCCTTATCGTACCAAAAGATAAGAAAAATGGAAAGGTACTGATTTCCCTGGGAGCAGGGCAGGCACTGAGGCATGTGTGGGCTCCAACAATACACTTCCTAGAGGTTTTCCAAATTAGCTAAAATAATCTTCAGAGATCATCACGGGTAGCTCTGGAGAAAACCTGTGTCCTTACTTACCTTTCCACTAGATGGCAATGGTACATGGTAGTTACGTGTGCTTTAGGGTTGGAAACCCTTAGAAACCAACATTTTATTAGAGGTCTGAATATCTCTTTAAATGAGGGCAGTTGGGCTGTTAGCATATGCTGGAACTCAGCTGTCTCAGCACTCCCTGTCCCGAGCAGTTAAACCAATTCTCTTTTTTTGCGTAACAAATGCAATATCCAGATTTAGAAGTAACGGATGTGGATAATGAACCCATTCAAAAGCAAACACTGAGCTGTGGTGACAGGGCTGTCTAACACACTGAGGTTTGTGTTAAGTTTCTACTTTCTCACTGGATGAGGCACTTTTTTTTAGTGTTCAAATCAACAGCCAAAACAGTTCTTGAAGTCATTTCATTCACTTCAGGAGAGTTGTATTAGGGATGTACCTGCATCAGGGATTCTGTATTGCAAAATTAGGAGTGGACCCTACTGTGTGAGGAGAAGAAAAAACGATTTCTTTTACTGTGGTGAGTCAGAACAGCATCCAAATTGGGACTCCTCTGCAAAAGCTGCCCCCAAAGCCATTTGGAGGCTTCACATCCTAAAGGAGGTGATGTTGGTGGAGGAGGGTGAGAGGGAAAAGAGAGGCACCAAAAACCCCCTTTTTTTCATGTGCCCAAATTTCTGAAGAAATGCAAGAGACATTGGGACAGATGGGATATCTGAACTGGTGACTTGGCATCTGGAGACCATTTGAGGCCTGCCTGTAATTCAGAACACACCATGGCAGAGCTGCTTTTTCCAAAAGCGTGACAGTTTGTTGTGATGCACATTAACCATTTTCTTATGAAACTGCCCAGAGTGCTCTACCTGACCACAGGACCTGCTTCCCAACGGGGGGACAGAGAACATGTGCTTATTAAAGTGCTCTGATTTAAGGAAAATCTTTGAGGCAAAATCTTTCACGCCTATCAATGTAGAACATTTGTCCTGTGCTAACCATGTGCTTCAGACTGGAAGTTTTTTAATAGATACCACCTACAGAATTTTCAAATTTGTTTCATGACAAGGCAAGATCAAATTCAAAATACAAAAGTTTAACTGCCTCCTGGCCAGAACGTTGTCCCAGCAAGATAAATAACCAAATGTACATTCTATATAGAGATTTGGGTTTAATTAGTGTTTTAACTTGATTTTGTACTAACAATTCATCATATTACTGTTCTTATTTACATCTGTTTCTGGTTGTAGCAAGGAACCAGACAGTTACATTTTTATCAGTGAAACATTTTGAAAAGGTTTTGATTGATTTAGTTATTCTGTCATGACTGCTTACAGCTTCTGAAATGAAGTACATACTGAAGTTTAGGCATTCAACCATATCTCTAGAAATAAAATTATTTCCTTTCATTACTCTGCCACCATGTTTCTCTTCAGACCATGGCTAATTTACTTGGATTTTTCAGATATGCCCACTTCACTGCCAGTGTCAGGCATTCCCTAATGTCTGCCTTCAAGGCAGAGTCAAGCAGGAGCTTGAAGCAGTAGGACTCTGGTGGTCACTGCTCTAATGAAATCTGAATTGCTGTCCTACATCCTTAAAGGCCTCCTGCCTGCCAGTACTGGTAGGAATTGGCTGCCCAGATAGAATTGAGGAACTAGGCTTTTGTTTGTTCACAGCCCTCTAGATTGATACTTCAGCATCTTTGGAGGCCAAGGCCTCCTTTGAACGTACACGTCTTCTACATTTAACTCCCCGTGAGTTTCACAGGATGTTCAGCAAAACCCTTGCCCTTTCCTCCAGCTCAGCCTGGTTCCTCCACACCCAGGGAGCAGCAGCCTGTGCCAGGGGTGCTTGTCAGGAGCAGGGGCTGCCCCTTCCCTGGAACAGAGCTCAGCAGGAGCTCCAGAGGTGCCAGCTGTGCTTCCACTGCAGCAAACTCACATCAACTCTGGTGAGTGTGCAGCCAAGCAGAGCCAAATGTGCTGTTCCCATTGCTGCTGGCTCCTGCAGGGACACCCCACACCCTGAGCTGTGCCAGTGCCTCCACTGGCCCTGCTGGATGCTCTTTGTGCTGCTGAGGGGTTTGCTCAGCAGCCTCTCCACGCTCCCTCTGCTGTTCTGGGGCAAGGTAAAGTGCTGCCTTGCAATCTTTCAGACCTCACAGAGTCCTTGCTGTCTGATGTGGTGGTTTTAGCCCTGAGAGAGAAATCTGGACATGGACCCCCTCTCTGGAAGTGTCAGGGAGGCTTGCAGAGTCCCAGAGGTCCTTCTGTGCTTCCCAGAAGCTTCATGGTCACAGCTGTGTTACATCAATCCCTGGAGCTGTTGAAAAATCGTGTCTGCAGTTTGTGGACATGGCAACACATCACATTCTGCTGCATTTAGGGAAAAGGAGGATTTCTTTACAGCTCAGCTCTAGTTGAGGAGTCTTTGCAAAAGTCCCAAAATACTGTCAGGCAGAATTAATATCACTAATGCTGTCAAGCTCAGACACATCTTTTTAGGACATACCTTCAAGAAAGAGAAACAAGCAGTTAAATCCTATGATCAGGTCCCATTTTGTCAAGTGAAGAGGAATGGATTTCATCACCTGCTGTAATAGACCCAACCCCAACTACTCTTATCTAAATGGAAGCTCTGGCAGTGCTTTAAGAATTATGTTCCTGGATTCTTTTGGTTTTTATTTTTATTTCTTTTTCTTTTTTTTCTTTTTTTTCTTTTTTTTTGGCATCTACTGACCTCTGCCAGCAAGTGACAAATGCTCTTTGGGCACGAGGAAGTGACAATTCCTGACATGTTAACATGTTATCCTGTTGTTACCTAGATTGGTGCATATGGCTCTCCACAGAAAAGACCACTTGTCAGTGTGTTTGTAATAACCAGATACTTAGGCGAAGGAAGAAATCCTTTCTTCAGAAATTCAGGGTGAAACTCTGCCACAAAGTGCAGGGATTTTGTTCTAGAATCCTTTTCTCTCTCAAGGAAAAAAAAAAAAAAGAAACTTACAGGATCTGTGTTGTATTTTTAATTCTGACATTCTGTCTGATATCCACAGTTTCCATGGCTAGACCAGAAAGCCAGAGAATCAATTTTAGAAGTTCAGCCTTCCAAAGAAGTCAGGAGATCTCCTGTAGCCCTGTGGCTCCACCAAACACCTGAGGTGGCTCTTTGCAGGTGCTGTCCCAGCTCAGCTGCTGGGCAGTGGTGCTGAGGAACAGGAAAAACCCCTTTCTCCTCCTGCTGGCCAGTTCATTTCAGCTTTGGCTCATGCCTTCTTCCTAAAGCTGTTCTTCTGCTTCACACCCTGACAGTTGCACCTACTGGACTATAAAAACACTGCAACAAGTCAACTTTAGGAAATGCAATGGCCAGGTCTTATTCTTGTAGAATGTTATTATAATATATATATATATATATATATATATATATATATATATATATATATATATATTATATATTATACATTATTTATATTATTCATATATATCATATCATATCATATCATATATTATATTATATTATATTATAATGTTATATTATATCTTGTATAATGTTATAATATTATTCTAGTCTTATGTCCAGAACTCTAAACACAGCTGGGTATATAAAATAAAAAATTACAAATGTAAGTCAATATCAAGGTTTTTTTAAGGTCCGAGTCATTATTTAGCATAAATATCAACAACAATTCTGCTTTTGATTTAATGAGAACTGTAGACTCAGACCCCTGGGTCTGATTTTGTCTTGTCAGAATTTATTTTTATTATCTGATTTATTTAGAATTTATTTTATTTATTACCTGATTTTGCCTTATTTATTTCCCTAGAATTTCTTTTTATTTTCCCTAGAATTTATTTCAAGTGCCAATACCTGAATGTCCCTGCCCTACGCTGCTTGTTAATCCCCACTGTGAAGAAGGGCTGAGTGATACATCTACAGCTAAGGTTTCCCAAAGTCATCTTTGCTAATTAGTCAAGAAAATGAATAAGAAATATGTTCTTTTCCTCAGAAAGCTCTAATCCCACTTGACTGAGCAGTATTAAGCAATCCTATCAAAGAGAATGTATTTTTGAAGCAGTCCTTGGGGCAAAATTAGACCTTCAAGAATCAGAAATAATGAGAGTTGTAAGGGGGAGAGGCTTTTTTATTTTTAGAACCAATATTAAAGAAGAGCCTTTGCTTCTGAGTCAAGTTCCCATGCTTTTTCATTATGTTCTTTGGCTGAAGTGGTCTTTAGATAACAAATGTGTCAAGCTGTTCTGTCTCACTAAGTTAGAATTAGGTTATGTCTGTGCAGAAGAAAGTTTTGGAATAGCTGCAAAAACAATTACAACGCTGCTTGATTCACTGATGATGTTAATTGTAAATCCATATTAATCTAGGGCTGGGCAGGAGTTGCCAGAAGGATTCATTTTCCATGTAGCATGACAGATGCTTGTCTGCTTTTCCTTTTTTCTGGTGCCTTAGACCTTGGATATCTCCAGTATTTTCTGAAAGCATAAACAGTAGCCTTAAGCAAAGTTGCAGTTGATAGGAAGGTTGCAATAGCCTATATAAACCTCCTTACATGACTTCAGCTCTCATAAAAGCAGCTCATAATATTTTAATCATAATCTGGAAGTACTTGAATACTAACACATAGGAAATACTGTACCAACAGCCAGCTTCTTACTTAGGAAACTTTAAGATGAATATTTCTGGGTTTTTTTTGATGTTATTCTTAATAAGGAACAGATAAAAATGGAAGATGGTTTTTTTTTCAACTCCATTTTAAAACCAAGATAGAAAGTTGTTCTTTCCAGTCAGATGCCACGTCTCTTTCTGTTTGCAAGAGTTTTCAAACTCTGTGTGTGCTGCTGAGCTATGGCAGGCTATTTGTGTGGGAATTATTTCTGTTTGGAGCTGTGTGTTTGCAGAAGCTTGTCGATGCTTGTGTTTTACTGTGCAACTGTTAAAAGCTGCTTGGATTTTGACAAGCTGTTCTAGGGATAAGCAGATCATGAAAAAATACAGCTTACTGGTTGGTTTTGCCTCCTGCAGATAGATGGGCTGGCAGGTTTTCATGTGGGAATACCCATTTCTGAGCAACCTTGGAGATCCAGAGGCAGGTGTGGGTGCCAGGGGCTGCCACTTTGCTGTGGGCTCCTGGTGTCACCTCTGTGTGGCCACACCACCAGGGGCTGAACCACAAGTGAGTTCTGCAGCTGCCTGACTGAATGGAGGGAGTGGGACCACAACCCCACAGATTCCTGCCTCCAGGAAAACCACTGAAATAGGAACTGCTGCTGGGAGATTGCAGCAGGGGACACAAACAAAGTGTAGAGTCCTGTGTCTCTGGGAAAGCCCACATGAAAAATTCAATCAATTTTGGTATATTGCTGAAAAATCAGCAGTTCTGTGGTTGTGAGACCAGTGAAGGTACTGATCAAAGTGAACAGGGCAGTTCATATTCACAAACCTCCTATTAGGGTCTTTGCAAACTCAGGGAGATCTTGCTGTTCCAAAATATGTCTGAATCGCATTTTCTCCCCAGGCATAAGAGCTAAAAAGCTGGGGGAGGGGAAGGAAGTGGTTAATGAATAGCAAAGATGGGTGCAAATTCATGTCACAGAAGTTGAATAGAGATCACAGATCTTCCAGGCCGTTCTGTGGCTGGCACAGACAAAGGAACCACTAAATTGTTCCTGTGACAGAGACTGCCCAGCCCCTGAAAGGGTCCTATTAAGTGTGCTTTTACCCAGAACATTTAGGGCTGTAATTGCTGATGCAAGCTGCTTGGCACAGCCACTGACAGTTCATTCATAACTCGGTGGTTTCTCCGTTAATAACTTACCCCCTAATTAGTTCCTGTGAAGGTACTTTATGAAATCACAAAGCCATATTCTTGTAACTTCTCCAGTGTCACATCTGACCTGTGCTAGCCACAAAGGGCTGGAACTCACCAGCCTGCTGAGCTGGAGCTGGAAGCTGTCTGGGGATGGCAGAGAAGGTGTCAGCTGCTCTGTGCTCTTCCCAGTCCTAAAATTAAAGCTTGGGCCAGGAACAGCATCAGCCAGGGCACTCGGCCCCCTCCAGCACCAGGTGGCTGGTGGGGAAGTGGAATCCCTGCAATGAGACCTGGTGTGAAGACATTCATTATGGTGATGCTGTGTCCTCTGTGGCTCCCCACACTCGGGTGAGATCTGCACCTGTCAGCCCAAGGATCTGACCAGGATTTATTTTGGTGGCTTATGATTCCCTCAAGTTCTTATTAAGGAAGTCAAATATATTTTCTGCAGCTAATCTAAGGATCAACTGGCTTTCGTTTTCTGCTCTGCTTCCCCAACCCTCTTTTTAATATTCAAAGATAATAATGGACTGTCTCTACCATTCCCTTGCTTTTGTTTTGGGTTGTTTAAATGAATTTCCAAGTCTCTGACCTTCTGCATCAGCAGCACCATCTGCTTGAGGGTGACATTTTCTTCATCTTGGCAACCACACCTGGAGTTAGAGCTCTTTGCACTAATTTTTACTGTGCAGCAAAAAGAACCTTTTGAAGAAGAAAAATCCCCAAACCACACTTTTATTTTGTTGTTTCATGCTTACCTGTGCAAGGTTTCCCAGTGCAATCACCCAGTGCTAACTCACCTCTCACAACAAGCTCTGAGCTGACTGTGGCCTGCACTGGGACCACTTCAGCAGGATATTGTCCTATAGGGGCTGCACAATTTTGGGATTAATTTGAAGGTGCTCTTAACTCACAAATTTTGCAAGGGCTTTTTCTTTCTCTTGAGTTAGGGGCCTGACCTCCAAACCCAGATGGGTGTGAAGTTCTCTAAAGGATCATCCTGGCCCACCAAGACCACAGGAGAAGTTTATGAAGCTTGGGTGAGTAAATGGTTACTGAAGGTCTCTCATCTCTCTAAAAGCTGTCCAAGTGCCAACACAAACCTGGAAATCTTTTTGCCAGGTCTTTTTTCTAGTCTCAGTCACAAGCTTCCAGGAAATGCAGTTTTTTAATGCTTTTTAGCTAAAGGTCCCATTTAGCCAAGTACTTTGTACCTGAATATTTCTGTAATGAGTAACTCAAACAGATGCACTACCACTACATCTAGGTGTCCATCAGTTAACCCAATTTTCTTGCTGTTATGTTATTTATTAAAATGTTTATTTCTTGAGCTGAAATTTGAGATACCTATTAACGCAATGTTATGAGCTGAACAGATGGCTATATATTTCTTACTCTAAAAAATACGTTATGCAGCCAATACAGCTGTCCTGCCACCCAGAGGAGTCAGAAAAATTAAAATCAACTAAACTTCACCCAATTTTTTTCATAAATCTTCATCATAGATTTTCTGAGAGGCAGATTTTACTGCCCAAGTAAAACACTAACTTCCATAATGCTCCATGTGCTGGGATAGAGCATTCCAAGGTGAGACATAACTGCAGATCAGAGTTGATGATGACTTGCATTTGAAAACGAGGAGCTTGGCTTCCATGAAGGGATCAAACAGAGGCATTCCATGGGCAGGGGGTGCAGGGGGTGCAGAGGGTGAGGTGTTGGCAAAGGAACTTTTGCCCCATGAATTGGGGTTGGGCAGCACAACCCAGGGCCGCCTGCAGAGCGGCTGGAGCAGCCTGATGGGAGGGGAGGAAGGTTTGGCTGAGGGTTTCTCTGGGCAGGGGGGAGCTGAGGTGTGTCAGGGCTCTGTGCAGGGTGACCCAGGGCTCTCCATCAGTGGAGGCAGCAGCAGCAGTGTTGGTGTTTGCGCTGGGTCCCTTCTGGCCGCGCCCACTTGGCATCAAAGTAACTTTTTTGTAACCTTAAATGTTTTTTATTATTTTTACAACCTCGGGCTTTATGGGATTTCTGTCAAGAAGCTGCAGCCACAATAACAATAAAAACTCCTGCTTGTTTTGGGGATGAGGGTGCTGCTAAGGTCTGTCCTGGCTGCCCCTGGAGCTGGAGCTGCCCAGCTGTGCAGGGGACAGGAGGGAGGTGACACCAGGCTTGGCCAGCCTTGCTCCCAGAAGGAGCTCAGCCCATGTGGCATGGCAGCAGCACAGAGCAGGTCAGTGTGGCTCTTCTGCAGCCCAGGGGAACTGGAACACAAAGGGGTTAAAAGGTTCCTTTGAAGTCAATCTTCCAGCAGGTCCCATGGCCAGGAATAAAGCCCACATTTCTGCAGGTCCCACCAGAGCATTTCACAATTATCTGAGGTTTTCTCCCCAATATCTACCACCAAGAAGTGCCCTGAGACCTGTTTGTGTGTGATTTCAATAAAGCAGCCTGTGGCTCCTGAGGGAGGAAATGCACAGTGCAAAGTTCTGGACTGCAGATCCTCATTACTGCAGTCCCCAGAGTGGCTGCTCCCCTTCCCTTCCAGGGCAGGGAAATGCCAGCTCTGGTCTGATTCCCTTGGGACTGATGCCTCTAGCATGGATAGGGCACTACAAAATGCTGGCAGCAATGTTTACACAAGCTGAAGTTTCTTTTTCATGGTGGAAATTTGGGAGCTGGGCTGCATGGGCACTGAGGAGATGCTGGAGCCCAGGGAACAGCATGGGCACTGAGGAGATGATGCTGCAGCCCAGGGCACAGCATGGGCACTGAGGAGATGATGCTGCAGCCCAGGGCACAGCATGGGCACTGAGGAGATGCTGCTGGAGCCCAGAGCACAGCATGGGCACTGAGGAGATGCTGCTGGAGCCCAGAGCACAGCATGGGCACTGAGGAGATGCTGCTGGAGCCCAGAGCACAGCATGGGCACTGGGGAGATACTGGAGCCCAGAGCACAGCATGGGCACTGAGGAGATGCTGCTGGAGCCCAGAGCACAGCATGGGCACTGAGGAGATGCTGCTGGAGCCCAGAGCACAGCATGGGCACTGAGGAGATGCTGCTGGAGCCCAGAGCACAGCATGGGCACTGAGGAGATGCTGCTGGAGCCCAGAGCACAGCATGGGCACTGAGGAGATGCTGCTGGAGCCCAGAGCACAGCATGGGCACTGGGGAGATACTGGAGCCCAGGGCACAGCATGGGCACTGAGGAGATGATGCTGGAGCCCAGGGCACAGCATGGGCACTGAGGAGATGCTGCTGGAGCCCAGAGCACAGCATGGGCACTGGGGAGATACTGGAGCCCAGAGCACAGCATGGGCAGTGAGGAGATGATGCTGGAGCCCAGGGCACAGCATGGGCAGTGAGGAGATGATGCTGGAGCCCAGGGCACAGCATGGGCACTGAGGAGATGCTGCTGGAGCCCAGAGCACAGCATGGGCACTGGGGAGATACTGGAGCCCAGGGCACAGCATGGGCACTGAGGAGATGATGCTGGAGCCCAGGGCACAGCATGGGCACTGAGGAGATGCTGCTGGAGCCCAGAGCACAGCATGGGCACTGGGGAGATACTGGAGCCCAGAGCACAGCATGGGCAGTGAGGAGATGATGCTGGAGCCCAGGGAACAGCATGGGCACTGAGGAGATGCTGCTGGAGCCCAGAGCACAGCATGGGCACTGGGGAGATACTGGAGCCCAGAGCACAGCATGGGCAGTGAGGAGATGATGCTGGAGCCCAGGGCACAGCATGGGCAGTGAGGAGATGATGCTGGAGCCCAGGGCACAGCATGGGCACTGAGGAGATGCTGCATGGGCATTAAGGAGATGATGCTGGAGCCCAGGGCACAGTATGGGCTGTTGCCCTGCAGAACAGCTCTGTGGGATGGCAGGAAGGAGTTCCCAAGGCAGGCTGCTCCCCTGGCTCTGCTGCTCTGGGGTCCCAGTGAGGATATTCTCATGCCTCTTCTGTGGGGCAGCACGAGGACACCTGAAGAGCTTTGGTTTAAAGCCATGGGCAAGGCCCAGGAGAGCTGTGGTTGAACACCCTGAATGCTGTTCTTGGTTCCAGATGTTACAGCAGGTGCATCTGGAGTTTCACCAAGAAGCATTGGTGAAGGTGCCTTCCCAACAGATGTAACTGTGGAACAAACAGAGGCTCCTGTGCTCAGAGCCAGAGGTGGCAGCCTCATTTTAAAACTGACATCTTCTGAGTAAAAAATCAGTCTGCCATGTAGACAGAGCAGGACTTCAAACAGTTGTGGGAGATCTGTAGATGAAAGGAGGAATCTTTAATGGCATTTTTTTTAAAGCACAATATTGGGATGTCCTTAGGATCACAGCTCACAACTCAGCTGGGATGGACAGCTTGGGGGAGCAAGAAGTGAAAATATGTTTACACTGTAGCAAACACAGAGGAAACAATCTCAATTAAATGATATGTGATACCTTTTCTGCATATTTTCTTAGGTATGTTGTTAGGATATGGGCCAATTTCAGGAATGCAGTTTTTAATTTTCACTACTACAGTGGGTAAGCTGATAGCCTTTACAAAAATACAGAGCAATGTTCTGGGGATAGAACCAGACCACACTGACTGACACACAAAGAAATTGTCTCTTAGGAAACCAGAAATGTTTAGAACTGCAGAACTGTGAGGGATTTCAGAAAATCACTCAGTCTAGCCCTGCACTGAAATGGGATCAAATGCTCCCAGACCACCCTGGCACATGCACATCCCAACTTCCCAAAAACTTCCTGGGAAGGGAGCTCCTCTGAGCCACCAGCCTGTCCTGGTGTCTCACCACAACAAATGTTCACTGCTCTGACAATGTTACACTTAAAAGTTGGACTCAATGATCCTTGTGAGTCCTCTCCAACTCAGAATACTCTGTGATACCTGTGAAATTGGCTAAAGTACATTTTTAACTTAAAATTTAGCACCTTTTTACATGGCTGGAGCAGCTCAAATGGCCCACTAGTGCAAGTGAGAGCAGGGTTCTTGGTTTATGATGACTTTTCTAAGGCTGTAGACTGGAAAAACTTCCCAATACAATGATGTTATTGGCTGCATAAAGAAAAGTAGATCATATACTTCACCTTTTCTCTGAGTGTTGTACAATGCCTACATTTGTATTGTCTGGAAATGATAAAAAGAACTGCCTTGATAACAAGAGAGGGTGCAAGATTCTGAAACTATCTGTCACATATTTGAACACATTTACAAGAGACATTTGATACAGTTTAATTATTTTTTTCCGTATTGCACCTTCCTCAGTGCGAGGAGGAAGGACTGCTGAAGGAAAGCTTTCAGACACAGCAGCTCCGTGGTACAGCCCTCACCCATGTGAGGCTGTGCAGGTGAAAACATCCTGCAGCTCTCACCTCTGCCTTGCTGCCTGCAGACCCCTGCAGGAGACAACAGGGGCTGCTTTTGCTGAGAACAGGACAGCTCTTCTGCATGGCTCTGCATCCCTCCCTGTGGATGTTCTGGCAGCTCCAGAGCTGCTCCCTGTGTGCAGGCACTGCCAGGGCTGCAGGGTGCTCTGTGCTGCACTGCCCAGCTGCTCTGAGCACTGCCAGGGCTGCAGGGATGCTCTGTGCTGCACTACCCAGCTGCTCTGAGCACTGCCAGGGCTGCAGGGATGCTCTGTGCTGCACTGCCCAGCTGCTCTGAGCACTGCCAGGGCTGCAGGGATGCTCTGTGCTGCACTGCCCAGCTGCTCTGAGCACTGCCAGGGCTGCAGGGTGCTCTGTGCTGCACTGCCCAGCTGCTCTGAGCACTGCCAGGGCTGCAGGGATGCTCTGTGCTGCACTGCCCAGCTGCTCTGAGCACTGCCAGGGCTGCAGGGTGCTCTGTGCTGCACTGCCCAGCTGCTCTGAGCACTGCCAGGGCTGCAGGGATGCTCTGTGCTGCACTGCCCAGCTGCTCTGAGCACTGCCAGGGCTGCAGGGATGCTCTGTGCTGCACTGCCCAGCTGCTCTGAGCACTGCCAGGGCTGCAGGGATGCTCTGTGCTGCACTGCCCAGCTGCTCTGAGCACTGCCAGGGCTGCAGGGATGCTCTGTGCTGCACTGCCCAGCTGCTCTGAGCACTGCCAGGGCTGCAGGCAGGGCAGCTCTGCAGCTGCAGCACTGCAGGGGCACCCAGTGGTGCAGGCAGAGCCTCAGCCAGCGCCTCAGCATCTGCTTTGTTGCACCATGTGCTGTAGTTGACAGCAGGGTATCTGCTCCTCTTCCAGAATGCCTGTTTTTAAGGATGCTTTCTCACCTTGTGAATTGAATAAACCAGTTTTGCAATCTGCTGCAGGCCCCACCCTGCCTAACCCTGGCTAGTTAACCTGTAACTGATTGCAAAACTGGTTTGAGTCACATGCTGAGGAAAGAGACATAAATTAGGTTTGTTAATAGCTCAGCTCTCCTCCTCACCAATAACATAAGCCATCAGTTTGTTGGTGGTGGTGCCATCGAAGAGCACAGCACGTGTTGCCCATTTGCCACACTTTAATGGATCTTTTCATGCCTTTGTAGATTAAAAAATAGGCAGAAATAGAAGTCCCTCCCCAGTGCTGCAGCCTGGATGCCAGGTTCATTCCCTGTTTGCAGGATTCACATGGATGCCATGGAAAGCTCTGACATAACTGAGCAGCCACTTTTCTGAGCCAGTGCTCATGAGATGTTGGTAAATAGCCACAAACCCTTCAAACCTGGCCAGAAGAACAAGCCCACATCTCAAACAAACTGTTTTCACTTACAGTTTTCTATTGGCCTGAATTAATGAGGCAGCTCAGACAGCAGTCACCCAGAGAAAAGAGAGCAGACCAAGGAGGTGTGGGCAGTGTTTCACAGGTAGGATGTTTATGTTGATGTGTTACTGAAACCACTCCATCCCATGCAAGTTAATTTTCCCCATTGTTTTGCCATAATGCCTGGTTCGGAGCCCAGCACAGGGACTGAGATGGGAAGTCAATGAGTGCTCCTTCTGAGCAGCTGTTCCTTCCAGCTGCCTTTAGATTTCCCATTGCCTCTGGCCCTTTTTCAACCTTTAATTCTTTTATTACGAAAGGGAGCAGAGAGAGCAGCAGGTACAATGCAGAGGTACATTCATGCCCCATCCCAGCCCAGATGAAGCCAGCAAGGACATTTTTCCCAGGCTACACTGAGGCCACACCACTGATGGGGCCCCCTTGCCTCTCTAAAGGTCCACTGGTGGCTATGCTCCTGGTCTCATAGAAAAGGGAGATTCTATCCCACTTCAGTCCCAGCTTAAGGGGCAATATTCACTATTGGATATAATACCAATCTTGCACAGAAATTCTGGGAGAAACCCACTGCTTTCTTCTGCCAGGAGCACAGTGAAATGCAGTTAATGTCTCTGGAGGAGAACCTGGAGGCTATTCTGCCCTAGAGCAGCCCTGCTGGGCAGTGCTCTCTCCGTGGGGCTTGGGGCAGGGGACTTACCTCAGGCAGAGGAGGACATTAAACTTGATTTTCCTTCAGAGCTGAGTGGGCTGAGGCTTGACTGCCTTGCTGCAAGGGAGTGGATGGCAACGTCCCCTTCTTCCTCTCTGTGAGCATGGAGGGCACCTGTCAGTCTGAGAGGCAGGTCAGGGACAGCCACCCCAGTGACAGCAGGAGAACACCTCCCCCGTGCCACACAGGGGTCTTTGTGCTGGCAGAGGGCAGGCCTCCTGCTCTCCTGAGGATTTCCCTCCTAGCTGGCCCTGTGCACCTCCCGTGTACCTGGGCTGGCTCCCAGTGTGGGGCCAGTGCCTCTTCCCAGGCATTGTCCAACATGGAGCATCAGCAGGGCTGGCACACCCCGAGCTGGGGGGGTTATCCTGAGGAGCATCAGCTCTGGGGGCACTCAGGCCAGGCAGGGAAAACATTTTTGAAAGGAATGAAGGAAAAGATATGAAAAAAGGTGGTTTTGTCAAGGTTTTATTCAGGGAATTGCCTGTGTGAAGGACTCACAGGAGCAGAGGGGTCACAGAACCTTTTGTGCTGGGGGTGGCAGGGGGTGGTGTTCTGGCAGAGCTCAGCCAGGTGCCCTTTGCTGGTAGGGAGAGGAGTAGAGGAGGAAACACTGCCCAAGGAAGGGTTACAGGATTCAAATTGTGTCCAACTACTGGCCAGGGTTTCTTCTTTACTTGCCTTTGGCTGCTAAAAGTGACTCCAAAGCCTTCACCTGCCTACAGCTGTGTATGTAAGGCCATTGTTGTTAATAAATCAAACTACTCCCCATTGCCTGTGCTTGGAAAGAGTTTCACATTGCTGAATGCTCTACTGCAACTGAGAACACAGCTCCTCTGAGTTCCAGTTCTTTCCAAGAGTTACTGATGTCAGCTTGGAAATGCCTCTCTTTTACAAGCCATTTAATTGCTTACTTTAAAATTTCACCAAAGCTCATCTGGGGCCTGATTTTCAGTGAACCTCAGTTCTGTACCCACAAGGAATTTAGATGACTCTGTGACCTCGTAGGAAGTGAATAAATTAGAAGGATGGCTTTTTAAAACTATTGGTTGTACCTGGAATACATTTGGGATATAATATCTTAGGGCACAAAGAGGCTGAACTCATTTAGAGTGTTTTGGAACCTGATTTGTGGAATGGTTGGGAGCTTGGCTCTTCAACTCTACCAGAGACCAGAAAGCTGGAAGAACTACCAGAGCTGAGAGGATTTTTGTATGTAAATAAGAAAGAAAAACTACTTGGAGGAAGTGAGGTGTGTGTGTACTTGCATTAGGAAAGTCTGATGTGCTGCAGGTGTATTTGGATGGTGCTGAATTTTGCTGTTACCTTAGCTACTGTGAGGATTGCTCTGACTTCCCATTACAATTTCCAGGTGGTAAAATGGAAATACTAATGCTCAGGGCACAGGGGTGGTGTGAGGATGGACTGCTTTGTGTGAATAGAGTGCTTTGAAAATGATAAATATTAATGCAATTGGAAAATGCCGACAGTTATCATCCATCTGGGACTGATTGTGAAAAATAACAAATTAATTAATTTCCTCAGGATCTAGAGGGTAAAAGAAGCATGAAACAGACAGGGCTGTGCAGGTGGTAGAGTAACAGGGCTTGTGAGGTCACCTAAGCTGGAATCACATGTGAAATGAGGCCAGGATTCTCTGTGTTTATGATAAACATTTGTCCATGACATCACCTCATTGTCTGACACTGCTCTGCCCAGCTCTTTAATGAGCACCTAGAGGGCTGTGGCTCCCAGGTGTGAGTGTGCCCCACTTCCCTGTGCCAGCCTGTGCCCTGGGCAGGGGGATCATCCCCGTCCCCCTGCTGACAAAGCCTGGCCATACAGAGTGGCCAGGGTGGCCAGTGTGGCCATACAGAGTGGCCATCCAGAGTGCACAGCTCTGCCCCAGCCTGGGGGCACGGCTCTTCCTGCAGGACTCTGCTCTGGGGCACTGCTTCACCTCCATGGGCACGCCAAGCCCTGGCAGAGTGTCCTGGCTGGCTCTCCATGGGATGGATGGAACACATCATGGGCACAGGAGCAGAAAAGCCAGGACAGAGAGAGCGTTTGCACTCAGGATTAGGCTTTGTAGCAGCCACTCTATCCACTCACAAAGCTGCAGAACTCGGAATTTCAAATGCCTTAAAGAGTTGTTTTAATTTCAAGTGACACTGTCAGTCCAGTTAGTGTTTGTCATTTCTGGAACATGACAGGAAAAGCAGTGAGAGAAGAGACAGTCTGATGCTGAAATGAGAAGTGTTTATCCTGTTCTGATGATCCTGTCCAGCCAGCCCCAGTGGCTCCTACATCTTCAGCTGACTCTGTTTCCACCCCTGTTTCTGAACTGTCTTCCTAAATACTGGCTAGATGAAAAGCATTTGTGGTTCCCCCTGGGAGGGAGGAGGAAAGGTCAGGATTTACATGGTGATATTTACTGCCACAGATTCTGTACCAGCCATTCCAGAAACTCAGTGCCGCTCATGCCTCTGAGTGAGCCCATCTAACTGCATACCCACACACCATCAGGGTTTCCCAGCAGCTTTAGGCAATTTTTTCTTCTTTCATTGCCAATCAACTGCAAATTACTCTTTGTAATTTTCCTACAAAAGCCCCCATGTGAATCTGGCCTTAAAGGATTGGTTGCAGTAGGGAATGGGTTCCCTCTCTTTAGATTTCCTTTTATACTCACTTGAACATCTAAAAAGTCGAGTCTAACAGGAAATGGGAACATATTCTTGTAAGAGTCCCCTTCCTTTGCCTCTCCTCTCCCTCCTTCCCCCTTGGAAAGTGGAAAGACTGCATCCTGCTAGTTTATACTGCCTGAGAACTGGTGCTGTGCTCTCTGAGCTCCCCTGCTCTGCTCTGAACAAACTCTGAGCTGTGCAGGTGTATGGGACAGGTTTGTATTTTATTAGAGCAGAAGAAAACACACAGAGAAAAAAAAGAAGTGTGAGAAACTCAGGTACTTTTTGCAAGCCTCATGGTGCAGATGGCATGGAAGACTGTGTGTGACTAGAGGACAGATATCTTCTTATCTTCTGGCTTCTTCCTTCTTAGCATCATCACCCTTAACACCTCTGCAGAGCTCAGACCTTCTCACTTCTGTTTTCTCCACATTTTATTTACCATGTGTGATTCCACCTGCAGCATGAGTGGAGAAATGGAAAAATCAGTGTAAAATAAGGATGACAACAGTATTCTAGTTGTGCCTTCAGTGTGCAATCTGTCCCACCTGCCTTGATCATATATTGGGTACCCCTGCCACTCACATGAAGTTTGGGTTTGTATTTACCAGAACTTCCAGGGACACTTTGGTTTCTGCATGGACAAGGACTGTTGAACACTTCTTTCATGCCTGGGGCAGTTTGTTTCCACTTTAGTCACTGTCACTTGTGGCCCACTGGTTTTGGTGGCCTTTCCCAACAAATGGCAACTTCTCCCTTAGCTTGTGGCTTTCCAGGGATTAGATGAAGCAGCAGCCAGGGAATCTGTGTCTGCTGCTTTTGGTGTGACAGGCTCTCTTCATGTCCCTGGGGAAGCTGCCTGGCCCTTTCTCCAGGGAAACATCTTCCATTTCTTGTGTGGGGATGGCAGAATGCCCCTGCTTGCAGAAGTCACCTGTGGAGTCATTTTGGTGAGCTGAGGGGAGGCTTGGGAAGGACCTTGTGCAACAGATCTCACAGCAGATGGTGCCTTCCACTGCTCTGAAATATTCCTTGGATGTAGGTGTCAACCATGAGCCAAAGGAAGCCTCTAAGGGGACCTCAGTGGTTAAGATAAGAATTAATCTTTGTTATTATTGTTACTGTTATTTTTATTGCTGTTTCTACTATTATTATTATCATTGTTCATGTGTCCAGGTAAGCATGAAGAATTCCCAGAATAGAACTACCACCTAAACCCCATTCAAACCAAAATAAATTAGGTACTTAGATACTGAAGAGGATTAAAAATTCCTGCACCTAACATCAAACATCTGAACACCATTAGGAATCTGGGCTGAAGTGAAAGGAGAGAACAAAAACATTTGCATATTAGGCAGGCTGAGAAATGCTCATAAACCTGAAATTTTTATAATCAAAGAGATACTTTGGGAATTTGAATGGGAATTCTTTTCCCTTTTTTGTTATTTTTTTCCTCTCCCAGCACAAAAGGACAGTAACACCACAAAATTTGTGGTGCAAAATATATTTTTAAAAGCCCAACCACACAAGTGGCTTTGACAACAATTTGTTTCAATCAGTGGCACTGGGAATTATTGCTATCAGGAGAAGGAAGGGGCTGCTGTGCCTGCATTGTTTGCTGTAAAGCAGGACGAGAGCCACCCCATGTTGGTGTTAGTGATTTCATCAATGGCACAAATACACAGCCCTGCACTCTGCTCATGTCTTTTTAAAAAGCTCTCAGTTCACCTTTAGAAAAAAGCACCCAGGATTGTCTGAAATTATATATTTCCACTCTCTGTACTATTTTAACTCAGTTGGGCTCTGAGGCCGTGGTTCTTGTCCTGGCTTCCTCTCGACTCAATTATTGTAATTCATTATTAAATTGTTATTTGTTTTCATTCTTTATGCTGTCTGCTGCTTTACAAAGCTCAGCAGCTAGATTTGTAATATGGGGAGCTCTGTTCCACTACATTGCAGCCTCCCCACAGCATTGTTTTGTTGGCATGTTCAGCAGCACATTGATTTGGATATTTAATTCTTTGCACACTATAGATTAATCCTAATCTATGCAGTACTTTAAGCATTTCTTGGGATTAGCATTTTTGCTTATCTGAACTGCAATCCAAAGACAAAGTTTTAAAATTCTTGCAGTATCTGTAACCAAAACACTGAGTCCAAATGTTGTTGAGCTTTCAGGTTCATTCCAAGTCCAAAATGGGCTCTGGATCTAGAATTTGCAAAGTCCATCTTGTTTTCATCAGCCAGTGCTCTCTAGGCAGATGAGAGTTTACTTATTCCTAGAGTAAGCAAGGCATTCTGTTAACCCTGTGTCTTTGGGTGCTGTTTCATCTCCTGGAGGCCCCAAAGCACCCTCTGGTTTTGGGTGGCAGGGCTGAAATGTGTAAGTCATGTTCCCTGTACCCAGTGCCCCCTGCTATCAGTGCTCTCATTAATAAAGACAGAAGTGGTTCCTACATGCAAGGCACAGTCCAGCCCCCACCTTATCTCCAAGCATGTTCACACTTGCCTCTGCCCCAGACTCAATAGGACTTGCACTCTAAACAGTCTTTCACTGACAAATCAAGACTTGATAGTGCTGCAGACCTTTATTCTCTAATTCTTTTCCTTGCTTTTTCTGTCCTCCCTTACCTTACTTCTTTCATGGTGAAGCTCATTCCCTTTCCTCACTGTTGTCCCCTGTTTCTGCTACTTCCTATTTTTTCTTCTCCTAAACTACAGTTTCCCTTGCTCTCCCAGCTGGTTTCCTTTCAGCTGTTCTTTCTGCCCCATGAATTCCTTTTCTTTTTCAGCTTTTCCTTTCTCCATTTTTATCACCCTTTTAAAACTTTCATTTTTTCCTGTCTTCTGTCTGTAGTTTCAAAAATTGTTCTCACTTTCTCTGTCTTTTCTCTTTCCCCAGTCTCTCTATCTGAAGTCCATTTATTGGACTGTCTCTTGAATCCCATTCTTTCCCCTTCTTACCACATTTTCACATATTCCCCACTTGTATGTCTCGTTTCTAGCTGAGCTAAGCATTTGTCCCCAGGAAATGCCCCTGCCTGGGCTTGTCCCACTGTCCCTTTGTTTTCTGCAGCTTTTGTGATTCTCAGCGCACCTGTGTGCCTGAAGAAGCCATTCATCAATAAACAGAGGGCAGGCAATTCATCAAAGTTCTGTCCATGAATGTGCTGCCAGTGTGCTTTCCTTCTTTATCCATCGGGCCTCCAAAGCCTGCCCTGGCACGGGGACAGTGGCTGGGCTGACAGGCTGCCTGATCCTGATGTTGTTTTACCTTGTCTTTACCACCTGTCAAAATGCACAGGGCTCTCTCTCCCCAGTACACCTCTTCTTTTCCTGTCAGAAAGTCATGGGCATTCCAGGTATGTGTTTTTTGAAGTGACTGCCAATGTGGTGTGGCTTGACAGGATAATCTCCAGGGTTTATGAGCCAGGAGGCCAGGGAGACCCGTGCTGGACAGAATTTCCCTCCCTCCGTGTTCAGAGGACGTGGGTTTTGTCTGGAGCTTGCTGGCTGTGCTTCTCAAGGGCTGAGGTTCAGTCACCACGCTGGTTTGCTGCTCAGCCTGGCCTCAGTTTTGGTGGTTTCATTGGTATGTGCAGAGCCTGGGAGCAAGATTCTGCCAGGACCCAGCCTTCAGCTGAAAACTGCGGATTGTGGAGGAGCCTTTCCAAGGGTTCCAGCCTCCCCCAAGCATTCGGTTTTGTTTTTCTTCCACGGGAGAATTTCTTCCTCTGAAGGACACTAAGAGAAAACTTCAGAACCTGGGAAGCAGACAGAATTGCCTGAGCCTTCCCTGCTCCTTGCAGTTAACAGGAAAATATGGAGGCATCAGGAAAATTTAATTATTCTTCCACAATTCCTCTGAATTCTGAATTGCAGAAGTGAACTGTCTGTCTGCAGATACAGCAAACAGCTACAACCTTGTTTGAGTCTGATTTGTGCTCATCCATGATGATGGCTGCAGAAGCAATTCTCTTTTTTTTTATTTCTTTTCCATGAGGAGAGCATGATCCTGCAAAATTTGCATCACTTGCATTTGTGAGAACTGCTGTAGGTAAGAAGTTTCCAAACTCTATTTATCCATTGTCCAAAGATTTGCTGCCCTCCCTCCACACGTAGAGAGCTGTGATACCTTTTGGACCCTGCACATGCATAGAATTTAAGATCACTATTCTTGGTACTTCCTCTGCAAGCCTTATGGGAAAAAAAATCATATTTATTTAAAGACATTTCACATTTCTTTTTGCAGTGAGCATAGCAGAGGGAGTTTAAAGCCTAGTGACTAAAAAAAATAAATCTGTGTTATAGGTGTTGGAGGGCAATGTTTTGTCCCGTTTTTCTGTTCCAACTTTGGAAAAGAGTTGGTAATCTTTAAGTGCACTCAGGAGACTATAGCTTTTGTGCAGACATCTGCAAAGTGATTGAATTTTACCAATTGTGCAGGCACTCACACACTTATTAGACAATATTGCCAGAGCTATTTGGAGAGAAGGAGTTGGAGAGAAAAGAAATTCTGCATGTGTGAAGGGGTTTCTTGTAGCCTGTTCTGGGGAAGGAATTTTTCAGCCAGTGTGGAATGGTGTGGGGGAAAAAAATCTAAAATACATTTGGTTGTGCATTTTCACAGTCCTTTGACCAAGACTTGCTCAGACTTTGGCTTTGTTTGGTATTGTTAATTATTGTTGCAGGCTTTTCTGCAGGGCTGTTTTAGCAGGTTTCAGTCAGTGTCATGTGTGTGACCAGCGGGAACCCTGCCCCTTCTGCCCATCAAACACACTCTGTGCCTGCTCTACAAAGGTAAAAAACAGCTGCAGCCTCCCTGTAAACTGCAATGTGAGCTTCAAGTGGCTCCTTTTCAAGGGGCTCTGGGGTCAGCCACAGGCTGCAAGGACGTCTGCTAACATCATGGCCGTCTCACGGGGTTGGGACTGGGAAAGCAGCGGGACAAGCACGTTCCTGGCATTCCCAGAACGACACGCTGAGCATCCCTTCTCTAAGTTGTAAAAAATTAATATGCAGGGCATTTATTGAGGATTCCACCAGCATGTCATGGACTTAGGTGCGTGTAAATGCTGCCTGGTGATGCCGACACATTGCTCCTCTGAGGCTGGGACGTGATTTTTGTGATCGCTCCCAACGCCGTAGCCCTGCTGGGCAAACTTTCAAAGGTGGGTAGAAATGTGTGTTTGCACATCAAAGCAGGCAATTTATTTCACAAACACCAAGGTGTCCAGTTATCCCTTTTGCTTATGCAAATATGAATTGTCACAAGCACAACAGCTGTGCCTTCCCTGCAATTATTTCCATAAGGTAGCGGATTGTTAACTGAAGGAGACGTGCCTGTGATGCTGCCTGGGGAGTGTTTCTGGGGGATGGGTTACACAGGACAAGAAGGGTACAGATAGTCCAGTGGCACTCAGGCTCACTCATTCAGAGCAGTGCAAAATGGGCATTGTGAAGTCTGGATCCGGGGACAGTTTTGTGAGAAAGCTCAGCATCTGGAGTGAGGGTGAAGACTGGACCCCTGGGCCATGCTATGCCCATGTCAATTTGGGGTGTGATGTCTTCTCATCCCGTGCTGTGGGGCACTGTTGGGTGTTTTGGACTCAGACCCACGTTCCTTAGGCTTTGCCCAGGGCTTTGCAGGGCACCCGGGGGTTGGATGCGAGAGTGTGTACACCGAGCATCCCCGGGGAGCCTCCCCGCTGGTTCCCCGGCCGGACCCCGCGGCAGAGCCGCATCCCGCGCATCCTTCCCTTCCGAACTCCGTCCCGCAGCACCGCCCGCTGCCTTGCGGACCCTGCGGGCGCTCCGGAGCGGGCGGGCACGGCCCGGCGGTGCCCCCGAGCCCGGGGCCACGGTGGTGCCGCGGTGCCCCGGCCGGGCCCCCTCCCGCGGGCTCCCCTATGAGGTCAGCGCGGCGCGGAGGCCCCGCCCGCGGCCCCGCCCGCCCGCCCGCGGCCGCAGGGGGCGGCGGGCCGCGCTCCGCCCCGCGGCCGCCCCGCTCCCGCGTTCATTTCATTCCTCCCCTCATTCCGCGCATTCCTCGCATCGCTGGCGCCGCGCAGCCCGGCCGGGAGCCCGGCCCGCCCCGCCGCCGGCCGGGCAGCAACTCATCCTCCGAGGGCTCCGTCCGCCGGCCCGCGGCAACCTACGGCCGCGGTATAAATAGCCGGGCGGCCGATTAAAAATAGGCGCGGGGCCATAAATAGCCGGGGCGGCCCGGGGGCGGCGGGCGAAGTTTTGCCGTCGGAGCGCGGCGCGCTGGCGGTGCGCGCAGGGGCCGCGGCGCGGAGGTAAGCGGGGCCGCGGGCGCTTTGTGCGGCGGGGCGGGGGGCCCGTCCTGGCCGGGGGCGGCCCGAGGGGGGCCCGGAGCCCCCGCAGGTGCCGGGGCAGGCGGGCCGGGGGCCGCGGCGGGGGCAGAAGTTGCTCGGCGCGGAGTTGTGGCGCTGCGGGGCCGCGGCCGGAGCTGCAACAGGCGCTGCCGCCCGCCCCGCTCCGCTGCGCTCCCCCGCTCGCACCCAGTGGCCTGAGTCACCGCCCGGCACCGGGCGCGCTCGCACGCCGCTCGCACTCTCTCACTCTCTCACTCTCTCTCTCGCACACACACAGGCTCTCCCCCTCGCACACGCGCGCACCGATCCTTGGCATTTTTCACATATTTTGTTGGTTTTTTTTCCCGCGGGGAAGCACGCAAGCCGGGAGCAGCCCCGGGCCGGGCGCGGAGGCTCGCAGCGCTCAGCAGCCATCCCCGGCGGCCCGGCCTGGCGCGGAGCTCCCAGCTCTGCCTCCCTCCCCTGGCTTGTTTTCCTCTAAAAGATGAAAGAAGGAATGTCCTTTTTCGCTGCTGCTTCTCCTTCTCCAGAGCTGCTGCTGCTGCCGCCGCCGCTGCTGGTTAATTGCACATTCAAGTGGAAAATTTTCGGGAGTCAGCAGAAACATTGTATCCAAAAAAGACAAAGTCGCAGTTGCAGCAACACCGAGGAGATTGTCCCTGGAAAACTTCCTTTCGGTAGGAACCGCAAGGTTTTTTTGGTGGTTTTTTGGGTTTTTATGTTTTTTTTTTTTTTTTTTTAAATTTCTCGGCGAGGTTTTGAAGAGCTCCATCGCACAGCTGGTGCGGAGGGCCGGTGGCAGCCTTTGTTCGCAGAGGAGCGCTTTCAAAGGAAGTACACTTCCAAGGGGGAGGGAAAACTTATACAGTGCGCCTTTTGTACCCAAATTAAAACAAAGCGGCCCCCTCCACACAACCAAACAAAAACAGCGAGGCGAAATAAAGCGAGAGGAGGGGGGAAATATCTCTGTTTTCACCAAGGAGAAAAGTTTGTGCTCCTGCCTCTGTCGAGCACGGTCCTAGTCGTGATTTTTCTCCTCTTGAAATCTGTTTTAAGTTGAACGGTGTTACCAGTGTAAAAATATTTATGAAACAATGAAATACCAGCCACCCACGTTTCTCAGGAGAGTTGTTAACTTATTAGAAACAAGTGCCTGCCTTTGATATGAAGAAATGAAAAGTGACCTCCAGAAGTGCTGGAAAGTTAGGGAGCAGTTCTGCCCTGCGCTCTCTGAATGTAAATGGCTCCCAGGATTTTTTTAAACTGCTCCTTTCTAGGCAAGAAAGGGCAAGAAACATCAGATTGTACCGGTGTTTTCTGACTTAAAGTAGCGTGTATAAGAAATATAAGCCGAAATGGCAGAGCCTCAGGGAGGAAAAAGTCCATATGCAGCTGTATTCCTGTATTAGCAGGAGCATGTTTGCTTTCTCTTCGTGCTGATAAAGTTTGGAAATGCAATCGTGCAGGTTAGCGGTTCCACAGAGCTGGGTAAGGGCTGAGTTGGGAGCTGTGTGTGGATAACATGCCTGGCTGCATGCTCAGTTATTCTGCAGCACATCTAATATGGAAATCTCTGTGGGAATGCCTCTAACAGGAAAATTCATGTAAATAACTACGTGCTACCTGCAATTGAATATGAAAACAAAAATGATTATAATTACATTAGGACTTAATTTAACATTATGTAGGGTTCTTCTTACAACCCTAGATTGGGAATGTGTGTCTGTAATGTATGATGTATTCTACCTCTATAAATAGTTGGGGAATACCATTACAGAATATTAGATTGTACTGATGGTAAGATGGTGCTGTTAAAAATGACACAGACCTGGATATTAAATTACTTCTAGGGGTGGGAGGGAAGCTTGCATGTTTGTATGTGAACATATGTATTTTTATATACACACGTATACACACGCGCACACTTTATTTGGGAATGGAAATACCGGAATTAATACAGCAGATGTTCTTAAAACACAAAACTGAAGATTTTATATTTGGGTCACATTCTGAAGTTGCAAGTTTTTAAAATCCACTTTTTGAAATTATTTTCACAAAGGATAAACATTTTAGAGGCACATTTATTTTTTTACCTTTGTGGGAAAACACATCTTTTCACACTGCACTGGTGTTTAATTAGATCATAAAGAGTTTCCTATACCAATATGGATAAGTCTGTATTTTGTTTGCTCCAGGTTTTTATCAGCTGACCAAGCAGAAATTTTGGATGCAAAGGATTTCTTTCCATTTTTCTTCTTAGCAATCTAGAAATACCTTTGGGAAGTTCTTTATTGCTAAACACATTCTATGTATTTTGAGCATCCATCCTGCTTACACCACTTTGGTGAAGTAAATATTATTGGCCTTTTCAGCCAGGAGAGCAAAGCAACAGCTCTTGAGGTTCAAATTGTGGTTTTATATTCTCCACAGTTTCTTAGTCGGTGCTGAGTGGGATGTACAGGAGCACTGAAGCCAAGGAAAAATGTTGATTTGACAGGAGTCTCAGTAAAGACAGAGCGCACTTAAAGGAGTTTTAATTAAACAGGCAGAAAAGAACAGCAGAAACTTAATTACGAAGTAGCCCCGGCCCTGAGTGTCCAGCTGAGCAATGATAGCGTGTGGGGATGTGTGTGCTGTGTTTGGTGTCGCTTGGAACCACTGGGTTTTTGTTGTTGTTGCTGCTGCTGGATGCTGTAGTGGTTTTGGATATTGTTAAAGTGGTTTCTGGGCTTTGTTTGTCCATGCCTGAAAAAGTTAAGTTTCAGTTGAGTCACATGCTGAGGGAAAAATCCATTTCTTCCTTCTTTCTGTTTAAGCTGCCTTTGTGAAAATGTTGTAAGCAAACTTTCAAGGTACAGTACAGGCAATACAGGAATAAAGACTTCAGAGCTATTGAGAAATACTGGCAACTTGCTTTAAAAAAAAGTGAAAGGTAAAAACATGCAGTTGTGTATTATGATACAGCTGTCAGTTTTCAGACTGTAAAGTAGGATGGTTACACTGCTGGAAGAATTTCACCAGAAGTAATCTCATTTTGTTAGGACGTGCCTAAGATTGTTCCCAAAACATGGAGATTTACTGTACAGTTCTGGATGTGTGTGTTTGGGAGAAGATTACTTTCAAACCTGTTATGAGCACTTGGTTTCTTACTGGGTACACACCATATAAATATATATATATATATATATATAAATATGCACATCACTCATTCTAGCTGGTATTTCTTCATGTCATTAATATTAACCCTGTACCCCTCTGGAGACAGTTTAAAAACTGTCTTTCTGTAGTGATTCCATTTATTCAAAAAGAAAGTATTGGCTGGATCCAGTCCTTGCTCAGGTTAAAGTGACCAGGATGACTCATAGGAATAAACATTTGCTGGATCAAATACTGAGATATTTACAGCATATGCTTTATGTCCATGGTTGGTGTGATGTTTGATGTCTAAAGAAGGACATCTTTGATTTAAAAGAATATTGATTTGACACACATACTTTTTCAGATTTCTGCTCGGGGTTTATGTTCTGCTTAACTTGTAATCTGCCTAAGACTGGAAGGCAAATTTCTGTTAACAGCTGATCATTCATTCCATTCGGGCTCTTATTCATAGCATGTGCAAATATGAGGCGAGGGCTGACTTCTTAGAAATCTCGTCTAAATTCAGGTTAATTCCATCAACTTCATACAGCCTGTTGCTGGATTACATTGGCTGTAATGAGGGTGCAAATTGGCCCTTTAAAAATGATTTTGAAGTCTCCAGCTCATCAGAGGGCCCTACCTTTTCATGAGAGAAATAATCCTTTTTTCTGGGACCTGAGGTTTAATTTCTGTTGTGCCGCCGTGTTGCGCTCTGCCATGAACGCTTGCCGCAAGCAGGGATGGTTTATATTCCTAAACCGCAGCCCTTTTCTGTTGAAGAATTATTTGAATCTCAACAAAATTTTAGAACTTTCAGGAGGCAAATCATCTCCCTGCAAGCAAGGGCTGTTACAGGTTTTGTGGCAGTTTGTACAAGTGCTGTATAATTTAGATTGCATCCTGTGATGTATGAACAGATGAATGGCATTATTAATTGTAAAGCCAACTGACTCTAAGCTGTGCTGAAGACATAGTTTTAGGAAAAAAATCTCTGCAATAAATTCCCACTTTATGACCATATCTCGCTCTCTGTTCTTGGGCAAAACTCCTTTTGACTTTTGCAAGTGGAACAAGGATGGAATAATATTTCCTGGAATAATTTTGTGTTTGGTTTTAATGATTGCTCATTTCCAAAACAGAAGAGAGTGAAAAGTTGCACACTTAAGTCCTTTGAGGCAGCAACTTCAAATTTGTTCCTCAGATCTGTCACATAAAATTCAGCTGTTTTCTGATTTAATACAAGAAACCTCTTGTTTTTGTGATCCCACTGCAGTCACTGTGAGTTTCATCTTGTCATTTGAAAAGCCAAAATTTCTGTCTGTGCTGATGCAGAGTCAGCAACTTTTATACTGGATCAGGTTATTAATATTCAACCAGAATTACATTAATTTCAAAATACAGGGATAGAAAGTTCAAAACCTGGCTCCTAACAACTAACTGGAGTTATTCTGCCCAGGAAGTTCTCAAAGAATAACCCACCACAGCTCCATGCCCTCGTTGCTGGGGTGGATTTTGGTGCGCGGGTCCGGGACGCGATGGAAATCTGCGAGTGTGGGAAGGGTGTGCAGTGGCTTGCCCGGTTGGCGCAGGGCTCTGACCCCATTTCCTGGTCCCTCCAGCCTGTGCCTGGCTTGTCAGAGGCAGCCTGTTTTAGTTTGGCTCCTGTCCAGTCCGAGGTATCACCTACAACTTTTTGTTCTTTGTCTTCTGCTCGTTGTTTACTGGAGCAGCGTGATTATTGCCCCTGCATCCTGCCGGACCTTGGCAGCGCCTGCTGGGCTTTCCAGCTCCCCTTAGGCTTTCCCTAAACCCGGGGGTCAGAGCCCGTCTGGGTGGCTGCAGGAGCACACCAGCCCGGAATCCAAGTGTGTTTGCTAGCAGGTCAGGAGGTAGAATGCGAAATCTCCATGTGTGGGGAGGGGGAAGGGACGAAAGTTTGGGATTATGTGTAAAACTATTAAAATGCTATTGACTGGGAATCTAAAACAATGACGAGTGCTGTTGTTTTTACAGATACATGAACTGAAAACTGCTGCTAATGATGGGAAATGTTAATTATGTGAGAACATATTGAACTTATATTCTCTGGCATGAACTTTTTTAAATGCATCAACTGTGCTGCCTTTTATGCGCACAGCTTTCTAATTATCATAATTCAGTACAGCTCTGGCTTTTGGAAAGAGTTCAAGTGCAATCTCAACTTAACATGAAAGGAGTTGTTTTTTTTTTTTAACTAAGAATGTTCAAGAACAATTTGAAAAGATAATCTAAAAATGCTACATACTTAGCTGGGTATAAGTCAGAAATAAATATGTTCCCATAACTGCCTATCAAAGCAGAACAGATTATTAGAACAGAAAGTTATCTATTTTTCTCATTATGTCTTTCACACTCCTACAGAACACAGCTAAAAGCACATTTTCATAATTGAATATCATAGACAGACCTACTATATATTGATTGACAGTAGTTTTTATTTTGTCAATTTTTGTAATGATTGAGTAGATTGCTGTGTTGTTATGAAAAGATTATTTCTCCTCAAATAGTAAGATTTAGTTTTTTAGATAAAGCAGGAAGACAACTTTCATGATACATTTGGTCTTAATGTGTTCCTGTAACATATTCAAGTCCCCTTGCAAATGGTTGTTACTGGTCAGTTTTGCTTGTCTTTGTGGAACTTGAGGGGGTTGTTGAAATATCAGGTTTTTCTAAAGCACTCAGAAGTGGTTTGGGTTTTATTTTTTGTTGTTAGTTTTGTTTTGGTTGTGTTGGTTTGTTTTTTATTTTTTTTTTTTTGAGAAGGAACAGTAAATTTCATGTAACTTGCGCTTTAATTGTCCTTTCAATTTTTTTTTTGAATGTGATCAAATTGCTGGTTTCCACATCACACACTCCCCACCATTTTTGGTCTTTTCCGTTACTACAGTACATGCTACATTTCTGAAATGCAAAGAAAGCCCCAGTGAAACAAAATGACTTCATTTGAGCTGGCACTTAAGAGTAGAATTCACTTCCATAGTGCTGAAATAAAAGAAGCCAAGTGTTTTAAATAGCCACTCCCCTAGGCCAGAGTGTTTTTAGAAAAGCTCATTGTCTAGATTTGAGCTGTAGCAGTATGCCTGCCTCTGTTAAATCTCCTGATCCAGACAGCTCGATTTCTAAAGTCGACATCTGGTTTACTCTTTGTTCACCTGTTTAAAAAAAAAATGCAAATAGGCGAGTGTGCCATTGCCCTAGAGCTCTGCAAAAAAAAAATAAAAATGCTGTTGACAGTTTGTCAAATAGTGCTTCTAGTCTAAGACTGCAGTGGCCTATTGTTATGCCAGCAACAGGCAACAGAAGTTGTGGCACCATATGGCCGGTATATGCTTCAGATAAGCTATCTGTTAATTTAGCTTATCAGTGGTGGTTTGATATGCTTCGTGTTTGAATCGCCAACCAGTATGGCCTTGGGTACTTTTGGTGCCAAATTATTCCTTAACATTATAGACATCACAATTATTCCCTTGGTGGAATCTCTCACCATTCATTCACCTCACGGTGCTGTGAACAGCAATGCTTATTTTTGGAATTAGTTGGCATGGTTTGTTTGGGTTTTTTTTTGTTGTTGTTGTTGTTTTTTTTTTTTTTTTCCATGGTTGTCTTTCTATTGGGAGATTATAATTCAGGAATGACATTTTGGTTTTGAGGGGAGAAAATGTCAGAAAAGACTTTGGAAGAAAAGGTAAATTCATAGAGGTTTAGGGGATTAAGGCTTCTGTTATGTGTATATCAATTGAAAAAAATATGATGGTCTGGGACAATAGTTAATGGGAAAAAGGAAATTTTATTCACACCTAATCTATCGCCAATATCAGTGCATACTTTTTGTCTTGTCCTAAAGGTGCTTTACAGCTTAAAATAAAAAGGCAAAACTCTGTAAACAGTTTCCACATCCCTGGTTTTGCCTTCATTCTTTCAAAAAAAATTAGCCTTTAAAACCAGTCATGTCCCTATATCTGCTGTCAGCTGATCTTTGAAGATTTTTTTCCCCTGCTTTTTCCACAATCAACTGAAAGACAAGAAGACTGGAAGAGTCACTGGAAGTTCCTTCATCTTCCCCCTAGCGCTGCCTTTCTTTGGGAGTAATTATTTTGTAGCAGGAGAAGTTTCCAGCCATAAATAGGGTCTTCCATTCAGTTCTCTGTGGTGTCCTTAGGGCTGGATGTGCCTGTGCTGCTCTCTGACCTTGCAGCACATTCCTGTCTCCTGCCCCACAGGCTGGGCCTGCCTGTTCCTTGCAGGGCACCCCAGCTGTCCCTGGCTGCCTGGAGCCTCCTCTTTCCTTGGGAGCACATTCTTGCTCTTGGTTCAGCTCTCCTGCCCTTGGATCCCTGGGATTTTTTTGTTTCTCTCCTTTTGCAGTGCAGCTTGCCAGGTGCTCCTTCCCCGTGCCCTCTGCTGCTGCCCATGGACGTGGTGTCCCTGTGGGGTCCCTTTCCTGCTGCTCCCAGCCCTTCCTTGCCCTGGACATTGAAAAGAAAGGGCCACTTGTGCTTGCCATGCCTTTCATGTCCAGGTCCTTAACGACCAAGAAACGGACTTAGATTCTCTCTAAAGAAATTTACAGTCATCTTCTGAACCTGTTTGCTGACACCACTTTTTTTTTTTTTAGCAAAGAGAAGCAAATTATTCTCCATTTGAAGCAGAGAAATGTGAGCAATTTGAGCAGTGGCCACTCTTTACCATTTCACTGAAGTCCAGCCAGCTGAACTGCCAGGAGCTGACAAAGCACCCAGGGGCCAGCTGGGTGGGCAGTGAAATGAGAGGTGATGCTCCCACCTTGCTGCTCTGCCTCAGCTGATGTTGGCACCTGCACAAAATGAGAAAGGCTCCCTGCTCTTGGCTTGGCATCTGAGCCTGCTGCAGGGCTTCTGGTTTCTCTGCAGGGACGTGAAATGTGCGTGTCTGTCCACTTCCAGCTGGTTTGGGGCTTGCCCCCAAATTTTAAATCTGTTTTAAAATCTGTAAATCTCAGATTTAGAGCTGAGGGCCATGGTGTGGCTCGTGCAGTTTGGTGACAGCAGCGTTTTTTGGCTCCTGGGCATTGCAGGTTAGAGCTGTGATCTGCCATCCTGGTGTGATTAGGGGCAAGGTAAGCAAAGAGCCTGGGAAAGGAGGGCTCTTGAGCCTTTCAGCTCTCTGAGGCATGTGTGCATCTTCCCTGGGAGTTATTTCTAAGTGCCTGTGAGAGGCAATTTTCAGTTCACTGATGTATCCAGTTACCACCCATAATGGGTATAGCTGTCTTTGGATTGCTGGCTCCCTTAAAACATAACAAATCTATGTTTATTGAGTACCATAGGACACATCTTTGTGGGGGTTATTTTGATTAAACTCCAGAGCCTGTGAAGTTTTAGTTTATTTGGTATCTCCTCAACTTGGCTTTACTGGTGTTCCATTGGTTTCAGCCACTGCTTTGTGATAGGAAATGCACAGCTCCAAATAATGTGCATTTTGCTCATTAAATTGACTATTACTTATGCACAGTAATTTCTTTTTCTGCTTCTTGGCATATTTTCTGTATGCTTACTGAGCAGCTGTAGATAAGCAGTTGAAGGGGCGCATTTGGAAGACAGTTTTAAGTATGCAGCTTCCTATACAGATTCACTTTAGCCTCTAGCATTAGCAATATTTTTTTGCTGGTGAAACGGTGACCCATAAATAACTTTATCATCCAAAATCTCTAAAAACAATATGAAGAAGTCCAAAGGGTAGTAGAATTATAATATTTCTTGGTTGCTTGGAAAATTAACTAACATTCTGGCTTCTGAGATTTTGGAAACAAATTAAAGAACCCTTTTTTTTAGGTAGCAGGCAGCTTTTAATGGTTCTCCTGTATTAAGGAGAGTACAGTATTGTAGGTTATTTATTTCTGGGCATGCAGTACAGGGTGAAGAGCCTGCAATTCAGCTTGCAATGCCTCTGTGCCCTGAGGTAAACTCTATTTCACAAAGGGAATTTTGATTATGGTCTACTGCTCTGTAGCATAGTGGAGGCTTCAAGAGGCAAGTGGTAAATGCTACCAAAGAAAAGCTGGATTGGAGCCACTGACGTCATCTGAGTAAATCTGCTGTAGGACTATAGCCATAAAATGACTGCCAGCCACTGAGCGCACTTTGGCCTTTTCTTGTCAAGTGTTTTAACTGCTGCTTTTTTCTTTGCTTTCCTTTTTTATTTTCCTCTGAGCACGATGCATTTTGTTTTGGGGTTTTTTTTTCTTCCCCCCTTTGCTGGTTGTGCACAGGGGTGAAATACAGAAATGCCAACATCCCCCTCCGTCCCCAGCATGCTGCGAGTGGCTGCAGCTTGCAGTTCAAAAATTAAAAAGTAAACCAGTACTTTTCCATACATGAGCCTGGCAGAATTCAGCTTCCATCACCAGCTATTTTTTAGGTGCAAGAGCCTGCCAGTTCAAGTTACAGCATACTGATGAGATTTGTGTTGTGGGCAAAAAGGGTTTTGATGCTCTGGAAGGCGTGCTTTCCTCTGGAAGAGCTCAGTGCATAAAAACGCCTGGGCTTGAATTCTGAATTAGCACAAAATGCAGGGGGGTGTGTGAGAGCACTTAAAATCCAGTGTTAGTCATTGCTTTAGGATTGACCTCAGCAGTTTCACTCGCTCCTGGAACAAAACTTCCCTGGCTGTTTGTTACCAGCCAGTCTCTGATGGTGCTTTGTGTGCACGGCTGAAGACACCAGGTGCATTAACAGTGGCAGCTCTAGCTCTAATCATTGACTAGACTACCTCTAATCACTGATTAGGGTGTAGCAGTCATACCTGTACCTAAGGGTATCTCTAAAAATGCATTGATATCCCAGCTGCTCTCCACTTGGATTTCAGCTCTGTCAGGACTGCAATGAAAGTACTCAAGTTTTAGACAGTGGATTTTTAATTCAGTTGTCAACATTCTCTTGAAATGAATTTCCAGGATGTTTAACACACCATTTTTAAAAAGCAGAATTCACTGTAAAACACATTAATAATTATTAGCTCATTTGTCCCATGACAATATTTGTTTGCTTGATTGATGTACTTTTTTTTTTTTTTTTTTTTTACTTTAAAATAAAAACTAAGCATCACTGTTTTTGAAGTTTGAGTCTTATGATCAGAAATATATTAAAACCAGTATCTTATCCATGAATCATTAGATGAGTCAGTTCCTGAAACCACTACAAGCCTTGCAGTTCTTGGCTTGGGCTGAAAGCAGGAAATCCAGGCTTCAATAACTTCCTTTCCCAGTACTGGCTATAGCAGCCTTCGTGGTTAGTATATGCTGCTTTTGTAAGCAATAGGAAGATGTATGTCTGAGGAACAAAGGCACTCGAGTCAATTTGCTGAAACTGTTTATAATTTGTGGTCTTGATTTGAATGTCAGGATGCACTGGCATATACTGCCTTCTGTGCTGCAGTACATTTTCCAGCAGTCATATTCAGCATGTGAAATAAAGGGAACACATTATGGGACAATCCTTGGACAAAACCCATCTAATCAGTTTTCCAGAAAACGGGAAGATGTTTTTGTGAAGTCATCCAACTCCTGAAGACTAATGGGAGTGAGAACTGAGCACATAGGAGTAAATTTAAAATGTTTATTTAGCAGTTACTTTGTTTTATGCTTGTGCAACAAGCTATTTTTATTCTGTTTCAGTGCTCCAAAAGGGCTAGAAAAAAACCCAACCTCAACTTGGAACCTATAAAATAAAAACACATGATTTGTTCTCAGTCTCTCTCTCTCTCTCTCTTTTTTTTTTTTTTTTTCCTTTTTTTTTTCAGTGAAAACTGTTTGCCTCCTCATAATCAAGGACACATTGATTGTCTCTGTGTCAGTGGAGCATTGTTGGCTGCAGAATCGTGTTGGAGTGCCTGTATGCTCTGACATCTGTGCAAGGGGATGAACTATTTACCTTTTGGAGCTAATGGGGCCAGATTCAGGCTTGGTACAACGCTGGTCTTAATGTGTTTTCACCTGGAAAGTGTTCAACCCTTTATGCTTTTCTTAAATATTATGAAAGATAGTTTGGTATCTTGTACTTATAATTTGGTTAATTTAACTCAAATTAATTAGCAGCACATAAAGGCCAAACCTATCTTCTTTAATTATTCTTTTTATTCTTCCCTCCAAAATATCATTTGTTTTTTACAAACCAGGAAGAATAAGAGTATTGAGAGCAAAAGATTAGTAGGTACTACATTAAAAAAAGGAAGTCTACTTTTGACAGGGTTAGTTAAACTGTATATGCAGAATTGGTTAAAAACAAATGCAGAGCTCTTCTTTTAAACAGGCAGAACTGAGATTTTTGGCATGACAGTGAGCATCCAAGCAAGCTGCTTTGTTGAATTTGAGGGGCCGGGATTTCTCTCAGAATATTTAAAGGGATGCTAGTGGTGCAGAGAGCGTTTGAAGAAATCAAAACCAGAGTAACTGCTCCATGATTGCAGCTTCTCTGCTGCAGGGAGCTCAGAGTGATCTCCAAGTGCCTCCTGCTCTGCTTCTGAGGGCAGGGTTGGCTGTGAGGCTGAGGAGGGAGGGCAGTGCCAGCCCAGACCTGCAGAGATGAGGGCATGAGGCTGAGCAGTGCACAGCAGCCTTGGCACAGGGCAGCTGCAGCAACATGAGACTTGTGGAGCCAGGCTGCCCTGCTGTCTCACCTTCCTTCTCTGTCACGCTCCTCTGGAAGATGCTTGCACCCCTGCAGGAGGCTCCTGGGGAGGCAGGCACCATTCCTTCCTTGCTCTGGGCTGGTACAAGGGCTGCTGGAGCCCCAGGGGCTGTGCTGGAGCCCCAGCTGTTGGTGCTCAGGGGAGGAGAAGCCTCCCTCAGGTGTGTCCCCTGTGCCATGGAGGCAGATGCTGGTGCTCCAGGGATTGCAGTGCTGGGCATCACACAGCCCATTGTGGGTTTAGCTTGCTGCATTGTAATTAACTCCTTGTCATAACAATAATTATAATAATTAACTTACTACAATAACAAGGATGTTCTTCCCGCTGCTCCTGCTCGCTGATTTTGGGACAGAAATCTCACTTCTTTCCTGTTTTCTGTTTGAGGGAAACTGTAAGCACTTGAGCAGTGGAGAACAGCAGTGGCTTTTCACAGCATCAAAGCAAATGTAAAAAGAATTGTTCGTGTTTGTGATCATAAGAAGTGCAATTTTCTATTAATTAATGTTAAACAACAGATTGTTTAACACTGGGAAGGAGAACAAAGGGAGGAACCTTCAAGTGGAATAAGCATCTAAAGTTTAGAATCAGGTTATAGTTGTGCTTGATTTAATTTTTTTCCCTTTGCAAAGAAATGTAAATGACTTAATATTGCTTTTCTAGTTGAACAGTCCTGAATTTGGGAATTGTAATGCATAAGATCTGGAGATACATTTTGATTAGGTTCATACACTTTAAATGTGTATGAACTGAACATCTTTGTGCTGCCATCGATCAGAGAGATGTCCTGTTGCTCTAATGTGGATTTTGGTTTTGGATTAGAAGCCTGGGGCTTTGAATTGCTTGCTGTCTGTAGACCAAGTCATCAGTGGCTAGTGATTGATTCATTAATTAAAATAAATTTAAATGGATTTGTAAGCCTCATGTAACAGATTATCTTATTAGCAGCATGAGAAAGGCACTGTGATCTGCAAGGAATCTGTCGCTTTAGACAAAATATAGCATGATTTTATGGGAGAATTTAATGAATTGCTGCTGCTGTAAGTGATCTATGCAAATGGAAGAGCCTTGCTTAAATCCTACATTAAACAGACTCTTCCTGTTGAACATATTTTATTTTTTTAAACCTCCTCTGAAATACTTGACTTTAATTGTGTGTGTGTGTTTCTGTCCATATTCATGGTCACAATGACACATTAAGTATTCTCAAGTTTCTGATATATTCTGATCTTGGAGATTTTAATTTTTTTTTTTTCTGTAACATCTCCCTTGCCTTATGGAAAAATATCCACAAGGATAAAAATGATTTTCTAAATTAGTGGAAACAAAATGACAGAAAGAGCACGTAATGCTGTTTAATCCATGCTCTGCCTGCTTAGCAGTGCTGTCTGCAGGAGACACTTTGGACAGCTGGAGGGGCCAGGCGGGCAGAGGGCACTTCTGGCAGAAGTGAAAGTGTTGAAGAGGGGGCAACAAAAGCTTTCCTGGCTGGGAGAGGGGAGGCTTGTCTGTCATCTTTGCCTTCATTTTGTAGCTTCTTTTTTACATCAGGCTGTATAACAAGTCATTGCAGGCACCTCTGTGTGCATTAATATGCTCTGTGATCAGGCCTCAAGGATATCTAAGCCAAGGTGTCAGCAAAACTAGAGGAATTTCGGATTTAGTTTCAAACAGAGCAGGGTTGTTGCCTCTGAACCATAGCCTTGCCCACAACTTTTCAGTAATCTCGGTACCATGTGTGCTTCATTCTGGTCTGCAACCCAGACTCCTTCAGGAAAGGAGATTTTTAACTGGGAGCTAGGTTGCAGCATCACTTTACACCTTCCCTCCTTAGCTTGTGCTCTCTGAGCATTTGTGATTAGGGAGCAAAGTGAATTAAATTATGAGATCACTTTTCCATTACAATGAAGCTAGTTTCACTTCATTTCCTCTGCTGTATTGAAGAGGTGGAAGAATCTATTATATCAACTGAAAAATTTTAATGAACTTTTTAGGAAAAAAACAAACTCTCACAACAAAATCTCAGCCATCACAGAGCCTTGAATTGCCTTGCAGATATCGTCCATTCCATGTGTAGGTGATCCTTCAAAGCAAAGCATTGTTGGTGAGCCTTGTTTGCTAGGTAATCTTACTGTCATTGGCCACAGAGATTACAAATCTTTAACCAAAAAAGATGTGAAACTGGATTGATGTGGTAAACCCAACTGTAACTGCATTTTGGTGAAATGAAACACATTGGCTGAGATGTGAGGAATTTGTCATGGCAGGAAGCATTTTTCATTGCTTGTGGAAAATCAAACAAGGTGTTTGGGACGTGCAAATTCAGTAAATATCACACTTCCATTAAAATACTGCATGAAGTCTTGGCAGTGGCCTCCAATTTGCTCCATGGTTATCTCTTGGTACTCTCTGGGGTTTGACTGTAGGGGATGGGTGTTTTGCCTCACTGTGCACTGCTGCCCATCAATCACTCCAGTAGGAAATTTGGATAACGCCTTGGAAGTGCACAGGGACAGTGCCAGCTATAAAAGCAGCAGCTCTTGCACATGTGCACCTTTGACAAAGCCTGAGACCCTGCCTGCACCATCCTTTCCCTCCCTGAGTGTGCAGCAGGTGCAGATGTGTGAGTTTTGTGGAGGTTTGTGGCTGGGTCACTCCAGCCTGGGAACTTGGAAGGCATTGCTGGAATTCTGGGCATGACGAGTTATTTCATCCTGGACACAGCCCTTGAAACCAGGGAGAAAGTCCTGACTTCCATCAGGTCTTACATTAGCATGCCAGTTTGAAATTAGAGTAGTCATGCAACAGTTATGTATTTTGTGAACCCTTTGGTTTGGAAAGGAGCAAGGAGACTCCTGAGCTTTGAAGAAATGTGCTGAGTTGCAGCATTTTCTTAGAAGAGAGTAAGGCAGATGTGCTGCTCTCGGCTGGGATGGGGTTAATTCTCCTTATCATGTTGGTGTGGGGCTGTGTTTTGGGTTTGTCAGCTGGGGTTCACCCACAGCAACATTACATAAGCAGGATGTAGCCCCCTCAAAGCAGCAAATTGGCAGAGAGGGAACTCCAAGGTGGCAAACCTGGGCCTAGCACTGGGTCAGGTGTGCCAGTGTAGTCCTGGCCTTCCTCTGCTTCCTCCTTACACATCCAATCCCTCTGTTGTAGAACCACGATTTCAATTAATTGGCTTTCTTCAATTTGTTCTCTGCCATGGAGTTCTGGCTAACAGGAAGAAGACATTGGTGAATAGCTTTTAAACAGCATACTACATAACCCTGCCATTATGGCTTTGGGGAATATTTTCCATTCTGCTTTTGTCTATAACGTGAATCTTGGTAACATTTGTCTTGTATTAAGGCTGCAAATATTTTTTGTGTGTATGTTGTAAACCTTGTGAAATGTTTTTTATTCTGCAAATTATAAATAGTTCAGTTGGCTCAACTATCCCTTTTGTAAGCACATGATTTTTTTGGTAATAAGGCATAGTTCTGTGGCAGTGTTGTATGACTGCAATTGAGTTGTACAGTAATAAAATTTCCATGGTGTTCTGTGAAGGTCAGTGGTATGCAATTAATTGCTGGACCCATGACAGGTGCTGAGTAGGAAGTGTTGCTGTCCTAGACACTAAATATAATAATTAATCTCGGGGGTTAGTATTAAAAGCATGGAAGAGACATGATTCTCATTAACACGGAATTTGTGCTGATATTTGTTTTAACAATTCAATTTGTAACTTCCATATTGGAGGGACGTGTCTGTTCTGAAGCTTGGAAGATGGAACCAAACTAAGAGGACTGTGTGCTGAAATTATTGCAGAATATTGTGGTGCACGGTAAGCCAGTCTTAGCCAGGAGAGTTTCTAATTGTCAGCATATTCAGAGGAGAGAGCTGTGTGCCTGTGAAGGCTTCCAGAGGGAGATCCTGACCCCCACCCTCTGTGCCTGAAGGAAGGTGGGTGGGCCTTAGGAGATGCAGAAGGTTACTTGGGAGAGGGTAAAGCTCTCATTAGGGGTGGGGACTCATTCAGGTGAGGGCTTGAACATCTCAGTCCTCTGAGTGGCCAGGTTGTCTCTGAATGTTTGACACTGTAGCTGCCCTTGCCAGCCCAGTGGAAATGTCACTGGGCAAGGAAGGGGGAATGCTTTGCTGGCTAAGGAAGAATGTACGTTTGAAAACTGCCTCATTTGACTGCATCTGCAAATCCTTTGGTCTTTCAGGCTCAGCAAAGTTTTACTTTAGAATGTTCAGAAAAACTACAAGAAACAGTCAAAACGCTAGTGTTTATTTTGCTTTTAATTAATTTATTTATTTTACAAGGCAGTCCTGTGAATGCAGCCTGCCAGATCCCATTGTATTGGATTCTGCTGCCATGCCATGAGGCTCACTTGGGGAGCTGGAGAATATTTAAAATAAACTGTGGTGCACTACAGCGTGTGAAACTCTTGTGGCACGCGTGTCAGGGTGTGATGCAAACGAGGCATAATTGCCACGAGCACAGACTGCATGTTCTGCTGGAATAGGCCAGACTGAGCACAAAATGTCACAACTGTGAAGACTGGGTGAGATCTTGGCTCCAGAGGAGTCAAAGTCATAAATGCACGGAGTTTCCTCCGCTTGCATTTCCACCTTTATTCTTTTGTAGAAGACTTTACTCACTGGCAAACACAGTGAAAAATTAAGGAAAAATCCAGTCTGTTCAATATCTTTCCCCAATTTTAATTAAGTAGACTCACTTGAACTCATAGCCCTCTTCAGACAAACTGCAAAACATAGTTGTTCTGGTTTCTCTGGTTTTAAATGTGCACATTTTATGGGAAGATCAGTTGGTAGTAATATAAAAAGGCCAGTTTGCCTTGGCTTAGTCCATCTTTGTAAGAGCCTTGACTTGGAAATTGGAGAATGGTTCCCTGTGGAATGCTGCTGCTGTTGAAGGCATTGAAATGTGTTGTGAGTCCCTGTGGCTGAGTGCTGTGGGAAATAGTGAATTAATGTTTCAGCAGAGGGTGTTCACAGATACTTCAGTGTAAGAAAAACTTCTAAAGTGATGCTTTAGAGGATTTACCATTCCCCTTGTGGGAAAAGCTTCAGTGAATAAAATTGCTGTAGATTCAAAATAAATAGAAAGCTAGAAATATTTATCTCTGTCTGTCTATCTAATATACCAATTTTGACCAACCCTTAAAATCATTGGATTAGAGCTCTTCTAATCTGGTGATTTTAACATGCCTGGAGATTTTTTTTTACTGCTTCTGGGAAGGAAGGTGATCATGTGATTAAGGCCCAAGTCAGGGAGCAGAGATTTGCATTTGGTTTCTGGGGCAGAGTTGAGAGAGGAAGCTGAGAGAAGTGATCCCAGCTCAGATTACTGGTGTAGGGACAGTTGGGAAAAATCAGAGAAAAATCCATCCTGATGCTTCAAGTCAGTATTTGCAAAGTTGTCTTACATACCTGTGTGGAAATGTTGTCAGTGTAAGTGATTGTCTCCAAGACAGATTTCCCTGCTTCTGTACTTTACCCAATTTTCCATAATTGGCTTGAAGTGGTGAGATTGAATGTAATTAGGTCTCATAATTAATTAATATGAGCAAGCCTACGCAAAAGCAGAATAAGTTTTTCAGATTCCATGATTTGTTCCCTTCTGTGAAATTGGAGTAATAATACCTTGTTACTTAATGCTCCAAGCAATAATTGGGTAACAGTTATAAAGTGCTTTATTATGCAAATGCATGTGAAGAACCATTTTTAAGTGCAGAAATGACTGCATAGGTCTCAGTCCTTGCAGACAAGCTGATTCTCCTCTGAAGTAACATACTGACACTGGTGTGTCCCAGGACTAGTAAAAAAAAATCATGTCCATATTTAAGGCTGCTCAAAGAATGACCACAGCTTTTTTGAAGGGTTTTTTTTTTTCCTGAGAACTTGTCTTTTTAATTTTTTTCCCGTCTTTAATTAAAATAATTGTTTAAAAATCCTCGGTTAGAGGTGTAACAACAATGATTTAGATTTCCCACTACACTAAGTCACCAAACAGGCCAAACAATCATACACATAATTCAGAACATAAAATCTCAGAGACTGTTTTATGATGAACTGTTAATAGACTGCTTTCATCATATGCAGTGATTCCAGATCCATGAGAAGAAGGCAGCTCACAGAGCCCTGGATCCCTTCTGAGAATGACCCACACCAGCAACTTTTCTTTTTTGTTTTGTGTTGGTAGAATTGAGTGCAGGTGTTGGCCTGGGAATTCACCCCGCTGGTCAGACACTGAATGTGAACCAAGGGCTGCTTGCAAAAGTCTGCCCAGCAGCCTGTGTGCAGCAAAACCCACTTGTGCTGCCTGTTTGGCAGACTTGTCCACAGGTGAACAGAGTGAGGAGCAAGCACAATCAGCTGCCCAGACGGGACTGGGGAAGCCAAAGAAAGGTCAGGGGGTCTGTGCTGACTGGTGTGTTTCTGGGAGTAATGCTTGGACTGGGGATGGGCCACCAAAAAGCTCATTCTGGCTGCTCCCTGAAAATGTACAAAAAGCCATGAAACTTGGCCAGGACAGGCAGAGCTGGGGATTTTCAGTGAAACTGCAGATGATGTGGTCACTGAGCCAGGAAAAGGCAAGCTGTCCAAAGCCATGCCCAGACCATCCTTCTATCAGCTCCTTGGCCTTACTGTTCCAGCTGTGCAAAACTGAGGAAGTGCAGGGGACTCCAGAGCAGGAAGGACAAACTTTGAGTAATTGTCCCCCCAACTGCAAAGCAAGGGGTGTTGGTGCCCACCATGAGGCCAAGCCATCAGCACAGGGGTGATGGGAGCTTGCTTCCAGCACTCCCTGAGAGCCCTGTGGCTCCTGGAGGAGTTCTCTGAGGGATCACTCATGGCACTGCTCGGTGCTGGAGCTCTGCACTTTGCAGCACTCTGGTGGGAGTTACACTCCAGTTCCCCTCCATGGGACTGCCTATCCTGGGGTGATCCGTGTGCCTGCTGCTGACCTCCAAAGGAACCTCCAGAACTGACTATGGGCAGCATAGGAAGAGCACTTTGGAACGTGCCTCCTGTGGATGCAGCATGACTGAAATGTGAGTGGTATAAATGTAAGTTTTGGAAATGCATAATCTTGTACGATGAAGTTTGGCAGAGAAATGCGTGGTTCTCTTTTATTGTTAGCTACATCCTTTTCCTGTGAGAGCTTAGGAGAATGTTTTCATACTTAACATGTTTCCTCTCTTCCCTGCAGTTCATCTGCCAATCTGACCCTCCCAAGGAAAGTAAGCTGGCTCTGATTGTCAGGCAGATGAAGGGAAAAGAGCAGGGAAATTTACAGCCTAACCCTGTCTGTGGGCCGGGCTTTGGCTGGGTGTGATGCAGAAGGTGAGAGTCAAAGGCCATCTGTGGATCTGCCCAGCACTGTAACAGACTCAGATAAATACACTGTCCCTTTTGTAAACTTGTGAAGAGAACTTCAGAGCGAGCTGTTGTTTATAATGGAGCAGCAGCAGCTGCTGCATAGCTCCATCTGCAAGTGAATTGCCAGAGTAGACGAGCCTCTTGCTGTGCCCCTCATAAAACTGCCCTGAAAGAAAGTCATATTTATCTCAAAAGTGGCAGGCTTGGCAGGATGCCCTGGTAACTTTTTGCCAAGCAAACCTAAAGTGAAACTGTCTCACCCTGACTCCGCTTGGTTTGGGTTCACCTATCCTCCTCTGAGAGAGGCTGGAAGAAAGGAGGGGTAGGGACAGAGGATTACATAGTTCTTTTAGATTTCCCTGGCACATTTCCACTACCCCACATGAAAGTGCTTTTTAAAATCACAGCAAAGCTTGAAATATATTTAATAATTAAATTGAGATTGTTCCTTTTCAGTTTTGGCTTTGCTGAGTTTAATGTAGGAGTCAAATAACTGCTGCAGACAGAAGAAAAACAAATGCTTGGCACTTTTCCCTACAAGGCCGAAAGTGAGTCAGTATCTAAGAAGGCTTCTCAATGGAAAATGAGAAAATAATCTTAATAAAAAATTCAAATTATTCAGATGAGCTGCTTGTAAATTATGCCCATAAATACAGTAGCTGCCACAATGAGAAACTTCTCTAACATTTTTGGCAGACATTAACTTGAAAATAAAGACCAAAAGATAATTATTATTATTATTACTACTACTGCTGTCATTTGGGTTTGTGCTGCATTAGCATTAAGAGGCCTAAATGAGCATCCAAAATCCACTGTTCCAGAATCTGCTCTGCTGCAAAGAGATATTCCCAGCTCAGGAAAACTTAGTTTTTAAAGACAAAGACCAGGATCGAGATAGGGTCTCAAGGCAAAGCAATTCAGGAGTCTTGCTTAAAGCCCCACAGGAACTTGTGGCAAAATCAGGGTTTAATCCTGATCTGCTCAATTCCAGCCCAGCCTTCTAACCAAAAGCTGCATCCCTGCTGTAAGCCTTTCAAATTCCTTAACAGGATGAGGCTTTACGCTGCTGCAACATCAGGACAAGGTATTGACATCTTCTTAGGAAGGTTACACCAGATTCCAATTAAATAGATCTGCAGGAGGAAGTCATGTGACATCAGGACACTTCATGATGTTTTTTCCCCCTCTCTTTTCCTTCCCCCCTCCCTTTTTTTACTTTTAGTTTTTTTTCCTGAGAGACTACACCTCCCGCTCACGACTTGTCACACTCTGTGGAGTATGGAAGTGCAGCATCCAGAACCAAAAGAGGAAATGTGCTGATTTTGGCAGATGACCAAAATGACCTCATTTCTTTGCTATTGGAAGTTTGTGCACTTTTCTGGCAGGCAGCACAGTTAAAAATATGATTGCCTAGCTCCTAGCATGTCTTCATTGAAGAAAACGCTTGCCAGATACTTCAGTGCTTTACCCAAATCCCTCCTAGTAGCAGAATGTACCTGACAGGCAAGGGCAGCTGGGCAGCCAGCTCAGAGGGAGCAGGGATAGGACTGGGGGGCAGAGGAATGGCATGAGCTTCCTGGGCTCTGTGGGTGAGCTCTGGTGCTCTCAGGGCTCTGCAGGTGCTTGGGGGAGAGGAGCAGTGCAGTGGAGCAGCTGTGACCTCACACCTGGGGCTCCTGTGCCATCCCATCCTGCCAGGTTTGGGGAATGCTCCCTGCCTCCCCATGGAGCATCCCAGCAGCTGGGCCCCACAGGAAACTCTGCAGGAATTGGCTTTCAGTGGAGCACTGCTGCCTTCCTCTTCTCCAAAGGAAGCCTGAGACTGTGGAAAATCCTGGTGAGTGGTGCAGGTGGATCAATAAATGAGATTATTGTAGGCTTGTGCTCTGCCCAGAGGCTCTGCTGTGAACAAAACCTACCGGTGCAAAAGGCACAGCAGCCTGACAGTCTGCTAGGAAAATGGGAATTATTCAGGGTTGTAATTGAAGAGGCAGTTGAAAATGAAGTCTTCTCCTATGTTAAAAAAAAAAAAAAAAATCTGAAAGTGGTTAATTATTCCAGGAAGAGAAAGTCATAAAAATCTGTATGGAAAAATAGTTCTTTAGATCTGACTGGTGATTATGTGATTGTATCAGAGGCACACATGCATGTGTACATCACAGTCTCCTAGAAATATGTAATCTTCCCAGAAGAACCTGACTGCAAATCACAGAAATCTTCTTTTACTACTTTCCACCCCTCCTGAAAATGTCTTGGGTGTGTCTTGTGCATCAGAAGGGGATGAGATTGTTGTTTGAAGGTTTGGCCTTGGAGAATGCAAGGGCCACTGAAATGGTTTGGCAGAGGAGTTAAGCAACAGCAAATGGTCTATTTCCTTTCACCAGGTTAGTTGTGTAAGAGCTTTCTTCTGCCCAGCATGATTGATTCTCTTTTTTTGATTTATTTTGTGAGGATTCAACTTTTGGCAGCTCACTTAACTATTTTGGAGCCTGAAAATAAAGTGACAAAAGCAAACCTGCTGCAAACCCACAGGTGTATTGATGGACAATTACCTTGCAAGGAGCTTTTTCTGGGTAGACTCCCAGAATCTGTGGAAATACTTGAGAACTCCTGCATCAGACTGAGTAGTCTGGAGTTAAATTATATCAGGCTCTTCCTGGTAAGGACACTGTGAAAAGGGATTGCTGGTTTTAGGACATGGAACAGCTAAGTCATGATGTTTGTTCCATCATAGATGCAAAGCTTTCAATTCCAATCAAAGCTTTTTAAAGGTTGGCTAGATGTTAACTGTTTAATCATACAATTTTAGGTGTAATGGTAAATAGGTAGAAAATCTCAGTTAAGGATTCAGATATTTGAAATGCCAATCAATAAAAACCATGTTGAAAGCTGCTTTCACATTAGCTGAGAGTGACCATGAAATTGTAAACTGCACAGAAATAGCATATTTAAATAAGTCATTTATCATGTTGCATGCACCATACAATAGAGCTATGTGATGTTTTTGAAAGACAAGAATCAGATTATCTTTGACTGTGTCACCAGATGGTGTGTAATGGGCAATAGAATTATGGATTATGAGACATAACTTTCACTCCTAGGTAACCTGGCTGACAAACCCTTTCTGTCTTGCAAAAACAAGACACTCAAGGACTGAGTGGATGACAGAATGATTTTTTTCTGCCTGCAAAAATTCCCCTTGACCAGGAAACAAGTTCATACATGTAGCCAGAGAAAGAAACAGGCAATCAAATTAAAATATTCTACCTCACTCTTATTACTGCATTTTTTTTAACATTAAAACCAAAATTGTTCTTAAAAAGGCTCTCTCCCTATTAATGTAGTTAAATTTCATTAATTGCTGTAACTTGAACCTTGTGGTAGTCTTTGTACCAATAGAAACCTGTGGGGAAAGAAGAATTGTAATCTTAGGATGGAAGGCCAAGCTGTGATTGGGAAAAGTCTCCGGTTACCTGCATGGACTGGTGGAAATTTTGATTTAGCAGAAGCTCCTGCAAGGACAAGCCAGGAACAGGGAATAAGAGTGGGAGGGCCAGGAGCTTCTCTCCCTTCTCTGGGTGCACTGGGGTGTCCAGGTGCTCTCCTGGAGTCAGGGGAGCTGCCAGCACCAGTGATGAGCTGCCGGCACCGTGTTGGATTGCAGTGTCTGCAGCTGTCAGAGGGCTCAGCCCCACCTGCCTGGCACCCAGGTACAGCAAACCTGACCCCTGGCCTTCCCTGAGAGCAGGGGGAATGGCAGGATCCTGCCTGTGTGCCCTGACAGCCAGGAGGCCTAAGAATAGGCACATTTCTGAAATGCATGCAAATGTGCATTCTGAACAGACACATTTGGTGGCCAGAGAAGAACTGCCTGCCTGGAGCAGCACTGTGCCTTTAAATTGATGCATTCACATTAAAGAGAGACATTTAAATAATGCAAAGGGGTAAACTAGCTTGAGTTATGTGTGGTTTGAGCTGGGTGACTCTTACTGCCTTTTATGGGAATCTCTCATCTCAAGTCCTGCACAATTATCCCCAAGGGCAAGTATTAACCCCATAAAAGAGAGGATATCACCAGTTATGCATCAGCCATGGTGTATCTGTGTGATGGCTGTGGTTGGCTTTGGCTGGGGATGGAGCTTTCCTAGAGCTGGATAACGGGAACCTGGCCTGGCTTCCTTTACTCATGGGGCAGAGGGAACTCCTTGGGCAGGGTGATTAACCCATAGCACTAATTAGGTGCTCCTATCACTCTGCAGTAATGAGGTGTTCTTCATAAAGGAATGGGGAAAGAAAAGGACTTGCAATGGCCTCATTTTTGAGGGCCACGAGCCTGGCTGTGCTCTCGTGGGGCGCAGGGTGCTCGCTGAGGCTCCCCTGTGGTTGGCAGGGGCTGTCACAGACTCTGTGTCACCTCCCTGTGTGGCACTGCCATGGCCGGGTCAGGATGACATCCTCAGCCCCCCCTGTGTCCCCCTGGCCCTGGTGATGAAGCTACTGCTCCCTCTTATTAATGTGGGAGCTCTGACAGCAAGGTTTGGTGGCTGCTGTGAGGGGCCCTTGGGGCTTGCAGAAGAGGCCCTGTAAGGAGATGGTCAGTGCAGGGGGCTGGTGAGAAAGTTGTTTATTGATTGATGGAATTAGTGCACAGGGCAGTAGTCAGCACTGCATTATCTGATGTGTGGCTGCTGCTCTCCCATGGGCTGGCTGCCCGTAGCCAGAGCTGCCAAACCTTCCTTGGATTTATTAATCAGGTGATGTCACGAGTCTGGGCCAGTGTGTCTGCACTGGCCTTGGTGCCTGTCAAAACTGATCTCTGGAAAAAACCAAAGTGCATGTGCAGTGGGAGCAGGGAGCCACAGCCTGCTCCAAGGTGTGCATCCGTGCCTCTGGTCACACCTCAGGAAAAGCACTGGCCTCTGCAGAGGGGGTTTGCAGCTTGTTTGGGAGCTGTGTCCATGTGTGCAATACCATGGTGGAGCTTCTATCATCAGGTAGCAGCAGTGTGCTTCCCTCAGGCAGCAGGAGAAGGGAAACTGTCCCTGGTTTAAATGTCCCTGGCTGAAATGGAACTCCAGGAGGGATGGAGCTGGAAGCACCCTGGCTGAGAGCTGTCCAGAGTGTCACAGCCATGGCCATGCCCTGCTGGACCCTGCCTGGGCCTTGACAACTGCCTGGCCAAAGCACGGGGGGTGAAATCCTCTGTGGAGCGGTCTCTGGGGCTTCAGGCAGGTGCTGGCCTTTGGCCACCAGCACTGCTGTGCCTTGCCTTTCTCTCTGGCTTTTCCCAGCCCTGGGGCCAGAGGCCACAGAGACAGAGCAGCAGTAGCACACACTGCAGGGATTTTTGAACCCTCGTGCTTTATGTTAACTCACTTTCTGCTCTCATTAATTAAAAAGTCGGTTTCTGTGCTAGATTGAGCTCCACTTTTCTCATCCGTTCTTTTTTCTATATTTTCTCTCTACAGCTTTTCTATTTTCAGGAGGTAAAAGCAGGAATACGTACTTACAAAAAAAATTTCTTTGAACTTATAAAATGCCGTTTGCTTAAATTATGCAGTTAAAGGATAAAGAAAATCACAGAGCAATTTTAACAAATTGCCCTTAACTGTATTGCACAAACAAACCTCTCATAAGAAATCTTAGAAAGGTGTGTTTGAGGGTGTAATCTTAGCTTGTGGCTAAGTAGAGTTAAACTTGTTTTTCAAGTTGGTTGTGTATAACTTTCTCATGCTAAAGATTGTGAGCATTCCAGAAGGAAAACAGTTCATCTGTAGCAGAAGTTTGATGGTAAATGTTGATTATCTCCAGTAATTCTGGCCCCTGCTCCATGTACAGTGCTTTACTCAGTGGCTTCCCTTTCGATCTGTTTTCTTATTGTCTGAGTTGTACAATACACCTGTGTGAATATTTTTATGAAATAACCCTGATGTTTGCAGGTAGTGCAGATTTTCATATTCTGAATTATAAACCTGAATGTAGCAGAGTGGACACAGTCCAGCTCACACTTCCAAATACACTTGCCATTCTTGTCAGATGCAAGACAATTTGTACATTTTGCCTGTGTGCAATAGTGTCATACTCAAAATTCTCTTTTTAATAAACACCACTACCTCACTCTTGGGTTCCAAAATCCTGTGCAGTCTCTGAATAGACCAACATCCCATATCCTTACTCCAACTTTAATAAGTTTTTTCCAGCATATACAATTTTTATTGGTGTTTATGTAGTCTATGCAAGCTAATGTGAATAGCTGAAGAGTTGCCATGAACATTTGTAAAGAGTCACGATACCTGCAAAACCTTTCTATACAACAGCCAAGCTTATGTACATAAGAGAACTTGTTGATGCTCTATTACAATTTAATTTGTTAATGAAACAAGATGGACTGAGCTCCTACTACACCTCTCTGGATGTTTGAGGCTAGGCACAATTAATTTATTTGTACTGTCTGTGTAGGCGTATGCCAGCTAATGTACTGTAAGAGCTTTTATCTTTATGTTCATAATGAAGAGGGGCAGGTTTTTGGCAACGAGACAAGGATTTTCTGATGACTCATCCTCTCTGGATTGTAAAACACTTTCTTGTAAAATCAAAGAAGAAAAGTAGTTCCTTAGAAGTTGGCTCAACTAGAGTAGTTTGTCCTTCAAAATGGAGCTGCAAAGCAGAAAGAAGAAAGGCTTAGCTGCTTTCATTTAGTTGTAATTGGACCTTTGCTGAAAATGGAATCGTATTATTTGGGAGGATCTTCTCATTTAAGATATTAAAGTGTCCTTGCAGTAAATGTGCTGTAGGTTGCATTGTCAAGTACCTGAGTTTATGCTGCTTTGTTGTTATATTGGTGTTTTGATCACCCTGGCAATGCACTGGACGTGCAGTGAGGTTGCAGCAGATCTCCCTTGTCAGTAAGTTTACTGTTGGCTTGTGCTGTTCGCCTCCCTGCTGTCTAGGAAAAAATGTTGAGTCCAGGGTTTGGTAGAAGCTGGAAGAGGGGTTGGGTGTGGGTATCTGAGTGCAGAGGTAAATCCTTTGTTCTGGTTTAGTATACATTATATACTATTTATACACTTAGTACTGCTGTTGGAGTGACACTGGCTAAATGTCACTATCAGGCAGACAGAGAGTGTGCTTCATCTTCCTGCAGATGGACAAGTGTGAGCATGGACTGACCAAGGGACCTCAGTGCTAAACCAAGGGAGAATGCATGGGTAATTGCTTTATTTTGTGTGAGAGAGAAATCCAGCTTTTAATGCAAAATTGCCACCGTTATTTTACCTCATAGTACCTGTGCATGTTTTTACACATGCACACTCCTGTCCACACTTCTCCCACTCACACATTTGCTCTCTCTCTTTGGGCAAAATGAGAGAGTTTGGGCAGCAGAGGGATGCCTATGAATGAACTTCTCAGTCTCCTTTGTGCTCCATCACAGTTCTCTTTCTGAATGACTTGGGTGATGAAGCTACTGCTCCCTCTTATTAAGGTGGTGCTTATGCAATCCAGAGTGGATTAATTTAAATCCCTGATTTTAATCACAATTTAAATCAACAAGCAGAGCACTTTGATTTAAATAATTAAGTGTAATCTTGTTTTGCATTTTTGCTTTCCAGTTACTTTCCTAAACAAAGGCTCAATTTTATTGGTCAATATAATTTGCTAGTCAGAGCTGTTTGTTATTCACAGTTGGGTTTCTCTAGGCACGCGTGCACTGCTTATGGACATTTACTCACATTCTACATTTTTACACTCTCCTTTTGCTAGAAAACAGTGATTCACATTTCTTAGTAGAAATAATAGATCTTTTAGTCTCATGTGATTCATTCATAGTAATTTGAATTCAATTAAAGTACTCAAGAGTGATGTTTCAAGACTGCTTTAGTGGTCTATGTTTAATGTTTCAGAATACAAGGCAAAAATTTTTCCTGAAATATGTTGAGCTTTTAAAGCTGATCCGTTACATCAAGCTAATATCTAAGCTAAGGCATTGAGCCCATTGGTTCTGAACACCAAGTGCCTCGAAATTTGTGAGCCACTTATGTAGTCTGTAATTGCACATGTCCATTTTATTCATTAATGCAAAGAGGAAAACAAACTTTCCTGCTTTTCTAATTGTTTTCCTAACTTACAGTGAACTAATTATAAACTGAACTACCTGAAAATTAGGAGAGCTGTTGCTGTAACTTGCAGAAAAAAATACTGTTTAAAAAAACCCCAGGGCAAAGCTTCAGTAAGCTGTTTTAGATGCCTAGGCAGTGAAAGGTGTCCACTCAGTGGCCTGGCTTTCTCCAGGAAAATTAAGAGTGAGCAGTGACACGTGCATGAAATCATGTGAATTTTTTTTAGAAACAAGTTTAGGATAAGATAGAAGTGGTTAAGGTTATCATAACTTAATAGTTTAATTTGGAAAAACAAAAAAGTGCAGTGGATAAGAGGGTAAGTATTTTAATAATATATATTTAAACTTCTTTTACACTTTTTTTAATACAGGCTTTAATGTTGATGCTGGAACACTCCTCATCCATCCCTTAGAAACCAAGATTCCTGTTGTAGGTATCTTCACACCTAATTTCATGGCAGCACTTTTGGCCACACGTTCCTGGCTGTGACAGTCCATCTTACCCTAATGCTCAGCTCATTAGAAACATCCCAGTCTGTACTCTGAAATTACTGCCAGGGACTTGGGGGTGGAGTCAGAGAGCAAAAGATTAAAGGATTATCCATTCCTAGGTGCTGTAGTGGAGCAAAAAATGTTAACAGCTCCATTCACAGAAGGAGAGAAGTGTGGTTCAAGGATTTAACGCAAAGCATTTAAATTGTAAATTTAGACTCATTTTGCTCTAAATGAGAGAACAACAACCAAATCTAGAAAAGATGCACTCCAAAACATTATTTAAATGTTCCCTTCCACTGATTACTCATAAGAGGACTGTTAAGACAGCAAGTCTGTAATACTGCACATGGGAATTGCAGTATTTAGTATCATCAGGAAGTTGCACAGCAGAGATGGAAGCTTGCTCAGTTTAAGATGTCTGAATTTCTTTCTGTTTCTTCCCTAATTGTAGATTTTTTTCTTCTGATAGTGTAGCTAAGGAGTGGGAGGTTGATTAAATTTAATTCCCATTTATCTGTGTTCAGTCATGTTATCTCTTAAAATGTGTCTCTAAAGGTTAACAGTCCTTTGGCATTTTCATCTTTGCTTTCCTACCCTGAAGGAAAACTTAGTGCCTTGCACGCCTAGGAAGTTGAAGATAGCTGGTTGTATTTTTCCATATCTACAAAGCAATGTTATATCTGGATTCATATCTGCTCCTGGAAAAATTTTTAGGCTTAATGTTTAATTTCCATATGCTTAAAAGGGAAAGTTGTCCAATCCTAAGGGTTTCATTTCACTTCGCCTCCAGGGAAGCTTTCAGTCTAGGCAAGGTCCAAAAGTGCTGCAGAGCCCCTTTTTTGTGTTTTGCTTCCTGCCCCACGCCGTGTGGAATAAAAGCTGGGGACAAAAGGGTGTGGGTGGTGCCTTGGTGGGGGGACAGAGGGGGAGAGGTGGTGGAGGCAGTGGGGATGCTGCTGCTGTGCTGCCCACCCTGCCCTGTGCCCCTGGGCCTGGCTCTCTGCTGAGCTCCAGTGATGGCAAACCCCAGCAATCCCAGCTCTGAGCTCCAGGGAATGAAACTAACCCCTGGGACTCTACTGGGACCCCAATATCTCTTAATCACCCTGTGCTCTCCCAGTTTGTGAGTTTTGCAGAAATACCAGGCATCTGCAACATATTTTGAATGTATCTTTACCTGTTACAGAGGTTTTCTTTACCTGAAAAGAAAGAAAAGGCAAATGAAGTGATTTTGGGGGGCTTTTTTTTTTTTCCTCTCCCAGATGAGATGATCTGGTTTCTTTCATGATGAGCTTTTTTAAAGTAGAATTCCACCAGTGTTCTATAAGAAGACAAAATATTTCTGGAATGCAACACCTGTGCAAAGAAAATGAATTACGACATGCCAAAATCCTTCAGTAAATGCTGTGTTGTGTGGGTAACTTGACAAAAGTTTTGCAGCAAACCATAAACATCTGCAAAACATTTGAAAATCTGGCCCAGACTTGGGGCTGCTTGAATTCTGTGGCATTTGTAATAATTTACTGTTCCACAATATGTAATTATTTGTGTGCACCTTAGGACTAATTTTCTTGGCAGGAGTAGAAAAAGGTCTACTTTATTAAAGATGTAAGAATGACTGATATCCTTTAGCTGTACAACTGCAGGGTCCAGGTTTATCTTTTCCCTCTGGAATGCAGGTACTTGTCCCTGTGCACTTGTCTGTGCAGCGTGGTGAGGGATGGGAGAGGGGCAGCTTGCTCACTCTGAGCTGCAGACACATGTTGGTTTTTCTTTCCCTTGGAGAAGCACTGAGAGGATTGAAGTCATTCAGCCAGCTTTGTTCAGCTGAGCTGAACTTCGAAAAAAACAAAAACAAAACAAAAAACCCATGCCATGTGTGCTTTTAGTGACCTCTGGGCCAAATGCTGAATCTTAGGAGTTCAGTGACAGGTTCCAGTGTCCAAGGAGTGAATCATCCATGGGCTGTGCGACAGGGCATTGTCTCCTCGGCCCACTCGTGTCAATAATTACCCATGGGCTCACTCAGGGGGCTCAGCTCGGGCAGGATCAGCTCTGCACGGAGCCCAGGGAGCAGCAGAGCCTTTTCTGTGTCACTTTACCCCGGGAGGATCAGCCAGACCCAGCGGTTTCACCGGCCCAGCTTCCTGACATGCTCTCGATCTGCGCTCGCTGCCAGATTTCTGCAGACCTCCGCTTCGTGGAAGGCACCTAAATAAGGGTCAGGTTTTGAAAAGAGCTTAGCACCCAGCCTGGCCAGCTTTTCAGAGAGTCTGGCAGCGAGTGTCAGAGCTGGGGCTTGCTGGGGATGCTGGAGGAGCGCGGCCTTCCCTCACGCCGGGCCAGCGCCATGCGCCATGAGGGGCTCGCCCTCACAGCACAGGCCGGGAGAAACGACAGAGCCAGGGAAAGAACCCCCCAGGGCAGGGGAAAAAACCCACAACAGGTAAAGAACCCCCCACGGCAGGGGAAAAACCCCACAACAGGGAAAGAACCCTCCACAGCAGGGGAAAAACCCCACAACAGGGAAAGAACCCTCCACAGCAGGGGAAAAACCCCACAACAGGGAAAGAGCCCCCCACGGCAGGGAAAGAACCCCCACAACAGGTAAAGAACCCCCCACAACAGGTAAAGAACCCCCCAGGGAAGGGGAAAAACCCCACAACAGGTAAAGAACCCCCCACGGCAGGGGAAAAAGCCCACAATAGGGAAAAACCCCACAATAGGGAAAGAGCCCCCCACAACAGGTAAAGAACCCCCCACGGCAGGGGAAAAACCCCACGGCAGGGAAAGAACCCCCACAACAGGGAAAAGCCCCCCAAGGCAGGGGAAAGAGCCCCACAACAGGGAAAGAACCCCACAACAGGGAAAGAGCCCCCACGCTGCGCTGGAACAGACCCCGGGGGTCAGGGCGGCCAGGCTCCTTTCCCTTTTTAAAGATTCAGTTCAGGCATTGTCCAAAGAAATAAACAAAGCAGCATCGTTTGAAAGCTTTCGGAACAATGGTCTCTTCCACTTCCCTTCCTCATTGTGGAGCCCTGGGCCCGGCTTTTGTTTATTTTGTGCTGCCAGCCTCATGGTGCCGGATTGGTCGGTGTCTGATTTCATTCCTATGGGTGATGTCAAAAGCTGACCCAGAAGTTCTCGGCAAGTTTGCTTTTAGCTTTTGGTTGTTGTTTTTGTGCGTGTATCCGTGTGCACAAGAGTACTTTTCAGTCCTAGGAGGATTCTGTTACAGGCTGAATATTATTCAGCTGCAAAACTAATAAGGAATTATATTTGTGCCAGGAACTGCGTGGCTTGTTTCCTACAAATACTAGGAATAGCAAGCAATTCAGGCACGGTGATATTGTGGAAGTTGTAATTAATATTAATTACGGTTCTGGTATTACTCTAAGACGTAAAAGTAAATTCAAAATCTCTATGAGAATTTTGTAACACAACAGAAATTTGTGATAATTAGCTAGAAGGCTGATTTCACATTCATATTTAACACTAATACCAATTTCCTTTTTATAGATGTATGAGAACTGTAATGCTACTCTTTTTTTTTTTACTGTTATTTTGATTTGTTGCCAAACTGACAATTTCAATATCAGGTTCTCATAGAGGTGTGCATGCCACTGACAGCAATATTCCATGGTTATTTTAGTAGAAAAACAAGCTGTGTTTAAGGGGGTTTTCTGTCTGCTCCATCTGCAAATATTCCTATCTTTGTGAAACTTTGTTTTCCATTTCTCTGGCCTTAACACTTTGGGTTTTTTTCCTTCAGCAGCCTCTGACCTCTCTCCTGTGTTTCTTTTTGTTAGATAAGTAAAAGATGAGCGTTACTTTATAAGGACATAATTTCATACCCTTGTCCTCTCTTAGAGTACAGTCAAGTTGCTTGTATAAACACGGGCAGTTTTGCTTACTTTTCAGTTTATTCGAATGCCAATTTAAGGTTCTTGAGCTGGGTGTCCCCACCTCTGCCCCGCTCTTGTCACCTCCTTGTCCCTTTGCCTCTTTTCTTTGTACAACATCGTACACAAAGGTAGCAGTGATATGTAACCAGCTCCAGACAGTACAATGTAATGGTCTGGGAGAATATTGTAAAATCACCTTCTCTGTCTCTCTCAATATGTACGTGGCTTTGATAAAGGTTCGTTGCTGTGTGTCAGATTTCACAGCAAAATATGTTGATCAGGATTTGATTTGAAGAGAATAAAACATCCCTCCAGCATTGCAGAATTGCATCCAGCAAAACATCCCTTGTTTTCCTGCCCGTGGCCTTTTTTTAAATCGTCAAGGCAAACAGAATTCTTGCCCTGAGATTCCTTGGAAGCAAGACACTTGGTGAAATTTGGATGCCTCAGAAATAGTCCAATATAAAGCAGCAATGCTAGGCTGAAGTACTTTTCACCTAAGGATAATTGATTGCACAGATTTGAGCATGTTATTTCAATTCCCTTAGCCTGGTTTATGGTCCTGGAGGATGCCATTCCCCCAGGGAAGGCTGTATGAGCCCACCAAGGCTTCCAGGGGCTGGGATTCCAGAGGCTGTCCTCTGGATCTCATTGTGTCCTTGCTCAGTCTCCTTTCCCTTGGCTGGGAGCAGTTCCCAGCCAGGGCCCGGGGCTGAGCCTGCCTGGTCCAGCTCCAGCTGCATCCCAGCCTTGCCTCCCAGGTGCTCCCTTGTTTTAGGATTGGCTGCTTTTAGGGACAGCCTCCCTCACCATCCCTGTCCAAGAGCAAACCCAAATGTTAAGAAGGAAAAATGATTTTATCTGCATTCTGAGTCTGTTTTAAGTACTTTTTATGATTTCCATATGATTCTTGGGGATTTTAACATCAAAAGACCCAGATTATCCTAATTGGTGTAAGAGGTTGGAAGGGTTTTCTTCATGCTGGACTTAAATAGGGTTCCTGCTTGGACGCTTTTGCACTGCCTTAGTCCTTTTGTGGCATGAAAACCAATTGCAGTTAAGCAGATTCCCCCTTTTTTTTTTTTTTTTTTTTTCTTATTAAACTGAAATAGCCATACTGTTAAGTATTAAAATGCAGAAGCATCATGCATTTTTAAAGCTTCCAGAAATAGCCTACAACGCATTGCAGAAATTAGCGAAGCCATACATGTAATGAAAAACATTTGGTGATGGACTCTGGATGGCTTAGTGCCTGATTTACTGCCCGTCCTGCATTTCCCCTCCTCTCCATAAACCACCATTTACAGACAGCAGCAGCGAGCATTTCTTGGAAACTTTTTCTTTCCCGAGGGGAGAGGAGAACCCCTCAGATGTAAAAGTGCAGCAAGTGGCTTTGCACAGCACTGCTTCCCCCTGATAGCAGGAATCCAGCCTTTTCCTGCAGAGGGATCCCCCCGTTGATAGCAGCAATCCAGCCTTTTCCTGCAGAGGGATCCCCCCCTGATAGCAGCAATCCAGCCTTTTCCTGCAGAGGGATCCCCCCGTTGGTAGCAGGAATCCAGGCTTTTCCTGCAGAGGGATCCCCCCGTTGATAGCAGCAATCCAGCCTTTTCCTGCAGAGGGATCCCCCCCTGATAGCAGCAATCCAGCCTTTTCCTGCAGAGGGATCCCCCCTGATAGCAGGAATCCAGCCTTTTCCTGCAGAGGGATCCCCCCTGATAGCAGGAATCCAGCCTTTTCCTGCAGAGGGATCCCCCGTTGGTAGCAGGAATCCAGCCTTTTCCTGCAGAGGGATCCCCCCTGATAGCAGGAATCCAGCCTTTTCCTGCAGAGGGATCCCCCCGTTGATAGCAGCAATCCAGCCTTTTCCTGCAGAGGGATCCCCCCCTGATAGCAGCAATCCAGCCTTTTCCTGCAGAGGGATCCCCCCACGTTGGTAGCAGCAATCCAGCCTTTTCCTGCAGAGGGATCCCCCCGTTGGTAGCAGGAATCCAGCCTTTTCCTGCAGAGGGATCCCCCCCTGATAGCAGCAATCCAGGCTTTTCCTGCAGAGGGATCCCCCCACGTTGGTAGCAGCAATCCAGCCTTTTCCTGCAGAGGGATCCCCCCCCTCGTTGATAGCAGCAATCCAGGCTTTTCCTGCAGAGGGATCCCCCCTGATAGCAGCAATCCAGGCTTTTCCTGCAGAGGGATCCCCCCTGATAGCAGCAATCCAGCCTTTTCCTGCAGAGGGATCCCCCCTGATAGCAGGAATCCAGCCTTTTCCTGCAGAGGGATCCCCCGTTGGTAGCAGCAATCCAGCCTTTTCCTGCAGAGGGATGGTGCCTGGGTCGCTGCTCCCACACAAAGGGGGCTCTGCAGGCACAGATGGCCCAGCCTGGGCCGGGACCTGCCCCAGCTCAGCCCCGAGTGCCAGCGCTGAGGGATCGCTGCTGCCAAGTGTCCCTAAGTTTATTCGAATGCCAATTTAAGGCTCTTGAGCTGGGTGTCCCCACCTCTGCCCCGCTCTTGTCACCTCTTTGTCCCTTTGCCTCTTTGCTTCGTACACCATCATACACAAATGTAGCGCAGAAGGATCGCGCTGGAGAAGGATCCTGCTCCGGGAAAGGGCGAAACCCATGGGGAAAGGTCCGGGTGTGCTGCATGATAAAAACGAGAGCAAGCTCCCAGTACTAAAAGGATTTCAGCTTTTAGTAGAATAAAAAGAAGGGCCTAAAGCAGGGGGCCTGGGCCAAGCAGGAGCATTCCTGTTGAGGATGCTGCAATGCCATCGCTCTTTCCAGCAGCAATGTAGCGATGTCCCAGATGGAGCAGCACACATTCAGTGGGTCAGAAGCTCCTTTTTATCCTGTTTTTTGTCCCTTTGGTTGGTTTCTGTTTGGATCCTTCATTTGCATGAAGGTTTAAGGCTCTGGATTGCCCCATTAGAGTTCTGTCCTGGCTGGCTCGTTTCACTGGGCGTGGTGCACTAAGGTGTAATATGGTATATTGAGTACCCTATTTCTTATAACTACCCTTTTAACCCCCTTTACAATATAATAACCAAACTAACAGTACATGCTTAATGATCTATCAGCTATTTTACAACAGTTTCTAACCTATTTTTAACACTGCATCTCTCTGTGTCCTGGCTCTGTGCGTCTGCACCTGGAGCAATGGCTGTGAGCTCCTCCCCAAATGCCCTCTGCTAATCTGATGTCTGGGCATGAGTGCCCATCTGAGATGCCTGTTTGCTTCCTGCTGAGTTATTAGGTGAGCACTTAAGGTAAAATGATGCTCTGCTGTCCCCTCTGCTGTCCCAGCAGTTGCAGAGAGCCTCAAGACATGGATTTTTCCCCTTAGCCCCCTTTTGCACTTGGTTGCTGAAGCAGTTTCAGTAAACTGTGTTTAGCCTGCTCATTACTGGCAACATCCTCTTAAAAAACTGGGCACCAGAACTTGTTTTGGGGCTGTAGAGAATCTCTTTGTGGTTTTGAATAAAATCCAAAACAAAAGAACAGAATAAAAAAAACCCAAAACAAAACAAACACCCCCCACCCCCCCAGGAAAAAAAAAAAAGAAAAGAAAATGCAGGGACAAAAGGAACATCTATGCACACAGGTCAGATTTTCAGCATTTTACTAAATACATGTTTTGCTGTGCTGTAGCTTCTAAACTATCTCTGTAAAACATTTACTTGTCTGGCTTTAATCATACCCTTCGCTGAGTGTTTGCTTTGCACATGAAACAAAGCCTTCCTTAAGACTGCAGTGAAACCATTAGTTAGGTTTCATTTTCAAACCAGCAAAAGCCAAAATGAAGTTAAACATTCGATCATCAATCGAGAATTAAAATAATAGCAGAGTTTCTAATGTGGAGTTCTCAGTGGTAATCCTGAATACAATCTGCAATGCTCTCTGCAGGTTTTTACTGATTTTGGCTTCTGTGACCACAGGCCTGAGGTCACAGCAGTCTCCTGATGTGTCTAACAAGTGACAGTTTTTATTATCTACATAATTCTTCTTATTTTTATTTCTGATTTCCATCTCACAGCATGTAGTTACTGGACTATTTCTGCAGTTATCTAGGCATTTACTTGCATATTTGAGACTTGCTCTTTCCTTCTTCCTCTTCACAGGAAAGTAAATCATTGAAAGGAAAAGACTACCAGATAGATAATTTATAGAACAGGGGAAAAAAATCAAAAATAATAATAAAAAAATAGAATCTTGAAGACCTTTATGCAACAACCATCTTCAAGAATGGAAAAAAGAATGAAGTGGAAAAGCAATTGGAATTTATGTGAAACTCTCAGAGGGCTCATAGACACAGATAACAATTCAGTGCTAAATGCCTGGAAAGAACATTTCCTAATTTTTGCCCAAAGAACTGTTGTTTGCAGAACATACAACATTAACATGGTGGGAGAAAGGCTCTAGGAAGATGTAGAAGATACAGCAATCCAGATACTCTGATTTTGTTTTAGGAAAGGTTTTCACTAAATAACAAAATACTGTGCACACAGTTTCAAGTGCCTGGGAAAGAAATCCTAAAGTTTTACTGTAAGACAGAAAAGACTGACACGATTTCTGCAGTCTGACTGAGCTTATAAAGCATGCCTGGGAAAGTCCCTCATGCAAATCATTCATAATCACGTTGGTCCAATTTTGAAAGCCAAGCTCCCTGAAAATCAGAGCAACTTTGTTGGAATAGGATGTAGAAATTGAACCTTCTGTGCTTCCCAACGAGTATGAAGTCACTGACAAGATCTGACACTTTCTTCACTTTGCAAGATTAAACTCTTTTTTTCCAGCTGTGCATGAATGTGTACACGGATTTGTTTTTTTTCCTTTGTTTCCCATGAAATCACAGCACATGTTAAAGAGAACTTTTGTGTGCTGCCAGGGCCGTGTGCCTCCATAGAGATCTCCCAGGCTGGGTGAGGCTGTGGAGCCCCCAGCACTGAGACCATCCACGTGGAGTGCTGTGTCTCTGGGGGCTGCTTCCCAACAGTGCCCTGTCAGCTGCAGAGTTCACTCTGGGATGGGGAGGAGCCCCTGAGGATCAGCTCTGCCTGCCCCAGCAGGCCCAGGGACAGCCATGTCCTGTGCAGCTGTCCCAGAGCTGCGTGGCTGATGCCCTGAGCCCAGCAGTCCTTCAGGAGCTCCACTGCCTGAGAGGAGGCCAGGCTGCAAGCCAAGGTGCCCTTCCCCTGCTTGGAATATGCTGAAAGCCTGAGAAAGCCAGAGGGGAAGGTTTTTTGCCAGCTCCTGCCTGATGTAGTGGAGGGTGCAGGGCAACAAGAAACCACTTGTGGCTTCCTTAATCTGCATCCCCCAGTGCTGCTGTGGAGCTCTGCTTTGAGCTCTGGTGAGAAATCCCTCTCAGCCCTCAGCTGCTGGAGTGGAGCTTCTCTGCCTCTGGATCCCTCCTGGGCTGCCACCAGCTGCTGTGGGTCTTACAGCAGAGACAGGAGCCCCTGAAAATCTAGTTTAAATTACATTGAGTGTGGGGGATAGAAAGCACCCTCCTTGCCTTTGAGATTTCACCCTCTTTTTCTGGTGCTGATTTGCTGTGCAGGCAAGCTTGAAGTCACCAGTGCCCACGTACTCATTGCCTTCTCCCCTGGCCTGCTGGAATATCTGAAATAATTTGAAGAAAGGAACAGAAGATACAAGGATTACTTGAGGATTTTTATTCAAAATTTGCCATAAATTTGCTGTGGTAAAGTCTCAAACCATCCTCAAATCTTTTGCTTTCTACGTCAGTTGTCTAATCCTGATGCTGCCTGGGAGGAGAGACCTATAATTCAAATTATTATTCTGTCTTCCAAGGGTATAAACCTTTTTTTTTCCCCCTCTGCACAATATCTAGAAAGGAGTGTAATCTGGACATGAAGCAGTTTCCTCCTCAAATTTCTTCTTTAGCTGATCCGTGGTGGTTTCTCTGAGGGAGAATCATCAGGATCCTCGAGAGGCATTCAGAGTTTCTGCAGCCCTTGTGCATCATTCTTGTAGCCTGGCTCAAGGATTTTGCTCATTAGGAAGGAGAAGCCTGAAATACAGAGTATTTATTGCTGACTTGGCTTCCTTTTTTCTCTCATATTTCAAGTGGCTGTGGCATAAAGAAGTTTGCAGAATCTCCATAAGACACAGAAGCTATGTTTGACAAGACAAAATCTGAGAAGATTGATTGTGCAATTCTAAGTAAACTTTTTAATTTTTTGCAGTAGCAAAATGGTTTTCTCACCCTTTTGTGCTGCAAAATGTATCCCCAATTTGTACTATTACTCCAGAACAATGGCTGGACTCCCTGTTTGGGCTCCACAAGAAGAAGCCTGCATGTGAGAGCCAACCCTCCACACCCTGAGCTCCCCTGTGCCTGCATCTGCTCCCTAGGGGCTGGGGCTCCTGGGCAGACCTGCCCGTCTTCCTGTGTGAGCCCTCATCTGTTTGAGAATAGAGAATGACCAGAAAGGGTTTGGTTCTGGTGGTATCAGACCTTTGCTCCTGTTCTACGAGTTGTTTGTGAATTTACTAACGGGAACAAAATGATTTAGAAGCCCAGGACTCTGCTGATGCAGTCATCCCCACAGTGTGGTGCAATAAATAACCTTTCTTCCACATGGATGGGGCTGGTAATCAGTAGCTTGCTAGGTACTTCTGCCTTCCTAAAACAGCTGTGTGCCCCTGTGGGAATCTGGCCTTTCCATGCCCATTTTCTGTCAGATCTGGGAAGTGATTCTGTACCTCGTGTTAGCAAATCCACTTCTTGTTCTGAATTTGGGGCTGTGAGTCCCCTGTGGCACTGGGTGGCTCCAGGGGAATGTGTGGGGCCTGGCCCTTCCTGATCTTGAGCGTCTGTGAGCAAGGGCAAGCATGAGGTTCTGCTCAGGAGGTTCTGCACAGGAGGTACTGATCAAGAGTTCTGCACAGGAGGTTCTGCACAGGAGGTTCTGCTCAGGAGGTTCTGCACAGGAGGTACTGATCAAGAGTTCTGCACAGGAGGTACTGATCAAGAAGTTCTGCACAGGAGGTTCTGCTCAGGAGGAACTCCCAGGGTGTCCTCCCAGGGCCCCAGGCAGGGATCAGCAGGCTGCCAATCCAATCCTACAGCCTGCCAATCCTACAGGCTAGGCTGCAGAGCCGAGTCCCAGTCTCCTTGTGAAGCAGTAGGAAATGCAGCAGATGCAGTCTGCAGGAGGAAATGCAGCAGGTGAGGTCTGCAGTAGGAAATGCAGCAGATGCAGTCTGCAGTGGGAAATGCAGCGGATGCAGTCTGCAGTAGGAAATGCAGCAGATGCAGTCTGCAGTGGGAAATGCAGCAGATGCAGTCTGCAGTAGGAAATGCAGCAGGTGCAGTCTGCAGTGGGAAATGTAGCAGGTGCAGTCTGCAGAAGGAAATGCAGCAGATGCAGTCTCAGCCTGACATCAATCTCTGAGACCTGAAGCACAGCTGGTGGGGCTCTGGAGCCCTTCAGCACCGAGGCATGGCCTCCGGGAGGGCTGAATGCAAAACCATCCTGCTGAGGCCATCCCAGGGAGGGGAGAGCTTTGTTTGCCACCCAGGGCTCAAGGCTCAGCCGTGCTCTGCAAGATCCAGGGCTCCTTGCTCACTTGAACCTGCTCCTGCCAGGCCTCTGTGCAGTATTATTGAATATCCTCCCCTTTGGGCTGGCCATGGGAGCTGTCCCTCACCTGCTCAGCTCAGTCCCCAGCACTTTCCTACAGCTCAGGAGGCCTCAAATGTCCATGTACAGCTCGGCCCCACAGAGCTGGTGCCTCTGGTGTGGGTCTGCTGCCACAGCAAGAGGTTCAAGGTGTGTAAAACACATGAGGCTGCAGCTTCCTGCTGAATTACCAGTATGGTCCTCAGGTGGACAAAATTTATCAGTTACAGCCTCCTCTTTTTGTGGAGAGCTATAAAGGTAACCTGTGACTGCAGTGACTTCACAGGTGATTAATATGAAGTTACACAGGCAGCCAATGTAAGGTGGACTCAGGAATGACACCTAAAATATTAGGAAGGGTAAAATGCCATCAGATGCATGTCCTGGGCTTACACATGAGGTCCTTTGGTGAAGAGATGTAGATTTAAATGCACGCTTTCCTGTTGGCTTCCTGCAAAATCTCCATACAGGTGGTGGTCTGTAAAGCCCCCAGTCTCCTGGGGCCCAGTGTTCTGTCCTGGGAGTGGCCACTGTCACCTGGTGTGTGAGACTGGCTGGGATATGCTGCAGCCTGGGCTGTGGCACATGGCTGAAGGTGCAATTGTTTCTGTCTGGTTGTAAATTGTTACCTGAGTTAAGTTTCCTAATGAAAAGCAGAAGGGCTCACAATGTTTACCCTCCATCTGCTGTCATTTATAATTAGGCTGCAAACTCCTCAGAGCAAGAACTTGCTGCCCTTCTGTGCACCTACAGTGCCAAACACACTGGGGTCCTGATATTAGCTGAGCTGCCATTAATAATAAATAGAGAGTAAAAGGAGAATGTGTAAATGCATTCAGACGTGTAGTGAGGCTTTTAAGTGCCATTGTTATCGCTGCAGATCTCTGTGGGGTTGGCAGCTGGGCTGCCCTGGAAGTGCAGCATCCCTGGAATTGGAGTGTGCACACCCTGCTGCTCCCCCAGAGCCCGTCCCTGGCGGGCAGTGCCCAGACAGCCCCCCCAGCACCCAGGGCATGGGTGCTCCTGAGCACAGAGCAGCCAGAGGGTTTGCTTCAGCCCCCTTTCTGAGAGAATCAAGCTCGTTTCCTGGGGATATGGCTGAAGGTTAAGAAACTTTTCAGTAGTTAATACATAAACACAGGGCTATGGTTTCGTGCTTTGGATCCCTGTGGAACACTGGGAAAGGGAAGCTCTCTGCTGGATGGGGCACAGCACCCAGCTCTCCTTCACATCTGTGCTGCCCTGGAGAGGGGAAGGAGCTGAGTGAGGGCAGGCTCCCTGGGTTTTCTGCATTATTTTACCCATTTGCTAGTCCTTGGTGTGTGCCCTTGTTCCCTGCTTCGGTCTGGTTTTCATTGTTTATTTGGATTGGTTTGCCTTTTGGATAATGTTTGTGCTACTAAGGTTTTCTGGTGCCAGTTTTAAAAGCAGCAGCACTCATTTTGAGAGTATTTGGGGCTTTATTTGTGTAACTCAAGCAATTGCTGCTGCTGGTGGTTAGTGCTGTAAATCCCAGAGGTGGGTAAATCTCATGGAAGAGAAGAGTTCCTGGTGGGCTGTAGTGACTACTGATGGTGGAATCAGAGCTGAGAGTTTTAAAATTTTTCTTAGTTTGAACCTCTAGCGTTCAGGCTGTTCCCCCCACCCTCTAGTTAATTGTTCCCTTCAATTCTGGATATTGTATTCTTGCTCTGAGTGCTCTTTAATTTCACATTGCCAGAAAATTTGTGTTTTAGTTTGGATCAGCTGCAGGAAGAGAGGGAGAAGTGTGGAGTGAGAGCAAGAATAATTTGGTGGGCACAGCTGTGAAACAGAAATAAATCAAGGTGGCAGAAAGGTGAGCTGGAGGGGGAAAGAAAATTGAAGAGTTTGTTGCTGTAAATCCACATGGTTAGGAAACCCAACCATCAAATTGCAGCTGCAGTGTCAGAAAATTTGAATTACATTCCATTTTAAGAAGAAAAGTGTATTAATAAAACAGTGTGCAATACATCTTTCATGCACAGCAGAAATAAACCCATTTTTGAGCTCTGACTACAAATGTATTCATTGTAAAAGTAACACTCTTGTTGATCTAAAATCTCATACACTTATCTGCTGTCATATCTATCTGTTGTGCAGTGACATTGAGCCAGGAAATGCTGTTCAAAAAATAATTCATATGTGAAAAATAAGTCCTTGGCTCTAAGTCATAATGTTTCTCTACCAAGAGCCAAGCTTGCTTCTACTGTAATGCTCATCAGCATTTTTTTAATGCTTTCAAATAAAATTTAAAAAATTTCATTTGAGGAAACCAACAGCTATTGTCAGGAAGAAAGCCAAAATAATTTCTTTTCTCTGGGTCATTTGCTGGCTCATTCCCTTTCTGGGTCATCCTTTTTTGCCTGGGTCACTCCCCCCTTCTTATTTGTATTCATTTAATATTAATAATAGCAAAAATAGTCAAATGAAATATATTTGCCCAGGATTTCCAAGGATTTAACTAGCAGTAAGGTTTGAGGCTACTGGATCACAGCCTGACTGAGCTTCTCAGTGAAGAGGATGTGACAAATGGAAAAGCACAGAAAGGTTTAAAGAACCACACAGCAAATCAATGGCTGAGCAGGAGAAGAACCAAGAGCACTCTAATACTTTTCCTGAAGTGTTGGATTCACTAGCAACAGCACTAAGTAGCTCAGGGTTGATGGTCAGATCTCCCATTCTGACATTTGCTTGCCCTGCAAGTCCAGAAATTTGTTCTGGCTTAAAGAGAGGCCGGCCCTGCAAGGACTGAAAAGATTGAAGCCTGAAATTTAAAAAGAAAAAAAAGTGCAGGGTTTTAGTGGTGTTTGGTGGTGGTGAATTAAATTGTGTAATTTGAAGTCTCAGCTGTCAACATGAAGCCACCCTGAACCTGTAATTCCAAACATACTGGAGAAGCCATGCTACAGGTGCTCAGTTTTCACTACAATAAATGGCCTTCAATGAACACTTGTTTACAGATTTTAGGAAAAACAGAGGTAATTTTGAAGAGCTAGTGTGATTGAACATAATTTAAATGTATAAATAATTGAGTTGGTCTTTTTCTGAGCTTGACTAAACATTTTGAATAGAACTGTGTGCATGCTTGAGCATTAACTGTTCTTCCTAAACAGATTTTGATAGTAACCTTCAGATACTATTAGTCTGTGTTAGAGAGAATGGAATGTGTTAGAGGCATTCTATTTATATCAGAAATTTCAATTATTGGCTGGTTGTAGCAAGGTGCTTTTGACCACTGTGGGCAGAGACCACTTTCCTTTTGTCATTTGAAAACATTATTGGCATTTTGTTGTACATTCTCCTTTCCCTGGGGAATCTGTAGAATTGAATGTATTTTCATATTGCCACAAAGCTCTCATCTCCTTGGAGAGGCTGCTCTCTGCAAGGATTGCTGCTGGTGCAAATGGCCAGCCCAGATCTCCAGTGGGGCTGGGTGAGTCCAGCACTGCCCTCCCGGCGCAGCTCCGGCAGGAGATGGCCCAGGGGCTGCTGAGCTCAGGCACATCCAGGGCAGCTGATGGCCTCTGCCTCTCCAGAAGGCACCACAGCTTTGTGGGACACTCCTGAGAGGGACACCCAGGGCTGGAGTCAGAGCGGGGAGCCAGGAGCAGGGGCTGCTCCTGAGGCAGCTGATGATTGCCCATGAAAATAGGAATGGGGAGCACAGGGGGGGAGGAAGGGGTGCTGTGGCAGAAATGAGTGTGCTGTGAAATCACTGCTTCTGCTAAATTTGAGATTTTTAAAGTCCAGGAGGTAATTCTCTTCAGGATTAGTTCCTAGACTTGTGCTTTTTGTTTGGGTTTTTTGATGTTCTGTTTTCTTCTTTAGCTCCACTGGCGTCCAGTGAATTCACAATTCTAATGGTTGCCAGCAAAGTTATTTTTGTGGAAGATTGACACCCCCTGAAGCAGGATTAAACTACAGTGAACAAGGAGTTGAAATAGACTGGAAATATTAAGTCAGAGCTTAAGACAGAAATTGCTTCCTCAACAGGCAATAACTACAAGAGAAGTACAGAATAACTGCATAACTATTATATTGAGTTTTGAAAAGGCTATAGCCAGTTATTGCAGGTTTTACTTATGTCCAATGGCAATTAAAGATTGCCACAGTTTGGGATTGTTTCAGGATCTCAGCAGGAAAGTGTTTTCTACTACTCCCTTGCAGAAGATGCAAGTTCTGCTGCATAACAGCATCCTAAATTCTCATCTTAAATTAGATGCAAGAAATAAATTTCCCATTGTGGGCCAAGTGCAATCCACAGATCTGTCATTATCTCTGTGAAACAGTCATATGGGCATTGAGAGAGAGCCAATGCATTCCCCACCTGTGCAAGGACAGGTGGTGGAGGCAAGAGTGAGATGGAAGAAAGAAGCTGCAGTGTAGAAGTGCTCTATTAGTAATGCTCATTTCCTTGCAGAGAAGGCTTCCTTTGTAGTAGACAGACAAACAACTCAGACTTAAAATTTAATTTGGTGGGTAATTTGCCCAAAACAGCACTGCTAGCAGTTGGGAAAACAAAATGAGTTAAAATACTTTTATTTGACAGCTACTGCGCTTGCAAACAAAATTGCTGCTTTGATTTTTCTGTATACACAAAAACCCGAGGTGGGTTTTGCAGTGCTGGCGTGTGATGAAGGCTGTAGACATGTTGTGACTGGTTGACATGGACCCCAATCCTGTCTGATCTCACACACTGGTTTCTCAAATCCCTTTCTGTTTAGAATTGGTGAGAACAAGGCCAGAAAACTGGGATTAAATTTTAGCCTTGTGGAGGGCTGTGGCACGGAGATTGCACCCCTTCAGGATTTTTTGTTGGGTTTTTTTTTTGTCTTGCCGTTCTGTGTGCCATCACCAGAAAACCACAGCCTTTCCCAAAGTGAGCCTCCCAGTATTATCACTCCTCTGTTTCCTCCAGGGCTGATAGGCAGGGTCTTTTTGCAGCCAAAAGAATTGCTAATGGAGATGTGAGGAGCTTCATTAAACTTGGAGTGATTATTCATATGTACAAAATGGCTCTGTGTTGTCAGAATCAGAGCCCGGGGCTGTAGCTGGAGTAGTAACACCAAAGCAGAATAAAATGGTTTTCTCCTGGTGTTGCCTGGTACAAAACCAGCACAATCAGGTAAGCATGAGACATTCACAGGCTCTGCAGGAGCCTTAGAGGGATAGAGCTCACAGAGAGTGCTTGGTAGAGTTTCTAAACTTGTAAAATGAATTTCAGTGGCAATTTAACTCTTCCAACAAATGTTTGAGAAGGTCTGTGCGTGCGTGTGTGTGTTTGCATTTACACAAAGGAGTGTTTGTATAACATCTGCAAAGCAGAGAACAAGTGGGCTTGAGGGGTAAAAGGTGCCAGCGCTGGATTCCAGGGGTGGCTTTGGCCAATTGGAGGTTGCAGTTTGTCCAAAATTTGCTTTTCTCCTGCTTCATAAAGGGAGAAGGGACCTTCTTCAGCTTGGAATAGGGAAAGGGTTAATTTTGTGGCTGTTTCTTGTTTAAACAAATGCACCTGAGTAAATTAATGAACCTTTTACTTTACTGTGCCTTTTTTGTACCTGTTTAACAGAATACTTAAATCATTATATAAAATATTTTTTATATAGGTGACAGTTTTATGTTACATATGAACCAGTCAGATGTTGGACCACCCTTCAAATAGCATTGGTTTTCCCTTTCCTCACTGAACTTAGATAAAGTTCTTCAAGCAGGTGGTTTTCTGTCCCTTTCCCCAGCTCACTCAGAGCTGTTAGAGTGAACTCTCATGTTTTTGCAGCCATTGTGGAAAAAAACCTTTCATCCTGAAAACAAGTCATTAAAAAAAAAAAAAAAAAGAAAGAAAAGAGAAAAATCTAAAGCTGGAGTACAAACCCAGTTGGTCATATGCCAGAAATAGGGTAAGAGAGCTATGAATGTGAAGGATTCCACCTGGTTTTGCAAATGTGTGGCATGGGAACTCCAGCAAAACTAGTGAGGCTCAGGGAGTCGGGGGGAAAATTGAGTTTCAGAGCTACATCTAGACAGAGCAACTGGCTGCCAAGTCCATCATTTGTGTGAGCCATGGTTCATATGTGGTACCAAAAGGAAGGTAGTAACACACCAGAGATCAAGGGTGTACCTCATTCTGGTATTTATAGCACTTGGTAGGTGGTATTTATAGTTCCACTTTGGTTTTTGGGCACAAAATGAAAATAATTGCTCCATGATGCCTGTGGGAAGGCAGTTACAGCAAACTACAAAGAAGAGATCCTCTGTTTGCCCATGTGAAAGCCATGGACTGCATTTGCAACATTCATCTACTCCCAGGTAGATGGGGCAGATGGGAAAAGCACCAGTAGATGCAGAAGATGGATGGTTCCAATGGTATTGTGTTTGTGCCTGGATGCAGGTCTGGATCCCAAAGCTGTGTGTATGGAGAGGTAATGGAGCTGAAGAAGGGCCAGTGTCTCTTTTCTTTGGGCTTTTTTGCTGTGACTGGCCATTTGTGGAGCCACTGGGCAGGCACAGAGCCTCTGTGCACTCTGAATTCCTGCCTCAGCCTCCACGGGGTGATTGAACTTAAGGCATTCAAGAAATAGAGTTATTGCACATAAGCAATAGAAAATACAGTTATTGCACCTGTTTTTCTGTCCCATTTCCCAGTTCTTGTGCTCCAAAGAACCTTATTGTCCTGACAGTCACACATACCAGTTTTTATTTTCTGTTCACACGTGTTGGCAGCGGGATGGATCACAGTGCCCTGCCAAACACACAGTCCATGTGCATGCCCCAAGCAAAGCTGTGGCTGCAGACCTTGCCCTGAGGGACCTTCTGTCACCTCTAGCTAGGAGTTTTGGGGCTGGCAATGTTTCTTACAGACCAAAGGACAGCCCTTGGCCAGCCCAAGCTGTTTCACTTGCTCTGGGAGCCCCCTGCCCCACATGGACAGAGCCACCTCAGTCATGGACCATTCTCCTCAGAGCTGGATCACTGGTGGATGAGTGAAATCTTGGTAATCCCCACTGCACAGTCCAGCAGCTTTTGCCATGAAGAAGGCCCAGCTGGACCACAAGTGGGCTGAGCAGCCCATGGTGCTGCACTGGCCATGGATGTTTCTGCTCTCAAGCCAAGCCGCTGGGTGACAGAGGAGCACGGTGACAGCAGCTGGGAGCTGCACAGCACAGGAGCTGGGTTAGTGCAGGGAGAATGGCTTCTCCTTCTGGGAGCTAAATGTTTTATCCTTTCCTTTGCTGTGTGCTGGCAATCAGCAGAAGCAAGGCAGAGGTGGTGCTGCTCACTGCTCTGCGTTCCACTGAGCACCAGGTCACGCTCAGAATATTCTTTGTTGGTTGGCACCTCAGTGCAGTGTTGGAGCTGGGTTAAATCCCAGGAACACCCTTATAATTGACACCAGCTGGGTGTAAATGAGCACTAGCACCCAGGATGAGTGTGCCTGCCCCGGTGTCACATGGGGAAGGAGCTGTATCTGGAGCAGCTGTGACCCTAATGAGATGGGGATTCACCAGTGGTATGCTGAGATTCCCCTCCCTGGTGATAACGTGGCAATCAGCACAGACCATGGACCACAAGAGATGTGCAGCCACTTAGGAAGCACCTTGGCATGCTGGATTGCTGGTCACTAGCCCAGTAACACATGGTTTGAAGCTGGAGCTGCCTGCAGAATGCAGAGCACAAAGCTCCCGAGCCCGTGAGTGTGGCGTAGGCACAGTCAGAATCCAGTCATTTCCCCACTGAGAAGATGAGCCATTTTATTAATGGTATGAAATTAAAACTAATGGACAAGAAAACTGGGTTGGAGCTAATGACTCAACATCCTTATGACAATAATTATATCTATCAACAAAAGCAGCCTTTGGAAAAATAAATAAATGAAGCTCTCAGAGTGGTACCAAATAGACTTTTCACTTGCATAAAGAGTGCAGAGATGAAAGCTGTTTCCAAAGGGAAAAATTCCCATGTATTAGCATCAACCCACTCTTTGCTGAGTAATCTGTTTCTATAAGCAAAAAAAAAAGGCAATTCAAGGAGAATGCATTGTTTCTCTTTATAAATAGTCCCTATAATCCTAATTTCACATTTAGGCCTATCTGCTGCCTACTCTTGCTGGTCTAAGTCCCCCTTTGTTCAGTAAGTTTCCTAATGGTTTGTGAAAGTACATGTGTAAATCTTCTCAGATGAGCAGGCTGCTGACTTCTGCTGAAAGAAAACCATCACTTTACTGATGTTAAGTTACATGTTTCTGTTATTTTACACACTAGCATGGCACTGTCCTCCTACTACTTTTGTTTGTACCCTGAGTGTGGTAGCTGAGGAGAAGGAAGGGCATCCAAATTCACTGCACAATGCACTCGCCTCAGGAAAAAACCATCATATGCCTTTCATAGGTGCTCTGTGGCTGTAGTTGGACTAATCATGTTATTCCTGCACAGATCCCAAAGACAAATCTGAAACAGGCAGCTGGCAGGTAATAAATAGCTTGAATCCCAAGCAAGAAATGGTAAATTCAGTATTAGGACAACATAGTTAGGTTATATGAATGTTAGGAAGGACATGGAAGCACCACTGCATGCAAGTATTTGATCACCAGAAAAGCAAAGCATCAGAATTTCTTCCTGAAGTGTTCTCACAGTCAGAGAAAACCTCTTTTTCTCATTTCAGTGTCAAATACGAATGGCTGAATTAGTCTGACTGAGTTTTAAAGGAATACTTTATCCTAGAAATGGGCTGCTTCTCTCTCCTGTGCTCTTTCTTCCTAGAGGGAATAATTGCTGATAAGTGGAACTTGTAACAAAAATACAATATGAAGTAATTTTAATCTAATGATTTCACCATTGGATGCTCTGTAAATTATTTATATTTTTATTCTTCGTACTGTGCTATATCCATTCCTCATAAGAAGAAATTAGATAAAAAGTGTCTTAAATATAGTGTTTTCCTGAAAGTAATGCCATTTGAATGCCTTAGAGAATCATAAAAATCCATACACAGTTACACATCACAGCTACAAAATCCACACTGAATTTGTTTGTAAATAAAAAAGTAATTTCTTTGCGTGCTTGCATAAACACTGCAAATATACTTTCACTGGCAAAGTAGAAAGATAAAATCCTAGAGAAATTCAGGCCTCCCACCAATTCCATATTTACTTTAATCAGTGCAGAAAAGAGCTTGGGGAATCTGGATGAGGTAGGGAGGCTCAGGGGGTTCAACAGATGTGGGGTGGAATGGGGTGTCTGGGGATGGGGCAGCCTCATTTCCCAAAGCTCCCATGGACAGCACCAGCAGAAGGTGGAGCTTCTCCTGCTCTTCCTTCCCATGCTGGCTGCCTTGACAAGCTGCCCACAGGTGCCTGCAGCAGTGTCCAGCAGCTGTGCAGGGCAGAGGAACCCCTCAGGAGCTCCTTACAGGAGGAAGCCTGGCTGTGCTTGGATTCCTGCCCTGCAGCTGACAAAGCTGTCTGCTCACTGGGCCATCTGGGAAGTCCCTCAGGCAGCTGGAATCCCTTGTGCTTAGCCCAGGATGTGCTCCCACTGCAGGCTTCCTTCTTCTGGGGCCTTTTACTGCTCCGGCTCATGGCATCATCTGGGTCATGCCTCTGCCCCACAGAGTGTGAGCTGCTCCCTGGGAAATGCTGGTGTCACCTGCTGGGAGCAACCTCGAGCTGATCACTCCTGGTGTGTGACTGTTGGGGGGTCAGAACAATCCCCCAGATGCCCCACCTGTGGTTTCCTTGCTGCAGCTCAAGTTCTTTGCTTCATATCCTGTCCTTGGTAGGAATGGCTAAGAGCTGCTTCTCTGCTTTGCTCTTACCTTTTCCTTATTTGAAAGTGGTTATCTTCTCACATCAGTCTTCTCTAAATTTAAACAAACCCAATTCCTTTCCTGGTAGGTCATGTTTTCTAGATCTGATAACTTTCTTCCTCTGGATCCTCTCCAGAGCTTTGGCGCTCCAGCTGTGGATTTGCACTGCTGAACAAAGCAGAAGGAAAATCCCATGGGCCTGCAACTTTTCAAGCCTTCAGAGAAAATCTGCCATCTGCAAATTTAGAATTAGTTGGTTTGCACTCATCTGCTCATTGCCATCTTCATGTTTATAAAAAGCTTGTTGGATTCCTTGTTCCATTGTTTTTACATAACTGAGGCTAAGAAGAGGTTGTTCATGAACTAAAAATATAATGTATTCTTTAAAATGTAATTTACCCCTTCAACACTTGAAATCTCTACCTCAAGAATTAAGATTTTTTTTTCTGAAAGACAGGTTTTAGAAGGATAGATCTGGCTGTAAGAATGATTTGGTAGCAGTCTGCATCTATTTATAGTGAGAAGATCAGTGTGGATAACAACACTGGTGTTCAGTCTCAAAACACCTGCACTTGATCCCCTTTGAGCACACACAGTTTAGAAGACTTGGGAGACATAATGGGCTTTTTCCTCAGACAGCTCACAGATTCAAGGCGTGTTTTCAGTCATTCTTGTGCTCCTGCTGCAATATCTGCAGAGCATTCATCCTTTTCCAGGCTGGAGTTGTCTGATGGTACAGAGAAGGCACCTGCACACTGAAATTCAAGGAAGTAAATTAATCAAACAAACAGAGAAAACAAATTAACTTTTGGAAGACGCTGTAAAATAAGACCCAGCTCTAGTGACTTTTGAAAAAGAGCGTTTCCATGTTAGTTCATTGTGCAAATATTGAAGGATATGAGAGTATCAAGGCTGTGGATCTGCACTTGTTGTATGCTCTGTGAGGAGCCACTGATCTCAGGTGTTGGTCTGTGAGCAGCAGCTTTCTGGGCAAGTCCAGGTTTGCATGGCTCATGAAGTGAAAGGCATAAGAGAATGTTTTGTGTGGGTAAATAAGCCATTCCCTTGAGAAGCAGTTGCAGGCTACCATTTGCTTTGAGTTAAACACTTTGGTTTGATGGGCTCTGACAACAGCTAGCCTGCTTTCTCTGAGATTTTAAAGTTATTTCTCAAGTTTCTGCAGTGAGTGAACATAATTACAGTAAGTCATATCTTGTAGCTCCCCAAGCTGTCTTGGATGGCCTGGCTATAAAACATATTTATAAAATCCTCTGTTGCCCCTAATGGTTTCTCTGTGACATTGTGCTGTTTGACAGGGGGGACATACCTCCATCACACAGAGAAAAAGTGTCTTAATGACTGCATGAGAAAAACAGATATATTTAGAACTGACTTAACTGCACAGAGTAGAAAGCAACTGCAAGACAGATGCATTTGGTGTGCAGCTCAAAGAGTTTTATGCACAGGGGAAGCTGCCTTGAAATGTGTGAGGCTGGTGTTAAAAGGAAAACTCTGGAGAGAGACCACCTAAACTGCAGCAGTGTGCTTTAATCTTAGAATGTACAAAAAAGTGAGCCAAAATCTTTTGGGTTTGGGTTGTTGTTTGTTTTTTTGGTTTTGTTGTGTTTTTTTTTTTCTTCTCTATTTTTTGTGGGTTTGGGACTTTTTTTTTTGGTTGGTTTTTTCTAGGTAGTGTTGATGTATTTTAATTTTGTTAACAGAAAGTGCAAACAGGGAATTGGATCTCTGAAAGTTAACATGATAAAAAGCAAATACAGATCTCTTCAACTTGATCAGTCATGTGTACAATCTCTGGTTTTGGCCAGGGGAGGTGGGGCTAATTGGCCCCAGGAGCTCAGCTCTTCCTCTGCTGAAAACTGGCATTGCGAGATTTGGAGTTTACTAATATAAACTAGGCTCACTTTTTAAAGTTTTTTATAATTTTAAATTGGATTGTAAATTGACATTTTTCATATGAGATTTAGAGCTCATTAGAAACGTGCAAAAAAGCTCATCTGTTGACGGCTTGTATTATTTTTGATAATTGTGTTGAACTCCAGCATAACTGAAGTTCTGAAGTTCTTCATCACAGCTGAGTCCTCAGAATTCAAGCTGAGGAGGAGGTGGAATTGCCTTTTGATACATAGAACTGAGCTGGAAATGATTAACTGAATTAGCTCATTTTTTTCCTGAAGTAAGAGGGAGCCATTTAGCAGTTGTCATACAAGGTTTTTTCCTCCTTGGCCCTCTGGCTTGATCTGCAGTGTCAGCATTCACCAAAATGGAAATTGCTCCAAATAACCTTTAATAGGAGAGGTTTTCTTCCAGCAGGCTGCTCCACGCCCCTCTTGTAGAGATGTTCTGCAAGGAACACTTGGTTATCTTACATTGTAGAGGCTGGAATAGCAGCTATGAGTGCCTCAAGATGATATCCAAGTAGGTAAAGAGGAATGGGAAGGGAGATAGCACGTAAGTGAAAATTCACCCGTAAACACAACGCAAGATATGACATGACTATCAAGTAACATTAATTACTTTAGAGCCTCACTGTGTTCCTTGTGCATTTTAATTATTATTTCAGCATAATGTAATAACAAGGGCTGGTTTGTGAGATGATAATGGGACTCGAGGCTATGACTGTGGCAGGTTTTGTAAGCAGAGGGTGGTTGAGCTGGGCAGAAGCTGCCTGTGGCTGTGCTGTGCAATGCAAGCCACAGGCTCAGGGAGGGGAAGGATTTCCTGCTGGAGTCACCTTTGGAAAACAGAGCCAGTGATGTGTCCCACCCTCTGCTGTCTTCTGCTGAAATGCTCCTTGTGGTTCAGTCATGTGAGGCCAATAAATCCTGCAGCAGCCATTTTCCCCTGCACTATTGCAATAAAACTGACCCCTCCCCCTAATTATCCCCATCAACATTCAATTACCTCTCATTTACCAAAGATTCCCCTTCTCTGTGAAGGCTTAAGTGGATGTGATTGTTTTTGTCAGTAGTTTCCCAGTATCGCTGTGCTCATGCTTGGGTAAATCTTGCATACAAAATTCAACTCTTCTGAGGACTATGAAGGACAGAGTTTCACTATTTTACCAAGGTTTACATCTCCCTTTGTATGATGACAACTTAAAAATTTTGTGCCCTTTGGATTTCCTGGACAATAAGTGGTGCATTTGGCCAGAGTTCTCACCCATTACACGTGTGTGGTTCCCTGTGAATCCATCTGCTCCCTCATTATCAGTTATTAAAAGGCATTTGGGACAGTGATTAGCCTGGCTGTTAGGATGGGGAGGCACTAACATTTTCCTAAGCTGTGCTGAAATGTTCCAACCAATGCAAAGTCAAGCAATGCCTCTCTGCAGAGACAGGCAAGCAGGGAAAATCGAGTTCATGGGAGCCCCTTTCACACGTACTGATCCCTCTGAGCTCGGGTTAGAGCCTGGAGAAGTGGAAATACCCTGTGCTTTGGATGTCAAACTGGTCCTGTTGGTTTGTGAGAGCCTGCTCCCAGGTTCCCCAGCTGCAGCTCTGTTTTTTTGCAAGACACCTTGGCCTCCAAGGGACCGGACCAGACCGTCAGGTTTTGGTTATCTCTAGTGATTGGCTGGCTGGTGAGGGCTGCTGTAAATATTTCCCCTTTCAGGCAGTTCTCCTGCCCAAAGGTGTTTAGTCAGAGGTGTCATGGCCTTCCACATACACCTTCCCCTTCTCCCTCCATGGGGTGAAGGCTGTTCTGCTGCTTTTCACCTGTCCTGAGACCCCAGTGAGAGGCGTGGAGGATGGAGGTCTGTGCAAGGGAAAGCCCCTCTCTTCTGCCCTAGCAGAATAAAAATCTTATAGTTTAGGGGTTTTGAGTGTTTAGCCAGGGAACTGGATTTTTAACTGTGTTTGCAGCTCGTGCATGCGTGTTTGAACACTCCCATCCATTTAGATCAGTTAGAGTCACCAAACTTCTTCTTTTTTTCACAATAAAACTGCATTATGCCTAGACATGTTGAGCCAAATCTGTTCCTGGTGTTATTTCACTGACTTCCCAAAGAATTACACCAGAGGTGAACGTGGTCTGGTATAGCAGCTTTTTTGCCTGGAGCAAGTCTTTACAGCAGAGTTGTATTTCTCTCAAAAATATAAAAGGAACACTGACAGATCTGCAGCTCTGCTGGTGTGAGCAGGTGCAGCTATATTAAATTATTTCTTATTAAATTGATTCAGCAACTTGAAGCTTGTAATTTTTGTTCTGCTATGGTTCTGTGACAGAGACCTTTTAAATCAGACAAAGCATATATCTTCTCTTGTAATTCCTTGCTCTGGTACTATCATTTTTAAGATTTCTTTTTGTATGTAGCTTGGATTCTGATTGTATTATTTGTTTGAAAATTAAAGCTTTTTCCAGTTAATTACATTGAGCTGTGGCATCACTGCTATAATTCCATTTAATCCACTGACATCCAGATGAATGCGAACAATAGTTTTTGCTTTTGTTTTTAGGTTCAAATGGTTTTAAGCTTTGGTGGTCACTCTGGCATAAATCAGTGTGCTCCCCTTCTGGCAGTGGCAGTATTCTGATTTCCCCCTGCCTGAGGGCTTTTTATTTTAAGGGTGCCAGTCTTCAGCCAGATGCAATGTGGCTGGAGAGTTTTCCCCCACTTTGACTACTTATGAAAAATACTCTGATTCTCTATGCCCTCATGTAATTGCAACAGAAAATGCAGTGGAGTTGCCCTTCTGCCAGCATTCTTGCTCCACCTCAGCTCATTTGAGGTAGAATGGTTATTAACTTTTCGCTTTTCCTGGGTGCATCCCGTGCTCGCCTTGCTGCTGGTACTGCTCAGCTGCTGTTCTCTTAGCATCAGAAGCAGGCAGGAATGTTTGCCTGGAGTTCCATGCCTTTAATGCCTCTCTGGGTTGGTTGTTTGTGTTGCAGGTTTATTCCCTTGAAGACTCCAGGCTTAGGCTTGGAGACCCCAGCCATCACCATTGAGCCCAGCAGCTGGAGCGGCAGCGAGAGCCCTGCCGAGGACATTGAAAGAATGAGTGATTCTGCAGATAAACCTATTGACAACGATGCAGAAGGTGTCTGGAGCCCTGACATTGAACAGAGCTTTCAGGAGGCTCTAGCTATCTATCCACCATGTGGGAGGAGGAAAATCATCTTATCAGATGAAGGCAAAATGTATGGTAAGTGGTGCACATTTAGCCTTTGGAAATAATTGTTTCAACATGAGAACTGTAAAGCCCAGCTTGTTTCTACACAGTGTTCCTGGTTCTGATTTTGGTGCTTTTGGAGCAAATCATGAAGAAATCTGTGAAGCTGAGAGAGCTCAGCTGAACTGGTGCTGTGTTCAGGACTGTCCAAGCCATTTCCTTCTCTGCTGGCACTAGGAAAGCACTATTGATACAGAATTGTCTTATTAGTTATCGCAGCATGGCCAAATGTGAATATTCAAAACAAGCATTTAATTGTGTCGCTCCTCGGGTACACAAAAAAAAAATCAGGCATTTTTCTCTATTTTTCACTGAATAGTGAAGACAGGGAAATGCGAAGTGCAGACTGTGTGGTGGTGTGGCAGATTATGCAGTCCTGAACTGCAAGGTGTCAAAGTTCTTGTTGTGTTCAGGAGCCTCCCCATGAACAAGGCAAGTTAGAGGTGCTTTTGTGTCTTTTCTCACTGCTGTTTTCCCCTTTCCCTGCGTGCAAACTGCTCTCCATCAGATGCCAACACTCTGTAAATACGCGCTGCTCCGCGGAGGGATGGCGGCACCTCCGTGTGACAGCTCCGTGTGACATTTCCGTGTGACAGCTCTCGTGTGACAGCTCCGTGTGACATTTCTGTGTGACATTTCCGTGTGACAGCTCTCGTGTGACAGCTCTCGGCCGCTGCTCCGAGCTCTCTCTCGCCCCATCCCTTCCTTGTTTCCATTTTCCACACTCCTCCTTGGGGCTGGCACAGCCCTTGCCTGTGTGCCCATGCCCGGGGATGGGTGGCAGTGCCTGGAGGTGGGTGGCAGTGCCCTGGGAATGGATGGCAGTGCCCGGGGATGGGTGGCAGTGCCCGGAGGTGCGTGGCAGTGCCCTGGGAATGGATGGCAGTGCCCGGGGATGGGTGGCAGTGCCCGGAGGTGCGTGGCAGTGCCCTGGGAATGGATGGCAGTGCCCCAGGGGTGGGTGGCTGTGTCCCAGAGGTGGGTGGCAGTGCCCAGGGAATGGATGGCAGTGCCCCAGGGGTGGGTGGCAGTGTCCCAGAGGTGGGTGGTGGTGCCCCAGAGGATGGGTGGCAGTGCCCCAGAGGTGGGTGGCAGTGCCCTGGAATGGGTGGCAGTGCCAGGGGATGGGTGGCCGTGCCTCGGGAATGGATGGCAGTGCCAGGGGATGGGTAGCAATGCCCCAAGGATATACCCCCGTCGCTCACCGCTACCTGGCGGGGCAGAGGGCCCGGCCCCGGACAGATGTTGCCGCAGCTGCCGCCAGCTGTGCCCGGCTGAGGCCACGGGCACTGCTGGGTGCCCCGCTCGGTCCCTCCGCAGCTGCCGTGTCACCCCCGCGGCCACGCCACACGTCCTGGCCGGGAAAAGAAAGGGTCGGGATGAAGCGTCTCAGCTGCCATGGGCAGAAAGTTGCCGGGCCGGGTTTCCTGCCTGGGTGTTCCCTTTTCCCCCTCCTCGTTCTCCCGCTCGCCCCTTCGCCCCCTGCCCCAGGGCGTGGAATCTCTGCGGGGCTCCCTGCTTGCCCCTCTCCCCCTGTTGGGATTGCTTCTCGGTGCTTTCCTATGGAGAAGCAGCTATTTCTGGGCTATTCTCCTATGGAAAGGGCAGATGATTTGCCTAATTAGGAGGTTGTGCTCCTTCTTGGAGTACATAAGCATGTATATACAAACAGGCTCATTGTGTATTTGTGCTCTAAAGCCTTACTTAGGCTGGAACAGCCCATCAGCCAAAATAAGGGTGGTTGTACTGTTTGGTTTTTTTTAAATCAGGATCCCTACAACCACACTAGTCACCCCTGAAATCTACATTTTAGTGTTTTGAAGCATTTTTTTTGGTGCCATTGTATAAATTAAAGAAATTAACATATTTATCCATTCATTGTGACAATCTCTGATTTCGTTTAATGGTTCCTAATCCGGAATGTTAACATTTGTTGAATTATATATGTATAAAACTATTTGTGCATATCTAATTGCTGATTAATACTGGTAGCTAGTAACACCATAAGCATAGGCACATCTCCTATTTATGCTAATCCTAAATCAAATATAGTTAATTTTCAATCAAAAAAGGAGCTATGCTTGCTTGATGCTGAAAACTTCACTTAAAGTGTTGCCCTGACTGGGCAGGAAGAAATGTGTTAGGAAGTGCAGGGGTACTGTATGAGCAGAATTTACATCCTGACTTTGCAGTGGATGAACTCATGTTTTCATTCTTCAAACTGAGTGACTGCTTTGTAGTGTTTGAGGATTTATTGAAACCATGCTAGGTTTCTGAGGACTTCCTAATAGAGTCTTATGGCCCTGAGAGCATAATTGTTCTCCAAGGATTTTGAAATCAAAACAGTGTAAGTGTTTTACATTCTGTGTGGCATAATGAAAATAATTTAATGCCTTTTAGTGGCATACCAAGTTTATTTCACTTACAAGAGAGACATTGCAATATGGCCAAGCTTCCATAGTGTTGGGGGATACTGTAATGTGTCAGTAATTCATGGGCCACGTAAGACAAAAGGTCAAGAGAGCACCATTTCATTTTCTAACTGAAATTACCTTTAGATATGGGCACCAGAACAAATCTGATCTTTATGGAAGCAAATATAATGATCACTCTGTGTGGATTAAGTTAAGCAATTGTAGTTTTTGATCTTTGGAGGGAGACTGTGAGAAGGGCAGAGATTTTGCTTGAAGAAATATTTTAAGTCTCTGCCTTTGATTTAATGAGAGCTTTGCGACATTCATGTAAGCAAGCAGCCAGAGTTTCTTCACAGTTCTTTGTGGTGGTCTAAAAATCATCCTTAAATGATTTCTAAGAGGTTTGTGTCCAGCTGGCTCCAGGGCACCCAGGGGATTGCTCAAGGGTGACTGAGAGCACTGGGATCTGTGGGTGAGGGGTGGCCAAGAGGCTCCTGCCTGCGGTGCCACCTGGGTGAGAGCAGGGATGTGATGGGAGAGCTGCCCCAGTGGCACTGGGGGACATCTGTGACTTCTGCAGACAGCCTGAGTCCCTTCAGCTGCTCCTCTACAGCTGAGACCTCGGATGAAGGAGGGAAGGATGTTTCCCTCTCCCCCTGCCTTCCCAAAAATGTAACTTAAGACACAAGAGAATGACAAGAACAAAAGACTTTTGATCCTATCCCCACCGAAAAGGGTTACAGGGGCCCCTGGCTGGGGAGAGAAAAGGGGATGTCCTAACATTTTTGTTCTTGCCTTGGGGCATCCTCAGGCTGCAAAGACAAAACTGTGACCTGTGCAAGATCAGGAGCATTTCAGGCTGGCCCAGGGTTATGACTCCTTGAAGGAACCCTCAGAAAACAAAATGAAAGCTTAAGGAAACTCTTGGTTTTAAATTTGTAGGGAATGATTGGGTAAGAAGCAAAGATGCTTGTTTTGGTTTGGATGGAGAAATTCCAGCAACTAGTTTTGAAATTCTTGAGAGAGAAAGGGAGTACATGATAAAGCCAAGGGACATGTGATAAGTTTCCTGCAGGAAAGCTCTATCCATCACTCCTTTTCCCTTTTCCTTTGTGAGGGAGGTTGTGAAGGACTTATAGTGCTGGTTTTGCTCCTAGCACAGTATTGACTAAAAGTAAGGACAATTAAAAAAAGGTGAAGAGGGTATAAATGTGGAGGCTTGAAGGAGGATAGAGGAACACACCTATACATTGATCTCACACCGTTTGTGGAAGCAGTCCAGTGTAGGCCACGGAGGAAAGACTGAGTCCTTGAACACATTTTCACCTGCCTTGCCAAGGCATTGGTAAGGCTTTTTTCATCTGCACTGTCTCAGAAGTATTGATCAGACACAAATATCGTCCTCTGGTGCAAGCCCTGTGCTTTGCCTTGTGCCTCAGAGATCCATTCCAATGAATTTCCATGTCCTTGTTTATGCAGCTCATAGTGAAACTCCAGCCCATTAGAGGGCATTGGCTGTCCTGTGTTTGTTCTTTGTTCCCCTTGTTGGTCTGTTACTGCTGACAGTTTAGTAACTTGTAGCAATCCCTGTGAACTCACTTATTGGCAAGATATTTGCCTGTGCTTGTCTTTGCTCCTGAGAGAGTGTTTTGGAAAAGATTACAAGAATGAAAGCTGCTGTGAAATGCAGCCCTACTTTTATCCCTGGTGTAACACTGAAGTCACTGGAGTTACCACGGGATTGGATTTGGGATTTGGCTCTGTCTGCACATTTTCCTTTTTTTTCCCTTTTTAAAAAAATTTAGATAGAGCTTTAGTGCAGCTCTAGGGACAATGCTGAAGTGCCATAAGTGCTAGCAAGTGGAATATGTCCCCAGACATTTTGTTATGTTTGCTAAATTAGCCGCAATTTAGTAAAGGTGGCTTTTTGCCTTAAAGACAAGAAAATAATTTCATAAAAAATTTTGAGACCTGTAAACTGCCTTTCAGTTGCAAGTTTGTATTGAAGGTATTCATCTCTACAACAAAAGTGCTTATGAGTATGTAGTGATTATTAAAAGGAAGTTTTTTAGCATGATTAGTAGTTTTGCAGAGAAGAAGGAGTACTAATTAATGTGAGAAATTGCACAGTGGCCTTTCAGGACTGTGTATGTTTATTAGGTTATATATAAAATCTCTTGGCATGCACTGTTAAGGGAAAAGGAAACTTTCATGAAAATTTCTGCTCAGATAATAGAATTTTTGTATGATGAGTAATAATAGTCTTCATTTCCAAAGCACCTTGTGCAAATTGGGTATTAAAATTGAACTTTGAACTAGAACATTGACAAAAGAAATCCTATTCTGTGGGCATGCCTGATTCTGTACTTAACTGCCATTATTTGGTGTTTTTCTGTGTTTCTGTTAGGAAAATGTGAGGTAAATAGCTTTATGAAGAGTACAGTAACATGTTACAAATTATTTTTACCGTTACTTTTAATTTTAAAAGTTCCATGCAAGTTGCTGCCTCCATAAAGACATTGTTACCTTATAAAGTTTCCACAGTGTTAAATATATTTGAATGTGAATAAGGTATTTGCAGTGATGAAATACCAGATGTGAAGTATCAGGTTTCATGTTTATTCATCTGTTCCTGCAATCATTGTACAAAGATACGCTCTTGTATTTTTTTTTTTTGCCCTTTTTTGTTCTCTCAGCAACACGCACCCAATGAACGCAGTGGAGATGGGACTCCTATTCTGAAAGCCACTCTTTGGTGTTTTAGGTTGTAAACAAAAGTGTCCAAAGCACTCTGGGCTTGCTCGGTGCCACGTCACGGCGCACGCGTGGCACCCGTGCTGAGCCCCCGCCAGCAGGGAAGGGCAGGAAGGGCCACAGAGAGGTGTCTGCTGGAGAAGTCACTACTGCAATTGCTTGGGTTGGGAGCAGATCTGCCTGAGATCATTTCTGCAATGTGCTGATGCTCTTGCTACATCAGCAGGCCGTGCAAGATCTGGTTCTGTGAGCCCAGCCCGTGCAAAGGAGGGGTTGTTGCTCGATCTCGAGGATTTCTGAAATGTGGGGGAACAGGGTTTAGTCTTTCTCCTAGGGCTTTCAAGAGTAAATTGTCAGTGCTTTGAGATAAAGAGACAGAGTCTTCATAAGACAGAGAATTTTTTTCTTTTTTTTTTTCCTCTCCACCATAACCTGCTATCCTAAAGAGAAAATCGAGGTGGGACAGTGAGAGCTGTGTGTGATGAGGGTCTCAACTCCTACTTGGGGAGCAGGCTGTGTAAGCACCACAGCTGAAAGTGTCAGTAATGTTGTGGAAGGTACACGGCACAGCCATGGATCCATTGGCTGTGTTGAGCTGGGAGGATGATGTATTCCAAAGGAAATGGGAAAGTATACTAAAAAGTTTTGCTGAAAAATTATGCATCAGAAAGAGCAGGACATCCTTTGAAAGTTATTTTTAGCACTTGTGCTTTGTCCTCTCTCTACTAAACATGTTCACTTCAGTCACCCATTTTAAAGGGAACTTAATGGCAGAAAGTTGTGTGTAGCCTGTGTATGGGAAAGACAAAAGTGTGGCTGCTGCCCCAGGCTGCCAGTGCTCAGTAGGTACTGCATGGAGTTCCTGAAACTGAGTAGAAGCTACCAGGGTAGGTTCAGATCAGGCATTTGTCCACTTCAGAGTCATTTAGTGGCTAATTCTATTTAAACAGCCATACAAAGCAGCGTAAGGCTGTGCCTTTCCTTTATGACATTGTTCCTTTGGTAATACCCTTGTTTAGAACTGACACACGTTAACATGAGAGCACTGAAGTGATGCAACCTCACTGGAACATCCAGGATACATTTAGGTGGTTGTCTAGTGTCATTTGTATTAGCTTGTTTTTCTCCCAGCACTGGTTTCTCCAGGTGAACTTGTGATCCTGTCATTGCAGAAGGCAGAGTTTTGCAGCTTTAAGAAATAGCTGTCGTGCTAGGAGGTAGTTCAAACAGCCTTGATCAGGCTGATGGAGTGTGTTAGTTGGTTGCACAGTACTGAGAGATCAAGATAATTGAAAAGCCTGCATGTAGATAGCAGGAAAGAAAATTGACTTGTTGATCTGATCTCATTCCTTGTAGAACAGGGTTCGCTCCTGGGGCAAACACCTTCTCATTCAGGCAACCTGGGGACAGCTTGAGTTGGACAAGTAAGGCCCACTTGGGCATTAATGATGGGCTGTAAGGTTTGAATTCCTCTTCATGGGGCCAGTATGGGACTGTGGTACAAGTGTCTGCACTCAAACAGCAGCTGAGCTATGTCACTCAGTCCTGGAGCAGAGCAGTGACCCACATCCCCAGGAAGGCCTGACTGTAGGAGTGCCAGGGGTAGGACAGGCAGGACAGACGGACACCAGAGATCTCTGCAGCCAGGTCAGGAACTTGGGTTTATTGCAAAGGGCCTGGGTGCAGGGCCCTGCTGGGAGCTGCCAGGCACAGCTCAGAGCAGAGCCCAGAGAAGAGAAGACAGTGGCAAAGAGAATGAGAGAGAGAGAGAGGATGAGAGGATAAGAGAGTAAGAGGGTAAGAGAGTGAGGTTCCCGTTACAATACAATAAATCTTCTTCTGTGTTGAATATTCTAATTCTCACTAGCCAATCTAGTACAAGATACAAATCCTCTAGCTTTTACATACAGCCTATAAGAATCACTACATTACCACACTTACCACACTGTGTTACATTTTAAACCCTAAAAACTCCTCTTTGGGCCCCTTCTGCCAAGCTGTAGGGTCTGCTCTGACCCTTGGAGCTGTCTGCAAGCAGAGGGAATTGTTTCATCAAAAGGGGATCACCTTCAGCCGGCCACACCATTGTTTTCCAGTTGTTCAGTAACTGAGGGATCTCAAAGTTTGCTTTCATTTCAATCTCACTAAAAGTTTCCATATTCTCAAAATCTTTTGCCAGGCAATCATATTTATAAGGCTTTCCTGTTTCATCTTCCCCAGAACCTAACATGGGCATGGGGAGGGTAAGTTATATCCATGTTGACACTCTTGTTCTGGGCACCCTTATGGAAGCAGAAGAGGTGAAAAACTTAAATATTGGGTTTGTTTTGAAGAGAGAGACTTGGACAGTGCAGGGAGCATCTTACACGACGAGCAACAGAAAAAAATATTGATCAAAATTTGACTCCTTAGCTGCCAGCACCATCACCATGGTTTGCACCTGCACCTAAGAGTGCTGGATTTGGGAAGTCCTAGATGGCTGTTCAGCATGGACTAGGGGCCAGTGAGATGAGTGGTGAAAACCAGACATCTGAGCCATACTGGAAGGGAAATTTCATCCTAATGTTCCCACTGTTCCCTCAGGGGGTTTGCTCCATGGTGTGATAACAAATAACACTGTGGGGAACAAGGAGCAGTGGGGACACAAAGAAATTTCACTGCATCTTTGGTTTTCTGGGAACATGCAGTCTCCTGAGAAGTGGGTTTGTGTCCCACCCCACACCTCAAGGGGGGGATCCTGGGCTAATTCTTGGAGAGTAAATGCTGTGGTAGTTGTGACATGAGTCTTACACAATTCCCCAAGGGCCTGCTATTCAAAATTAATATGTATCTTATCTGGGTCTTATGGGGATTTCCTAACAGATGCATGAAGGATTTTCTTCCTTTTTTTTTTTTTTTTTTTGTGGTGCCCTTGAGAAGTTGCATTAATACCATTGTATGAATATTTTCCTATCCTACAAACAATTTCATGTGGGGCACTTGGTCTGGAACATCAGACAGAAACACTTCAGGCTCTGGGCTTCCAGATGATTCAAGTCTGGAATTTGAGTTTAAGAAATTAGACACTAATGGATTAAGAGTTTACAGACTTTCAGTAGAAGTAATGGTTTAGTTAGTAGAAAAAAGCTCCTCTTGAATTTTTCTGGATTTGTTCTGGGCATAAAATTGTTTACACTGTTTGACTAAGGAACATGCTTTTGTAAGCAAAAATAATACAAATTTGGGTTATGATTGTCATAATTCCACTTCATGAACGCTCTTTTAAACACACAGAAGTGGGATGGCTTGTTAAAGCTCATGTAAAAGGGACAGCAATACATCCCAAAATCAGGAGGGAATTGGATCCCTGAGAGGGCACTGCACACTGTGGGAGTTGCTGGGATGTCAGTCAAACACCAGCACAGTTTTACCTGCAGGCTACTCAGGCACTGTGAGTAGGAACTGTGACCAACACACACCTTGTCTGGAGTGAGGAGTCAGTGTCACTACTGCAACTGCACAATTACAGCCTCCCCCAGCAGCCATCCCCAGCTGGGCCAGGCCTCCCGAGGAGTTTCTGGATTTCATGCTTGTATTGAGAGCTCCTTTCTGCCTTGAAGGGGGCAGTCAGCTTGCCAGAGGTTTCCAGGTGTTTAGGCCTTCAAGGAAGATCAGGTCATCAACCCAGCTCCTTGTTTTGTTGCCCTCCTTGGAGGAAGGGACCCAACAGGCAGGGATGGATTTGGCTTGGGTGGGGTCTTGGTTTCTCTGTAGGCAACCATATCACCTTTGATGCCTGACAGTTTTGGGGACAGCAGCACAAAAAACATGCCTGGAGGTGTTCGGGAGCATATTGCAGTAATCTGAGTGGAAGTAGGTGAGGTAGAGTATGCCAAGTTTGCATATAACAAAGAAAATGCTTTTTCAGTTTGCCTAATCATTGCAGCAGAGCTCAAACATCTGAAGCTTATTTGCCTGAAGCTGCTTTGCTTTTTCTTACTTCTACCTTAAGATCAACTGGTGTTTGGTTAACATGGAAAGAAAAGGGTTAATGAAATAAAAATCACAGTTTAAATTGTGGTTTTTGTCATGCTAGCAATGCAAGTGAGTAGGGAACACAGATATGAAACTCATCTTTGCTGTTTGGATTCAGCAGCAGTTTTGCTCCTAAACTAGCAGGTAACACTGCTCTTTTAGACATTGAGAACAGGAAAATGTTAGCCCAGATGGGTCCCAGTTTCTGAGACTTGGGGGCAGCAGGCTGGGTACAGTTGACAAATAATAATTTTTCATAGTGAAAGTAGTCTTTGGATCATTTTAGCAGGTGCTTTCATGTGGCCTGGTAACTTCAGCATTTAATTCTTTGCACAAGAATTGCGTTTTCATTTCTTTGGTTCTTCCTTGGATGGGCTGTCAACAATAAACCTTTCAGTACAACTAATGGTGAAAGAAGTGTTTCCTAATAGCTGTATATAAATATATGCACATACCTGTATGTGCAAATAGGTTTGTGTGTGTAAATAAAATGTGTTCCAGCCAATTAAAATGTATTTAGGAGTCCTCAAGCAGGAGGTGTATCCACAAGGAATTGGCTACCTCTCAGCTGGGACCTTCCTTTGCTTTGGCAACTGAAAGCAGCCTCCCCTGAGAGCGCTCTGTGAAGAAATAGTGTGATTCATATTTGTAGCTGTTATTAGGTAGGCATGTGGGCATATATTTAGATAGGTGAGGTATGCAGGCATACATTGTGTGCTGCATATTTAGGCTGCAGGGGTATTTTTAGCTGCAGGAGGCCCAATCAGCAGCGTGCTGAGGAGAATTGCTGTAAGGGATAGCGCTCGCAGGAGCCGCCCGCAGAATTTTCCATCCTGCCAGGCAGCAAGCAAAGGCCACTGGAGCTGCATAGCTGGGTGGCCAGAGGAGTGCCATTAACAGGTGGGATAGCTCAGAAAGCCCTTTGGCCTGGCTCTTGATCTCCCTCAGCCCCCATTTGGGAGCAGTTGTCCCAGGTTCCAGCCTCCCACTGAGCCCCGTGAGCTGATACACGCAGGGCACGGCCCGGAGCCTGGCACGGGAGGTCAGCAAAGTGGTCAATAATGGGGAAGATGCATTAGGGCTGGAAATACTGAGCAAAAATTAAAATGAGGTAAAATAGCCATTAAAAACCCACTTCTGTTAAAATTACGAGACAGGAAATTTTACAAGCTGCCCTTGCCCAATGAAGAAAAGCAGCCTAGAGGGACTGAATAACTTGTCTGATGTCATCAAGGGTTTTATAGCAGAGCTGGGAATTGAGCCCTCTTCCCCCCAGTGCCATCTAAGCTTTAATGCTGAAGGGGGTCCTTTCACAGCTTATCCAGTGACCCTTGGGGAGTTTAGGGCAACTGTGGCAAATCCATGTTCCTGCTCCACATCCTGTGTGGGGGGAGAGCTGCATCTTCCTGAGAGTGCAATCTCTGCATAATGTGACCACAGGATGCCTTGCTCCTGTAATAAGGGAGTTGACTAAATGCCATTTTATTATTATTAGACATTTGCTTAATACAGTAGTTCTTTGAAACCAAACAAGAAAAGGTCTTCGAGGTGCTGTATACTATGTTCAAATAATGGAGAGCCACAAGGACTCTAAATATGGAGAAGAGAGAGAGAGAAAGTGGATGGGAAACTGAGGCAATATTTAGCCTCATATTGATGCTCCATGAGATGATGTGGTCCTTGTACAGAATAAGAGAGAGGCTGCTGAAAATAGGATGATTTAATTTGTTCATAACATTATTATTCAAGGAACAAAAAAGTATGTAGCCTTATCCAAAGAAGCAATCTAAGAGGTCTTTACTCTGTGCCAAACTAAAATTCTGCTATTTAATTACTGATTTAGAAAATATCTTGGGCTCAATTTCCTCCTCAGTTGCACTGTTATAAATCTAATGGAATTGTTAAAGATTTATGGCAGTATAACTGAAGGCAGAATTGGGTCCCTTATGTTTAAAACTTAGTTTGCCACAGAAGTAATAATTCCTGTTTTCTAGGCAAGAGTTTAAGAATTTTGCAGACCTCTGTTTCTGTAAAAGAAATATGAACTACAGTAGTGTGGGTGAGTGATTAATGCTGGAGGGGATGTCTAGGGGCAATCGGAGTTGGCTGGTGTGGAAAATCCATGTGCAATTCAGATTTAGGATCTGTTTGCAGATGCCTCATAATTCAAAATGTCAAAAAAAACCCCAAACCTTAGGCCTTCATGTAGTAAATTAATATACTGTGTGTTCAGTGTGCAGCAGGCTTTGCTGAAGTAATACCCTCATATGAGGTGTGAACTCATCCCATTCCCCTTAGTAAGGACTTAAATTCAACATTGAATGTGACTCTTTACAGCCTGACAGCATCTAAATCCTGTTTTTTAAAAAAAATCCCAGTTTTGGTTTTATTTAAATCATGTGTATAATGACTTAAAAAGGAAAAATACTGCCATGTTTATCCTGACCTAAGGAAATCTTGTGTTAGAGCAGGTCTATTTTAGCCACTTATCATCTCTGAAGGAAGGGTCTTTCTATTGGGCTCTGGATTGTTTTCCTCAGCTTGCACTTAGGAAAAGAGCTGACCTGTGGGGGATTTCAGAGGTGAGTTAGGCTGTGCCTGTGTCCTGTTTGGAGGTGCCTGCTCTGGCACAGTGTGTGTGGGCAAACCCTCGCCCACCCCACAGGCTGAGCAGCTCGGGGGGCCCTGGTCCCTGCTGGGGGCTGCAGGGGATGCTGAGGGCACGGGCAGCTTCCCCAGGAACACACTCTGTGAGTGCAGGTGTGCTGCTCTGGGATTCACAGCACTTCTGATGAGTTCATGCTTTTTCTAGAGGGCTGTAGGCCTGCAGTGCATTGTGGACATCAAAAGGAGTTATAATAGAAAACTAGACCAAAATATGATCCCTTGGAGATGATGTTATTCACTATCTGTTCAGAACTGCCAGTTTTAATTTAAACACAGTATTTAGGTCCGAGGTACATTTTTAGGAGCTTTTTTTAGGAATGGATTGAAGAGTTAATTATTGTAGCTTTGCCCCCAGTTTCTCTACTTCCTCTTCCTCAGTGGTGCAGGGGGATGGGGCATGAGGGCTGTGATCAGTTCATCACACACCTTTGCTTCTGCTCCTTCCACCTCAGGGGGAGGCTCCTTATCCTCTTCTCCTGCTCCAGTGGGGGGGTCCCACCCATGGGACACCACTTCTCCAAAGTGATTCCTTCCCACGGGCAGCTATCCCTGGAGGATAGGCTGAGAAGGGTTCAGTCCTTCAGGAACAGGCTGCTCCAGCATGAGGGTCACAAGTCCTGCCCACAAACCTGCTCCAGCATGGGCTTCTCCTGGGGTCACAGCCTCCTTCAGGCATCCACCTGCTCAATGTCCATCCTCATGGTGGGTCTCAGCATCCCTGTGCTCTCCCTGTGCTCAGGGCTGCAGGGCAATCTCAGCATCCCTGTGCCCTCCCTGTGCTCAGCTGCCTCCCCAGGGCTGCAGGGCAGCCTCAGTCCCAGCCCCTGGAGCACCTCCTGCCCCTCCTGCTCTGGCCTGGCTGTCTGCAGGGCTGCTCCTCTCACACACCTCACTCCTCTCTTTGGCTGCAGCTGCCCAGGGTTGTTCCCTCCCTCCCAAATCTGTTCTCTCAGGAGCAGCAGCCCTGTCACCGGTGGGCCAGCAGTGCCAGTCTCACAGCTGCCAGTGGCTCTGTGAGGTATGAGGGCAGCTCCTGGCAGCTTCTCACAACAGCCACCCCTGCAGCCCCTCAGTGCCCAACCTGGCCATGCAGACCCTGTGAAAACAGTAGCTCTGAATGAACATAAAACAGTTCAGTGTTTAGTGCAGTCCTGACTTGATGCATTGATTCATGATAACTGTTACTTTTAAGTATGGGTTTTGTTTGTTTTTTAAATACTGGCAAGTCATTAACTACCTAAAAATTAGTTGAAATTTAAAGGAATAAACCCCCCTTGTTGTCACTGAGGTATTCTGCAGCCTAAGCAAAGGCTCAGGTATTCCAGATATGATAGATGTGCAGATTGCATAAGACATTATGCATTGCTCTCTCTAAGATACAGAGTCCTGCCTGCCCTTAAACCCTTTGTTCTCTTGGCTGAATGCAGTTAATTAGCAACAGTCTCCATAGCAACTGCCTCATAGTACAAAAACATTGTCTCGTTTTTGCAGTTTAGCTTATCACACTGTTTACCTGAAGGGCTTTTCACTGTGTTCGGTCTCATTTGAGTTGGCTACGTGCCTGCTCATGGAAGTGAATTGTCAAGATAGAAAAACACCATGGCAGCAAGATGCTGAACAGGGCCCTCTGTGTGGAACCAAAAACATTGAATAAGTTCTGTGGAAACAAAAGTTGAAGTTTGCAATGATTTATGTCCAGTTTTAAGGCACGTGACTTGCCAGGAACACAGTGCATTTTGAAGTACTGCTGTAGCCGTGGGCCTGCTTCACAGGCTGCCCTACGTGGTGTTCCCTTGCCTGTAACATCCTCTCAAGCCCTCAGAGGCACAGACCTTCATCCAGGGCCATCAGGAAACCTGCCTCCCTCCAAACCTGGGCCCTTTCAGGCAGGTCCAAATTCTTCTTAGGAGGATGCTGCTGTACCCTGGTCAGCTGTGTCCATCCATTTCCCTTTATACTAGTAACATTTCAAGGGAAATCTGTGAGTGCTGGTTCCACATGATAAATGAGTTAGGAAGGGAAGAGGAAGATCTATTGTGGCCATATAATATGCTGGAGATTGAGATTTATTCATGCCAGCCATCACAGTGGTGTTAAAATACCTGCTGTGTACTCCTATGACTCAGGCAGCTACAATGGGCTCAGATTTGTGCTAATACCACTTTGTTGGTGTAGGATGACGTGTTTAAATCATGTTTGAACTTTAGACAGAGGTGTGCCCACATATTCACACACCTCTGAAGAGGCTGCCTGGGAGGTGTGATGTGTCATTGAAATGGCAGTGAAATTTAACTGGTGTCTCAATCCAATATCTGTGTCTGGCCTCACACCAGGGCGGTACTGCACGAGAGGCCATGTGAGAAGAACTGTTTTCTTGCTCATTAATCCTTGATTTGTGTTGGTTTGTTTGTTGTCTTTTTTTTTTTTTTCCCTAAGTTGCAGTGGGGTGGATGAGAGGCTGATCTAGACTGAGGTAATTCTCATTTTATCCTAGGCAGAGCAGAAAGCAGAACTTGTCCTTCAGCCACACCACCATGCATGGCCTCTTTTCCCTTTCCCTTTCCCTTTCCCTTTCCCTTTCCCTTTCCCTTTCCTTTTCCCTTTCCCTTTCCCTTTCCCTTTCCCTGTTTGAAACAGTCTCTCCACAGACATGAGAAGGTGTTTTGGGCTCTCTCAGGATAAAAAGCAGGAAGATTGCAAAGGCTGCCAGTACTGCTGGTATTATTGATTACTGCTAGTCCAGCAGTAAATAATAATAATAATAATAATAATAATAATAATAATAATAATAATAATAATAATAATAATAATAACAATAGTCCAATAATCCTGTGGAGCTTCTGGTTGATAGAGGTTTATTCTCTGCTCGTGTTCCCTGCTCATGCTATTGCACATTCCCCATCGTTACTAGCAGTGTTTGAATTATAGCAGTGCTGCAAGTCTGCAGGCAGGATAAAGGCTCCATTGTAGCAGGTCTTGTGCTCACAAGATGAGACAATCTCTGCTCTGGCTGGTGACAATCTGTTTTAAGGCCAGTCATGTTTATCATAGGGGGAGCAGAGAGGGAGAGAAAATGCTACAAACCACAGGACACCCCTGGTTACATTTTTGGAACTGCTCATTTTTGTATCTCAGGGACTTTGGAGGATGTTTGTTACACCTGTAGGTGTAGAGTTGAAGGTAAATGCAATGCTTTTATTTTTTGCTGCTCCTCCCCACAGGCAGCACCGTGGCCACAGGGCAGTGTGGGGCAGCAGGAGGGCTTGGGGTGGCAAGGGGAGGTGGGCAGAGGACCTGAGGAGGTGCCAGACCAAAGGGTGGGTGAGGCTGGCGACAAAAGGGCTGCTGAAGTGGGGATAAAAATTCCCTGTGATAAATGGCCTCAGTGTTTGTCCAGAGCAAGCTGCCTGCACCTCCAGGCTGCCACACAGGCTCTGCTGAACCCTCTTGGTCACTGACATGCTGAAACAACAGATGCTTGGAGTCAATCCCCACTTCCTCTGAGTGTGTAAGGTTGTTTGCTCACATTCACAGATCCTCCACAAACTCTCTTTGTGTGCAAACCACAAAGAGTGTCCAAACTGTCAGGGTGTTTTCCAGCTTTTAGAAATGCTCTTAGCACTGTCAGCACCTTTGAATCCACATCTCAGTTCTCCTGAAGCCAGACTTGCTAGGTACCCTTAGGGGTCCAGAAATGGAAAACTCTAATGGCCTGAAAAAGCCTGCTAGAACTTGACGTTATTTAATTAGCTGAAAGTAGAGCTTGGCAGATGGCAAAACAGTGGAAAGGACCTCCCTTTATAAAAATATGGGCCACATCCTCAGCTTGTATAAACTGGCAGAGCTCCACTGAAATAGATGTTCAGCTTCTGGCAATTAGCAGGGAAGAGAAAAACTTCTGAAAACAGGAAAAACAGCTGTAAGACCACAGATATATCAATGGGGTTCAGGTACAGAGTTGTTTTTAATGCTTTAAAGACTTATCCACTTCCAAAGCAATTGTCTCTTTTACAGTCCTGTATTTGTTGATGTGCCATTCAGAGAAAGAATTTGGCTGGCTTTGCCAAAGCTGCATTAAGTCTGCAGACCTTGCAGCAGTGTGACGTACTCTGTGCTGGTTTCTGCAAGTCATTCACTTATGAAAGTGAGACATCAATAATTCATTCTAGTGAAGCCAGTCTCTAGAGCTGTGTAAATTCATCTCTTACGTGACAACCCTGTCCAACTTTAACTAAGTTCTTTCGATGCATGGAACTTTGATTGAAAGTTGTGAGCTCACCTCAATCTTTTCCAGCAAAAATTCTTGCTCAGATGAAATCTCCCATATGTTTAAAAGCTGTTGCATTCTTACATAATAATGTTTCCCATTAATTGCTTGTATTCTGTTTTGTTTTGTTTTTATTTGGAGACATGAAAACAAAGCCTTACAACAAAGCTGACTGCTCACTTGTCCCATTTCATGGTGTCAACCTGACAGATTCATTAAATCTATAAAAGAATTGGGTCAGAATTGGAAGTGAACTGAACTTGCTGAAAGCAATGCAATGCTCACAATCTGCTTTCAGACTGGCTTTTCTGTACCTGCTCACTTTTCTTTGTATTAAACAATCTGTGTAATTTAAGGAGCTACTGCAGGTTAACCCCATACTAGAGAATGTTGTGAGGCTTCAGAGTACACTGGCTTCATGCTGCAGATTAGTGCAGAAATAAAAGCAGCAAGAAGGAAAGCTAACTTTAAATACATCAGTGAGAGGGATTTGAGATATTGTTACAGGTTGCTAAACTTGGGCCCTGCAGACTGTTGTGAAGTCACATTTCTGGAGCTGTGCTGAGCCAGCCTGTCCTGCTCCCACCCACGGGGCACGTGGTGACTGGGGCAGAGGGTGAAGGAGGAGAAAGTGGGAGAGGAATTGTGGCTGGTGGTGGGGCACAGCCAGCACCCCTGCCTGGGTGTGGCCAGGGCTGCCTTCTTCATTGTTTTCTATTTAGTTAAGATTTATTTTATAATTTCCTATAACCACGTGACATTTCACAAATTCTTCGCATTCCATAAATCGTGTGATTTACAGTCAGTTACACTTTCTGTTCCTTGTGATGCTGCCACCTGCAGCTGTGGATGCTGCTGGGAGCCTGGGTCTCACCAGGGACACCTGGGCACTCCTTCCTGCCACCTCCTCCTGCCCTGGTCCCATCCTGCCACCTCCTCTTGCCCTGGTCCCATCCTGCCTCCTCCTCCTGCCCTGGTCCCATCCTGCCACCTCCTCCTGCCCTGGTCCCAGCAGCAACGGGGCCTTGCTGCCCTGCAGTGGTGACTGAGGCCCCAGCCATTCCTGTCCCCTCCTGGGTCACCTTTAAGTCATCTCCTCAGCAGTGGATGTGCACAAGGTGTGCTGTGGCCAGTCTGATCATCAGCAGTGACATCTGCCACTGTGACAAGTCTCCAAACCTGGGGCAGGGGGTTGACATGGGTGAGCACAGTGGGAACTTTCCAGCCTGTGCTGGCATTTCACCCCAGGACAGCCAAGCAAGGGGCCTTGGGGGGGAAAGGTGGGGCACCCCTCTTCTCACCTGCTGGAGGCAGAAGCCAGCAGGAGCAGAATCCAGCCCTGTGCCTCCAGCAGGCTAAGCTGGCTTCTTCCATTTTTCCCCTCAAGGAAGATTCATATATCCCTATTAATAAATTACAAACCATAGTAAATGACTTGAGAGCACTATTTAGTGGCTCTAGGGCTCTGCTGTTTATGAAACCATCCATTAAAATAAAGTATTTTGCTCGTGTATCCGTGGAGTTAGGGAAGGTTTGATGGGAGCCTGAGAGCTGGCATGTGTGCAAGCTAGGGAACATTTCTGTGATAAGAGTAATATGACAGCTTGGCCTATAGCATGTCTGATATTGAAACATCTAAATGACCTGAGAATTCATGGTTAAATGAGTCGACTTTTGGTGCTGTGTGTAATTTCAGGTCTTATTATTTTTGCAGCACTAGACTTCATAATATGCAGTGCAAAAGACTTGCAATTGTCAAATTGCTTGTGAGAATTGAAAGTTGTGCTGGACAATCGAATGACTTGATGGGCTGGCTACCACAGGCAAAGCTTGATTTCTGAGGTTGTGTAGATTAAACTATAAAAGATAACCTAAGGTCATTGATATAAAGCCTAATAAGAGCTTTCCTTGTAGAAAATTGTCCTTACAGGCTGTTAAGAAGAATGGTGCTGAAATACAGAACAAAATTCTCTGGACAAAAACGTAATAGCAGGTTACGCATGAAAAGCCAGATTCACCTGTGCAGCTCCCCAGAGTTTCTTGAGCACAGATGAGGTGAGGCTCTGGCCAGAAAAGCAGCTCCTCTGGGGAACTGCATCATGAAAAATCTGGCTTGTAGCCACTGCAGTCAGGAGAGTGCTGACAAGGATTTTTTGCATATATTCTTCCTGTTCTGTTTTGGCAAGTCACAAGCCAGGATTTCACCTTGTCCTGAAAACTGTGAGGGTGGTTTATTTTATTTCACATATAGAATATTAGAAAAAGACCACTCTGAGGCAAGGCTGTGTGGCCATGGAAGGCAGAACCGAGGTGATTTGCAATGGCATTCCATCCAAATTAGGTTTGTGGGTATGAGGGTGCTGCATGCATGAGCCCACTCTGTGCAATTCAAATCAGAATTTGAATTTGATTTTGACACAGTGATCCTGTGTCTGGGTAGCTGCTGCTCTGCTGGAGGTCCCTTCAGGCAGCTGGGGCTGAACACCTCTGCCACACGTGGTTTAGCTGAAATACCCCTGGAAAACCCACACAAAATCAACAACCTGTTGAAAAGGGAGGCTCAAATCCATTTTTCTTGCCAAAGAAGTAACTGTTTGATTCAGGAGTTCAAAATTCTGTGCAGGGCTCTGAGATGCTGCCTTAAAAACAAAGCCACTGTGCCTAATAAAGAGGGGTGTGTGCCTGTCCCTGTGTGTGTTTGAACACTTATTGGGAGCTCTGGGAGGAATCAGCCAGGAAGAGACACGTGGCTGGTGAGTTTATTTTACAGCATCGCCCTCCTGGTTCAGAAACTTCAGATACCAAGGCTGTGGTGGAGGCTGAAGTCCTGTGGTGTGCTGGCACAAAAAGTGGACCCTTGGATCTCCTGGGCACCACAAGAGGAGTGGTGCCCAGGGTAATAAACATGAAAGCCAGAGAGAGATGTATTTTTTTTTGTCCAAGCTTCCTGCACTGATGTCTCACTTAGAGGCAAATGCAACTCTGTGTGTAATAACAGAGAAATAAAGAAATAGGGGACTGGAGGAGGAAATTTCGTCGAGTTTGACTTTATTTTTGTGCTGTAAGTAGAAGAGAGAGCGTGAAATGGTCACAAGGGAAATGTAAAGCATTTGGAGCTTAAGCAATGGAAATTTGGTGTTTGGTTATCCAGGCTGACACTAAACAGAGAGAGCGAAGATGTCCATAACACACAGAGTTGCTAGGTAAGGAAACATATGAGTATTTGTAAGCAGTGGAGTTCTTGTATAAAAAATAAGGTAATAATCAGATTTTTCATGAGCTGTATTCCTTAACCCTTTAAATCACAGTGAATATTTGCAGTAGCACCTAGATTCAGACCCAAAAGGCAAAATATCTATACAAAATTGCTTCAATTTAGACCTCTAAATCCATGAACAGGCAAGGTGTAAAAAGGACCTGCCTGACAAAGATGCTCACAGCACGTTGCTGTGCCACCTCAGTAACCTGAGCTTTACAAACAGCTGCCTCACAGAAGGTTGTAGCTGAGGTCATTCCACATCCCAAAAGCCAGCCAGGAAACCTCCAAGCAACTAATGCTGGACATGTTCTTGCACACTTTGCTGACCTGCAGTCTACCAAAACAAAGCACTGTTGATGAGCTCCTGGTTTCACTGAAATCTGCAGACTTTGGGGATTTCTTGTGTGTGTGAGAAAGCTGAGTGATGTGAGAAAGCTGAGTGATGTGAGAAAGCTGAGTGATGTTTGGTGTGTGCTTGGAGGCTGGCTCAAGGTGGGGGCTTGTTCTGTAGCTGAGTTTAGTGGAAACTTGGCAGTGTCTTTGGTGGCACATGAGTTTCTGCAGCTCCTCCTGACCCTCCTCAAATCAGTGCAAAAACTGCATGGCAGAGGCTCTGAAGGGTGCTCTTCATGGTAAGCTTCTGAAAACTTACAGAAATGTATTCTCTACTCTTACTTGTGCTGAGGCCTCATGTAAGGAACACTGAGTGGAGCTGAAAGCTCGGCAGAGTTTGGCATCCAGGTGTGGGTGGGAAATCCAGCTGAATTGCCTTGCTCCAGCCCCTGCTCAGGCCAGGCTGCCCTCTCTTGCCTGGGAGCTGCAGGAGGACTGACACAGAGCAAACCTGCCCCTCTTGGCAAGGAAAGCAAGCAACTTCATTAGAGATGCAATGTGTGCTTTAAAGACAAATTAGTTTACAGAATTATTTTGTTGCACAGGTGGGTTTTTCTTTGAATCCCTGCACTTTCTGTAATTGTGGCTCTGAAGTTCAGTGGAGTTACTTTTGAATAATTGCTCCCTGAAGAAAGTCTGCGGCTGCCTGTGATGTTGGTGAGCTATCAAAGTGTTCTATCACTTTGCACATTTTTATTAAGCAGTGGGTTGAAAGGCAGCATAATTGGGAAGCCCTGTCAAATCTTTGATAAATGCTTTGTAACATGGCTGTGTTGTGCCCAGCTGTGGCAGAACCCATTAGAATGACACACATCTCAGCTGTCGCCCCTTTGGATCTGTGCACTCCAGGAAAAAGGAGCTTTTCCTCTCCTCCAGGAAAAGGCTGCAGCATGGCAAGACCCTCCACTGGAGGCTCTGGGTGCTGGGCCACTCGTGGCAGATCCTGGCAGGATTTTTCTGCCTTGTTTTCACTGCAGGCTTTTCTATTCTATAGCTGTGGCAGGAGTAGGAGGCCCTGACAATTGGTGTATTTATTCATTTATTTATTCATTTATTTTAATCTAGCACAGTGAGGTTCTGCTCTTGGCTTTGAAATGGGGGTGCTGTTTAATGTAAATAATAATCAGATAGGTATGTAACAGGTTTCTCAGTGCTAACATTCAGCTTAATGCAGCGTTTCTCATGAATCATTTCCGCAGCTCCTCTGCCAAGGAGAATTTATGTAGCAGGTTTCTTTTGGCAAATATAGAGGCTGACTGAATTTAAATGTAGGCATTACTTGAAAGTATAGTGCCAGCTGCAAGACCCTATTGTGTAAGAATTATAATGGGTAGTTAAAAGAACATTATTTTCCTCTCAAAATTATTAATTTTAAAACTCCTAATAGTATTTATGTGTCACTTTTGGGGGAGATCAGACAGAAACCCCACAGTTTTTCCCCTGTGCAGTCAATTTCTTATGGTAAAGAGCTTTTCACATAAGAAACAAATTTGAATATACTTACAAATAAAGCCATAGTAAGTCTGAAGTCTAAAAATACATCAGAAACTGGATTTAGTAAGTGAAAAGGGATGGTTAAAAATCAAAATGGATTTTGTCCCTTAAATGATAAGCAAAAAGCACAGTGTGAAATGCCATTGTGACAGGGGTTGACAGTAAATTCAGCCCTGGATTGGACTTCATATGGCTTGAAGTAAAACAGAGATATTACTCTGACTAATTTTGCATTGTAATAATTATTTAATGCTTACAATGAAGCCTTGTCCTTAGGGTTTTGTGCTTTAGTTGTCTTGTACCCACGCCTTGTAGTTATTAAGTACAGACAAAGCTGCCATTTTTTCAAATGGCATAATGTATATCAGTGTGTGTCAATGAAAAACATCAGAAATAGACATTTTCTGGTGGAATGCATTAACTCTATGAAATCTGGAACAGTTTATCCAGCTTTGGAAGTTTCTTCAAGCAGTGCATAAGCCATAAGTAGATTTCTCTAAGTACCAACGGTTGTCATTTCCAGAATTTACAGATCTTAACTTTTTCAGAAGTAGAATTTGCTCCATTTGTGTTCTGTCATATGCTTTCAGTTAATTCCAAGCTTCTTCTCATATTAAAAACCTGATTTCACCCTATTGGTCAGGAAGTAGTTTGTAATGATTGTATTGTTTTATTAAACTACTGGAAATGCATTTCTTTAGCATTTCTGTCCAAAAGAGTTTTCTTGATTCTGTGTTTGGTTTTGGCCACTTTTTCCAAGTCTGTAGTGGATGGCTAAATGCAGTATTGAAATAGAATTTTGAGTGCTTGGGCTAGGTTTTTTTTTTATGTCAGGGCTGCAGCATTAGGCCAAAACACCCTGTGTATCCTGGTGTTTGTGTAACAGGACAAGGAGCAAATCTGGTCACAATAAATGTGTGAGAATTCAGAACTCTTAATGCTCAAAGGCAGGAATTGATGGTACAACTGCAGTTCTGTGGGCCCTGACTGGGGGCCTGAACATTTCACGGACAAGCTCATTTTGATCTGAATAATTCCATTTGAAGCTGAGGTCAGAATCTTTCCTTCCTGAGGGTGGGAGAAGGCACATGGGAGCTACACAGTAATAATGCAGGGGAAATCATCTGCCCATGTGGAATAATGTCATGGGCTGCTTCTTGCCCTTGGGCACTAAGTCCTTAGCCTTGGAAAAGAGCCAGATGCTCACATCATGTAAATCAGTGTGATTTTCACTGGCATGCATGAGTGCATGCCCATCTACACCACAGGAGGATGGAAGTTGTTGGTTTTTTGGTTTTTTTTTTCTGAAGCTCCCTCTGGTTGTGTTTCTTGACATGTACTTAGTTACCATCTAAGTGCTGGCCCTGTCAGATATTGTATTGCATGTCAAAAGGCTCCTCCATCTCAGGTGGCAGCTGGGAGAGTGAGCCAGGGTGGTTGGGCTGTGGTGAGACCCATGTGTGGATGTGATTTGTATGTGCAGAGCAAATACTTGTGACCTTTCCTGTGCTAACTTCTTGCAATTAGGAAAGCTCTCTGACTCAGGAAGTTAAGCAGTGTGAATGGCCAATGTTTAATAATTATGAATGAATTATAGATAATCAAGCAAAAGTGGAATTAATTTGAGGAAAAACTTCTTTTCACAAATGTATGTAAGGTGGTATTAATATGAAAAAATAAACCCAAACCCAACTCACAGCCTGTCAGTGATTTAATTGTTTTTCTAGCATTAGTATTAAAACTGGCTCTGTGAACTGGGTTGAAAGAGGAAAATCCCCAGATGTTATTTAAAAGCACCCATTCTAAGATCATAGATGCTGCATTTTTTTATGAAGTACACAAAAGAAATCTATGCATTGACCTCTTCCCTGGGGGTTACCCATCTGTATGTTCTGTTTAAAATGTTCCCCCCGTGTACTCATCCCACACTCACAATTTTAATGTTCTATTTCTGTGGAGGTGAGTCCTTAATTTTAACTGTTGAATGTTTGGATCAGTTTAGGTATCCTTAGCTAATTATAAGGGCCCTGTAATTCTTTTGTGCTCAAGAAACTCCTAATAGGAGCGGATGCCCTGACAGATTGCCATTAATCTGTCAATAATGAGATTTTTTCGGTGTTATGCTTAGTTGTAAGCTCTTTGGGGAGAGGATCATCTCTGTGCTTTGTGCTGGCACAGTGGGGCTCTGCTCCCTCCTCTCCATCCCATCTGAGAAATAATCACGGTGATGTGAAGCAAGGTGAGGGGAGTGCTTTGTGTCAGGTAGATCATTCTCTGAAGGCCAGACAGGCAGCTCCAATGCTGGGTTTTTCCTCCTGGAGGGGACTGGCCATTTTCCCTGCTGGTGTCCTATCAAAACAGGACAACCCCATGGCAGAGAGGAATGGTGAGCAGGACTCCATCTTATCAGAAGGCTAATTAATTACTTCATTATACTATATTATTCTATGTTATTTTACATTATTTTACATTACATCTAAACTGAATCTGCCAAGATCACATTGCCCAGAATCTCGTGGCTGTCACCCACAGTCCCCACACACCCACACCCACCTGGCCCTGACAGGCCAAGGGAACAGAACACCATCACTGTGGGTGAACAATCTCCATATTGCATTCTGCTGTGGCACAACACAGGAGCAGCCAGTGAGATAAGAATTGTTTTTCCTTTCTCTGAGGTTCAGAGAATGTGAGTCCCAGAAATATTCTTGGGAAGAATTGTGCCTTGCTTTTCCCTGTGAGAAGAACTGTGGCGACACCATCCAGCAGGCGCGCGGGGCACGGACAGCAGCACCAGGAGCGGGGCTGTTTCCAGGGCCAGGGAGGTTTGCTTGACTCTCCTCCTCTCCCCAGCCCAGCAGCCAGGCTGGGAACAAGGCAGATTTTTGTGGCTGCCCCAAATGTGATCACTCTGGGCAGGCAGCTGCCCACCCGTGCCCCCGACAGCCCGGCATGGAGATGCAGCCATGGGTGGGACGGCTGGAGCCCTGAAACAAGGCAGAGCCCCATTCCTGAGCCCAGGAGCACACAGGCTTTAAAAGGAGCTGGTTGGAAAAGCAGGGATGGCTTTGGACTGAAGAAGGGTTGATTTAGGTTATCTCTATAAAGTTATTAAAATGAGGTGAGACCTCCCTGGAGGCCTGACCTCTTTCACCAACCAGAACCAAGAGAGAATTCCCCTGGGAGTTCTCTGCTTTTAACCCCCTGTGTTCTCAGAGGTGTATCCATGTCCCCAGTGGCCACACCAGGTGCCACTATCCAAATCTGAGCACCTACTGGTTTGACCACAGCATCCCATAAAACTCACTTCCTCTCAAACCAGGACAGGTGGAAACTCTGGAACAGATTGCCTAGAGAGGCTGTAGATGCTCCATGCCTGCAAACATTGAAGCCCAGGCTGGACAGAGCAATCTAATCCAGTTTAAGACATCCCTTATTGCAGAGGGGTTCGACTAGATGGGCTTTGAAGGTCCTCTCCAGTCTAAACCACTCTCTGATTCTTATGCAGAGCTGGGACTTAGGCCCAGCACAGGAGCACAGTGGGTTTGGGAGGCACGAGAGGCTCTGAGAGCACTCACTGGCTGGGAGAGCTGACAGCCAGGGTGAGGAAGCCATTAACAGCCAGCATTATGTCATGTCTGCCTTACTGCTGCCAGGCCAGGTTGCTGTTAGAAAATAACTTAAAAGTTCAGAAAAGTTTAAAAAAAAAAAACCCAAACCCCAAAACAAAAACAAAAGCCACAAAGAAAACCCCCAACAGTTGGGCTCATTTGCATTCACAAAGAAAGATGTATTTGCTTTAAATTACACAAAGATTGAAAGTGCTGATAGTGGGAAAAATATCTTACCTATGGCACTTTCAGTTAGCTTGGAAAGTTCAGCCAGCGATTAGGCTGCTGAGAGGGAGGAGAGCACAGATTGCATTTCAAAGGAAAATCCAAGCAGTGCATTAACGATTATTAATGTGTGTTATTGTTAAAGCAATCATATTTATTATGGTCTAGCCTAGGGAGAACCAGCAGAAATGGAAGTGTTGTTCCGGAGGCTGCAGAAACACGCACGCAGTAGGTGGTCCCTGGCCCTGCAGTCTAAATAGTCAGAGATGGAGAGGATAAAGCCCCAGCCCAGCTGAGGAGAGAGCAGCAAGAAATGCTGTGGCTTTGCATCTGCCCTGCAAGGGCCTGGATGGTATCTCTTGCCCAGTTCTCCTTCCAGTGTTTGCTATAGATACGTGAGGGCTTCTGTATGATCCTGACTGGGAAACAAACAAACAAACACCCAGATGTGAGGGTAGGGACTTATTGATGTGTTGCTGGTCTTGGCTCTCACAGACGTAGCAGAGGCCAGGGATGGGAGACAGGATAACAAGAGTGAGCCACAGGCTTGGTTCCTCACTGCTTTGCCTTAATAACAGAAGAATTTTACTCCCACTTGCACGGATAGAAACATCACCCATGATTAAAAGCAGCAGTTGTTTATTTGCCACTCAAATATTTTAGTTGTGCCTATTTTGATCAGCCTGCTCTGCTTGGAGGCTGGTGTCCACAAATGCTAGGTGCAGTAAAGGGTTACAGATGCCATCAGGAAGCAATTCCAGTTTCCTAGGTGGAAACTGTTTGGAAAAGCAACCAGACAAAACCAATCCAAACTGGAATTAGGACTGTCTTCCCTATGCATCCAGCCATGCCTGCCATTACAAGCAGCTGTTTTTGCCTCATCTTACAAACTGATGTTTCTAAATGTGTGCTCTTTGTTGTGCAGTCAGGATCACTGACCCCTAACACAGAATAAATGTGGTGGAAGAGGTGTTGAGCAGCCTGGCTGGAGGTGTATCCCCGTGGCTCTCTCAGTCCATGCACACCAGGAGAGGTCTGCTGGGACACTGTGCTGGTAAGCCCTCACAGGGAATGCAGCTTGTTCTGGCAGAGCAGGGCGTTTGCTTGTACCTGATGCTTGTACTTCAGGAAACATAGATCTGCTGTGGGGCTTTTTTGTTTTTTGATAGTCCCTTTTTGCCAGTATTTGTGGCTTCATTGGATCCCATTTTGAGTCTAGTTCAGTTATGCAAAGTTGAGGTTTCTCTCTCTCCCCCCGTCGCCCTTGATCCACTGCCAGGGCTTCCCAGTGGCTGGCCCAGCCACCCTGGAAGCTGGGAGGATGTGTCAGCATGGCACAAAAGGTATGAAATCTGCAAGCAGGGAGCTCCCTGCTCTGGGATGTGCTCCTGTGGCAGCCCAGGTCCAGCAGCTCTGTGAGCACAGGGCCAAGAGCATCGTTGGTGACAGAGCCTGGCACAGCAGTGCAGGAAACATGCAGCAGGGAGCTCTGGTGGCCCCTGTGTGAGGAGAAAATACCAGTGCCACACACCCTGAGAGAGCTGAGGCTCAGGAAATCCTGGTTTTCACTGTGCTTTGGTGGTGAGGGAGTGCTGTACCTGCAGAGGGATGGAGCTGGGCTGGCTGGGGCACTGTGCAAAGGACTTGGGAGGCTCTTCCAGCCTCCCCAGCTGGTGAGGAGGGGAGGAAAACCAGCCCCGTCCCTCCTGCCTCCTCTTTTGTGCAGCAATTGCCCTACAGAGAGCAGAGGCCCCTTATCCTGCCTGTCTTCTTTGAGTTACAATTCAACCAGCTCTAATTATTAAAAAATAAACAAGCCTGTAACTGCTTAAAAGCCTTACATCCCCTAAATGACAGGGAAATAGCCCCTGAACACCACCAAACTCTATGTCTGCCTACCCTGGCAGCAGATACAAATCATCATTAGTGGGTCACTCTGACACAGATCCCTTAATGTAAGTGCTACATTACATTAACAAGCGAGTCAACAATAATATTAGCAATAAATGAGAAATTAAATTCCTAGTAATTCATCCCTTTGGGTTTCCCAGCGTGTCTCTTGTGTTTTTCTTGTTTTGATCCTGAGCATTTTGAAACAAGAAGTGTCTTTATTTTGTGTCTTGTGGCGTGATCCCAGCCCATTAAAATGGATGACAGTACTGCTGTTGACTTCAGTTAGCAATTACTGTAGGAAGGAGCACATGGTGTGATTCAGAAATTAATAATAACCATATACACTGATTTTAAGCAGGAGATATAAAATTGAGCTTTCCTGCTGAACTGATTTTAATTCAAACTGGCTTTTTTCCCAACAGTTTTTCCAGGAAAACAGATAAAAAACTAATTTGTGTTAAATTGGAATACTTTTACTTTTCTGAACCAAGAGTGGTGGCGAGGGAGTCACCACTGCTAAGCAACAATAAAAGATAATGTTTGAACACACTAAAAACTCCAAATGAGGAAGACTCCCAAGCAGAACTGGAGTTCTTGGCTGCTAAATTTAATGGAAGATGTGGCTAGACCCTCAAATGGCTCCACAGCCGAAACATTTAAGTTGCTTTGTCTGTGTTTCCTGTTGCTAGATGTAGACTGGAGCATTGTTTTGTTTGTTTTGTTCAGATTGCAGCAGTAGCTGAGTTCCAGTATGTGATGGAAAATTGCTTATTGGACTCTCCTGATCAGAAAGCACCGATTATGGGATATTAACTGTAGTGCTTTTATGATGAAGACTATTAAAGACTGAACCAAAAACCACAACCTCATTACTTTCAGAATTAATGCTCAGAGTAAACCTGCCCTGTTCCTGAAAGGTTAGTCTCCAGTGCATTCATTCTTTGGTTCCTTCTTGGCAGACGTGTTCACTGAATTGCTCTGGTGTCTGAGCATTTCTGATTTCACTGCCTCTTCACCCAAAGTGGGCCTGCAGAACCTTGCAGCTACAGCTGGGACAAATTGCATCTAATTGATTATGGAACATTAAGTATTGCAAAATAAAACAAGGCAAGAAAGGGGGAAACGCCGTGCTGAGCTCTCCCCTGGCACATGCCCCAGTTAAATGGGTACAAACCCTGCAGAAAGAGCAGTGGGGTGCTCAGCCCTGGGGACAGGGCTGCCACTGGAGGTCCCAGCACAGCTGGGTGCTCCCTGTCCCTGCACTGCCAGGGTTTGGCTGGCTGGGAGCTGCTGGACACAGCTCCACACACACCCAGCAGCTCGTGGGGATGGCTCTGGCCCCCAGCCCCCAGAGACAGTTCTGTTTAACTATTTGCCATTTGGGATGGCTGCTTTGTTACTGGGTGCATCTGTGCTCTCACTGCCTGGAAGTGCCACCCCTAGTTAAGGCTGGCTGAGTGCTGGTGTGCACTCAGAATAAAGTGCCTGCAGTGGCTTCCTGGGCTGGGAGGCCTTGAGATCTCCTTCCCCCTCCCTGCAGTAAAACTGACTCATAACTAACAAGAACAGGGCATTAAATGTGGGGAGCTGCCACTTGAGGCAGAATAGGAGTTCTTAGGTTTTCAAGATGCTACGTGAAATCAAATGCTAAAAGTCTTACCATGCTCCTCCGTTGTAGAGTTTGGGGACTTTGTTTGGATTGTTTTCCTTCACCCAACTTTCTCTCAGTATAAATTTATTTTCTGCAGCTTCCTTAGATCTACAAGCAGTCTAAATAATGTAAAATGAATATTTATAAACTCTAGATATGTAGATTGTGTCTTATTTAGTCTCTGCAGCCTTTCTCCCAAGGAGCTGGTATCCTATGTATTTGTCCACAATGTAGAGACTCAATCTTAATTTTTTTAACATTTTCCATACCCTCAGCATTTACTTAAGAGTATCATGCTAGCTTTTCAACTAGTAGAATCCATCTAAAAGCCTTTGCTAAAATACTGGTAACTCTGAGTCTTCTTAGTTTTAGCACTGCTGATGCAGTGAGGTCAGCATGACATTTTCTCTGTGGGTCGCAGTTTGCTGACCTGTGTGGAAATTTATGAATTGTTGAGATTGTGATGTCAGTTAGTAATAAATTCAAGCAAATGCTCAATTTTCATTCTTTCAATCATAAAGAAGATGCAACTGAAATGGTTACAGTTTATGATACAGAAAGTTAGGCAGGACTAGTTAGAAGCAGTAAAATAGTTAAATCCATAGGAATATATTGGCTTTGTCCCTTGTCCAGTGGTTCTGTCTTCATGGGTGATCCTTTGCAGCAGCAGCCTCAAGCCTTCCATTATGGGGCATGTCATGCAATTTATCACCCAGGTTTGCACCTTTTTGATTCAGTACAATTGCCGACCCACTCTGGTCTTGCTTAAATTTACTGACTGTTCCTTACAGCTGTTCCAAGTTTTCCATGAGTCATAAAATATTGCACATAGGTCAGCTACTGTGAGAAAATAGTTGCTGTTTGTTGGTATTTGCCCTAAAAGCCCAGGCACGAGGTCTCTCAGGGGCTTGGCCATATCCCTCATGCTGTGTCTGGGGGGTCAGAGCCAGTTCAGCCACCAGCCCCGTGGCTCTTGGGTTTGCCTCCCATCCTCTGCAAGGTCCGAAGCACTGAACCCCTCCTGGGCACACACGTGTGAGCTGCAGCATGGGAAATGAGCGTCAGCTGGTGTGCAGGTGGTTTTGGATGTGCACAGGGAATTCCTGAGCAGTTACTCGCACTGAGGAGGGCACTTTGAGTCAAACTTGTTTTGTCCTCTCAACTCCTGTTTGGCTGTTTGCTGCAGCACTGAACAGCAGTGTTACCCAGCATGTGGTCTGTGCATGTCTGGCAGTCCATAAAACTTCAAAAGATGTTGTGAGAGGACTTCACATTTCAAAACCTGAAACGCTCCAGTCTATGCTAATGTTCCCATACTTGCAAGTAAATGAACAAACAAAAAAAAAAAAAAAGTGAAGAAATAAAAGTGGCAAGTGATTATTTGATTTTTAGCCTTAAGTTTTATTAGGTGATAGAAATTAGAATCTTCATGGCAGGACTGCAGAATTTCTTTTTGAGAAGCCTGGCTTTTCAAACTTGGTGCTGCAGGAGTGAGGGTTGGTGGTGTGTGGGAGCCAGGGCAGCCCTGCATGCTCTGTGCACTTCAATTCCTTCCCTCAAAAAGGAGAGCAGCAGCAGGCCTGGATAAGATTCAAAGAGTGTAACAAGGAGGATCAAAGAATCTTCCTGAGAACAGCTTCAGCACAAGCAGTGACTCAGTGGACTGCAGCTCTTTGTCCAGGAGTGGTGACTCAGGGCAGACAGGGCTGAAATCTGTAGAACTGAGTTGCACAGAGAAGGGGAATGAGTAGCAGCTGCTCGCTGCTTCTTCTGCAGCAAGTTTAAGGTTTAGGTGAGAGGCTCAAAGCAAACAAAAGGCACGAGCTCTGGGGACAAGCTCTGGTGCAGCTGTGAATCCCTTTGAAAAATACAGTGGAAGCTGTATATTTATGTAGAAAGCAAAAATTCCCTGTAATAGCCAGAGGTTTCTGACTCAGGACACAGTTGAGTGTGTGCAACTTATTTGAATTCAGGAGAAGTTTCTCGAGCTGTCCCTGCATTTCCCCTCCTTTGGTGCAGGGTGAGATGCTGCCCTCGCTGGGCTTTGCTCAGGCCTGGCACCTCTTCTCTCTCTGGGACTATTTTGCTCTTCAGTGCTCCTGTACACCAGGGCTCTCCTTGCTGTTCTGCTCCTGGTCATCCACCTGATTGTCTTCCCTCAGGATCCTCTCCTTTCTTAGTTCCTTTCTCCCATCCTCTGTTTGTCAGAGATGAGGGGGGGAGGTGGCAGGGCACGTTCCCTGTCCTTGGAGGCTGTGGAGTGTTTGAGAGGAAATTCAGTTTTTCCACAGAGAAGCAGCACACTGTATAGATGTCAATAGGACTCTGGCAGTGTTTGAATTGCTTTGATTTGCCTGCCCCTATGTGTGCCAAAATTTATTTGAAGAGAGGGAAATACCAGTTACTTTATGTGGCACAGCTGCTGGGTTGCTCTTACCCCTCTGCTGTGCCTTTCAGCAGCCCATTACACCTACCTGTAGTCTCTGATTTTCTGTGCTAAGCAAGCTCTTTGAGAAACTGTGTTTTTAAACAGCCTGTACCGTGGAACTGACACTTCAAAGCAACTGCAAATGTTGCAAATAATAAATAATATTATAGCTGTGCAATTATAACATGATACTTAATTCCTTATAAGGGTCAGCCTGAGAATGTGCTGTGGCTGTGACCCGAGCAGTTCATTTTGCAGCTGCTGTGTCATCAGGAGCTTTTGTGATTATGTTTACAGCAAAGGGAAGCACAACCCTAGAACAAACTGGTGATTATTGTATATCCTAATTTATGCCTTCTATTTCCAGTGTACTGACTGCAGTATTGATCTGAGCCTTTCCAAACCTGTTGTTTTGGGCTGAGGTTTGCCTTTTTTGCTCAGAGTACCCTCAAGACCATTCACGTGAATCATAGTATGTGCAACCAAAGCAGAATTACCTCAGGCCTCTGAAGGGAGCTGCTGTGTATCCCACATTCTGGTGGCTCCCCTTAGGTAGCTGGAGCACTGAAAATGTGATTGTTTTGCAGTAGTCTAAGCTCTATTTTTCATTATACTGATCACTGCACCTCACAGGGAGGAGATGGTGCTCATTGAAAGAACTCACTGCTGCAAAACAGAGAGAGGATTTGTATGACAGAAAAAATAAGGGAAGGCAGAAGGGTTGGATGATCTGGAGTCACAACATCTGAACCCAGCAGAGATCCCACAGAGCTGAGCTGGAGCAGCACAGCCTCAGCTCAGCACCATGGGGAGAACAGGGGCAAAGTCAGGGTGCTGGAGCAAGTCCCTGACTTCAGTCTCTGCTGCAGGTCTGTCAGAGTAAGAGCAGCAATTGTGGCCTTTCAGGGGCTATTTTGGGATTGAACCTATGTTCCTCTATGTAGAAGTTTCATTTCATCCCCATAAATTCATAAAGAAGCTTTTGAGGGCTGGCCTGTTGCATTTGTGTGGCAAGAAAGGATAATGGGACCTGTCAGAAAAGGCATTGTTGCCTCCTCAAAATGGTGGTTGCTGCTCAGCAGAGGCTCAGCAAGATAAAAGCAGCCTTAGCAAATCAAAGATCTGCAGGGAACATGTCTGCAAACACAGCCATAAAATTTGCTGTAATGGTTCTTGGAAAACATGCTTGTCTGTTTTCTCTTACTTTTCACCTGACATTGGCTCTCACAGCAGCTGAGAGGTGGCAAAATTTCATCTGTCTTGAAAATTAGAATGTGCTTTGCTGTGACTTGCAATTGATCCGATTAGCCAAGTACGTTTGGGGTTTATAATTAAATTTGAAAAGCTGTGTTGCTCAGCAAATGGTATTGCACCTATAATTATGGATTATGGAAGTCACCTCTTCTGCATAAGCATAAAATCTGCATGAGTCCAAAAGTGGCTGGACTCATATTTCCATGAATAACCAGGCAGATGATTTCATTGCCTTAGATAGAATTAGCATAGGTTTCACTGATGTACTCCTATAGTACATAAGAATATAATATTTATTATGCTAAGCCTAAATCACTCAGGCTGTACACAACTGTCTTGCACTACATCATAAACACAAGCAGCACAATCATAAACACAATTCAACATCCTCATCAAAATTGTTTGCAACTCATTTGTTTAAATCTGGCACTGCCTTGTGAATAAAATAAGAATTAACAAGCATTTGTAGACTGAGTGCATGATCTAAAGTATAGAGGGTTCAGGATCCGTCATGTAGGAGCATGAGTAACTTCCCAACTGATTTCAAAGCTACAGCATTTTGGACACAGGAGGTTCCACTTTTACCTTGCATGCTAGGTTTTAATTGTAAATAACCAGATACATTTTTGTGACTATTCTAATTAAATGTTAGAGACAAAATTTATCACAAGATGATTGCGTTTAGGTTTTTATTCTTATATAGCTACAGTGGTTTTCCTGGTTCTGGTGTCTTTTCTGAGTGATGATCAGGGCCACTGAGGTGCTTCATTTTAGCTAACAGCAGCACCACATCCAAGCAAAATTAAGAGATCATGGTAAAATGCCAGTTGCTGCTTTGCAGCACGATGGGAGGGAAATTCTAGTTGAAGACAAGTGTACAGAGTTGGGTTTCTGCTTTTCAAACAAGTAACGTTAGAAACAAAATATTTAAATCCTTTTACTTGAGTGTATTTCTTTACATGGCAGAAATATATTGGTAACACAATTAAAACTACAGTAATAATAATAGTAAGTATGAGAAATAATAGATTATGTGCAGCAGCAAGCTTGAGAATGTTGCCTTTATTTTCTTTGCAGATGTTCTTTTGGGTGTGGATGTGGAGACCTATTTGCTGGTTGTTGTTATGAGGGGAGCCTTTTGCTGCCGTAGGGGCTGGGCTTGACCAAAGAGGCAAGGAAAGAAAAAACACAAGTTCCCTATTTTGTGATCAAACTGTCACCAAGTCCTTTGAATTCAGTGAGCTCAAACCAATGTGAGGTCAGGTGCAGCATGTAAATATTTCTGCCTGTGATGTGATCCTCAAGCCCTGCCTTTATTGCAGAATTTGTCTGATTTTAACTGCCTGCAAGAACTCAGTGAATCAGGTTGTTACATTGCTGGTGACTTGAGGAGAAGTCACTCATTTCTGGGACAGGGGTAACTGAGACCCAGAGGTAAAATCCTCTCATGAAGTCCATGGGGACTTCTGGCCAGATATTGCTTCTTGTTGGGTGTGACATTCATAGGCTACTGTTGTCTTTAGGGTTTACTCAGTTTATTCAGCCAAGACCTGAAAATTCAATTCTAGCTTGATCAAAGCCTTAGCTCCTATTTATCTGCTAGAGAACTGCTGATTCCCTACTAAATTGTATTCATGGGGTTTATAAATGATGTGTCCAAAATCTGTGAAATCTATAAATACTGTGAGATCTGATAAATACTGATAGATAAATACAGACGGACTGCAGTTTTACATCAGTATGACTTTGTTACAGTGTTTGATGAAATTGCTCCATATTTAAATCAGAAATAATCATATGAGAAGCTCAATGACTGTGTGTGAAGTGGCTTGGACTTATTTTCCTGCTGTATGTTTTTTCCTTAGATTTTCAGAATTTTAAATAGGGTTTTTTGTACACAAAATAAATACACACTACATATTTTTTTGTATTATTATTTCTGGAGAAAAAAAATCATTTCAAAGGTATCATGAGCCTTGTGTTTTTAGGCTCATTTAGTACATAGCTTTATATAGTTTATTCCTAATTAACAGTGGCTTCTGTTGTGTTTGTGATCTAAGAGCAGTGTTTGAATTCCATGTTTGCAGAATGGGCTCTGACATAAAATTTCTCCCTTTTATCATTAGTGGAATTGATTGATGTCTTTGCTTAGCAGAAAGATTGCCACGTGCATACAAAGACAGCACGTTTCTCGCTCTGCTTGAAGTGCATGTCATGCCATTTTGCTTTTAAGCACATGGTTCAGAAGAGATGAAATGGGAAAGCCCCTGCATCCATCACCTCTGGCTGAGCACTGCAGAGGTGTTCTCCTTGTGTTCCTCTGGCACATGACTCGCCAGGAGCTTTCATACAGACCCAGCCTCAGAGTTTCCTCCAGTCTGGTGAGATTTACTGAATTAGAAAGACTCTGAGATAAATCACGCTGTGAAAGAAACCAAAGGGACGCACTGAGCGTATCGGTTTCAGTCTGCAAAGACTGACTTTGTTTACTCTGGTTCTGTGGAAACCACAACTCAGAGGCTGTTACAGAGGAAGTTAATGGAGATAATTCCTAGATGGGGAATTTAAAAAAAGCTACTTTGTGAAGAGGAAAGTCTGTTTCAGTGCGCAGGGAGGGGAGACGTTCCGGCAGGTGTGCGAGCTGGTGGCAGAGGATGAACCAGCCCCGCTTCTGCAATGTCTCAGCAGCTCCAGGGATGGCAGAGAAAAATGTTACCAGTACTGAACTCCAGTTTGCTGTCCTGCTGCCAGCACATCCTGCACTTGGACATGCAGCCACTGCAATTATGCATCGTGGGTCCCATGGCGTCTGGCAGGAACAATCGCGGCGCTTGTTCTGCGCCCAGCATGCTGTGAGAGAGCAGAGTCTGTCTGTCTGTCAGCACTGTCAGCGGGGCTGTGTGTCCCTCTGTCCTCCCTGCCTGTCAGTTTGTCCTTGCTGTCAGGAGAGTCTGTCAGCACTGTCAGCGGGGCTGTGTGTCCCTCTGTCCTCCCTGCCTGTCAGCTTGTCCTTGCTGTCAGGAGAGTCTGTCAGCACTGTCAGTGGGGCTGTGTGTCCCTCTGTCCTCCCTGCAATCAGTTTGTCCTTGCTGTCACACAGCAGAGTCTGTCAGTGGGGCTGTGTGTCCCTCTGTCCTCCCTGCGATCAGTTTGTCCTTGCTGTCACACAGCAGAGTCTGTCAGTGGGGCTGTGTGTCCCTCTGTCCTCCCTGCAATCAGTTTGTCCTTGCACACTCAGATGATGCCATTAATTAGCTCCCTATGTTACAGACAGGGCCCAGCTCTGCAGAAGAGCTGCAGGGTGTGTCTGAGAGCCAGACAAGCTGGAGGTTCCTCTTGGGCAGCTCGTGGGTGGTTTCAAGTTACTCCATGTTTCATTGTCTCCTGTTTGCTGAAGCTGGGTTTCAGATCATTGTGCTGGTTCTCTGTGCTTCTTAAAGACACGGGTTCTGCTCCCCAGCCTGCACAAGGAACTGCACGTTCCCTGTGTCCTCCTCACAGCCTGGGAGTGGTTTCACCCGAGGGTGTGTACAGGGAGCCAAAACCATCTTGTTACTGACACACAGTGCATAGGTAGAGGGGCTGGGCAAGGGAAAATCTATTGGCTGTGAGTCTTGGATGAAAAGGTTTATTTTCCCTGGGTTATTCTTCAAAAAATTCACTGTAACATTACTCTAATGAGTTCTTCCTCTTACTTATTTTTGCAATTAATGTGGGCCAATTCAGTAGGATGCTTTGTGTTCCCTGTGTTTTCTGGTCTGACACTGATGGTGTGTCTGCCTGCTCTGGACCTGCTCTCCTGTGGTGTGGAGCATATCCCCCATGTTGTGCTAAATGCATTTCAAGAGAAAGGTCTTCTTGACAAATGCATTGCACAAATCAGACAAAGCTGCAGTGACTTAGACACTGACAATAGATTATCTGGGCCAACCCTGAAACAGGGAAATCCATTCTGATTTTATTTTTTTCATTATTTCATTTGACTTGGCACCATTCTTTTCCTGTGAAAAGACTGAGAAATGAGAAATATCTCCTACTTCATCTGCAGCACCTAATGTAAAGATTTAAGAGGGTTTGCAGTTTCTTGAAGTTCAAGTGCTCTTCATTTTGGCTTGCACCAGTGAAGCTGCTACTGTTATGTAAAAGCAGCAGCTAGAGAGTTGCTGGTAATAACTTTCTGTCACAGTGAGTTCCCAGGCTGACCATATGCTGGGCAAGGGGTCATTTCCCTGCTTTGTGTTCAGAGTGCTTTGAGGTCCTTTGGGTGAAGATGCTTCAGACAGTTGAACCATTTTTCCAATGTTGTAAACATTGTTATCTCCACAATTAAAGAACAAAGTATATTAAAAGGAATGTCTCTATGCCAAGCAATTGTGAAAGAGGAGCTTCACCTACCTCTTCACTTGTCTGTGCCCATGAGGGGAAGTCCAAACACTGGAGACAATTCAAAGAATTCCTATGCCAGCCCAACACAGAGAGAAAAGTATTCATGTTTGAAGCATAGGTGCCTTCTTCAGGCATTTTTCAGAAGTGTTTTGTTAAGTTTCCTCTTTCTAATTAACCATCAGGGCTTTCTTTTTGTTTTCCTAATAAATATTGCTGTAGTTTTGTAGCATGAAAAATGGTTCATGTTTTTGATCTGTTTGAAATAATTGACTTACAGCACTGTGTGAGCACCATGGAAATAGCTTTCCATGGATCACGTGGTTTTTCCCCAGGTACAATAGCATTACTTGCCAGTTTTCTGCTTCCACATCCCAGAGATTTTACTCTGCCCTGTCTAAGGTGTCCTTTTAAGGGTGTGCCTCCCTCACTCAAAATAAGGTGTATTTTTCAAACCCTGATCATCAGGGTGGCTGGAGGTGCCTTTTTGTAAACCAATGCTAAGATGTAGCAGTTCATTTTTACACCTTTGTGTTAAAAGTAAAACATATGATGCCAATGCTTTAGGTCCTGCTACAGGCATCCTTAAACCCAGCAGTGATAAATGAAATCAATTTGTGTAAGGTGGCTTTTTCGTTTTCTTTAATTGGTAAAGGATGACTTGATGATCCAAATGTTCTCCTGCATGAAACAGAATAAATGTGAAGTTGTACCAAGGGTGTCCAGCTGCATTCCTGGTGAGACTTTTCTAAAGCAATCAAGGTTTCTTCTGCTTCTTGCACTAATCGTTAATAGCTATGCTGTTGTCACAGCTCAAAAACTTTCCTATTGACACTTCAATCATTTTTAAAGATCCTGAATGTTCAGCATGTATTAAAGTAACCTTTTGCACTCTATTAAAATTTAAGAACTGCTAGATTTTTAGTGAATGCCCAAGCAACTGGATCATGAAAGCATTACCTTGTGCCAAGGGCATGATGCAGAGCACCGATTCCTTTTTAACAAATAATAAGAAGTTTGGCTTTTCATTTACACATTCTGCCAATTGCTAACAAGTTTCCATCTTGTTCAAACACTGAATTGATCCCAAGAAATTGAAAATATTGATTTAACCCTCTGCCTGGTTTGTGCTGTGGGCACCTGCTAGTACAGTCTTAGCACATTACAATTGCTTGGCCGTAATTCCTCAGGGGACCACTAATAACTACCACATTTGTCTTTTCATCTTCTGAAATTATGCTAGCAGTTGTCCAAGTCAATTGTGATTCATTTGATACTGCTCTCCTTCAAGACATATTGCAACCAAATAGACTTGCTCACCAGTAATATATCTGATGACATAGTTAGTTCTAGTTAATTGACAGAATGATTCAGGCTTTTATGGATGGCATTAATTGGTCCCTGGTGTCCATGCAATAATTGACCAGACAGTGTAGACTACATTAGCTTCTCATCCAGTCAGAACAGTGGTAAGATGAGGTAAATGTGGTACAAATGATAAAATGGCTATATTTTAAATCAAACATTTATAAACTATAGAAGTGGGAGATTGTGGCATCAGGAGGGTCTGAATAATGAGAATACATAAATGTCCACATCCAAGGGTTGTGTTTTCTTTTTTTTTTCCTCCCCACCCAATTAACACATGTGGTAAGTCACATTTAGATGCCTTAATGGACTCTACTTGAATCGTGGTTTAATGTGTAAAGCAAAGTAGGTGGAAGGGCTGCTCGTGGTATTTCAGCTTCTCTGTGCTGATATGGTACAATTTTCAGCCTGGTGTTGTGTGTTCCAAGGAAGTTAAAGGTTGCATTTACAGAAAGCTCTTATTTTACTTTATTTTTCCCTCCCAGAAAAGGAGATAACTTGTGGGATTATTTTTACATATTCCAGGTGTCCAAGAAATGCAGAGCCTGTGCTCAAATAAAAAGTGTAATTTATTAGAAAAAGTGAGATAAACAAGAAAAGTGACGTCCAAACAATACTAGCTGGCCACAGCTCCTCTTGGGGAGTAATGATCGTGCTGGTTATCACCTGCTTTTCTAACTCTCTGTTTTGTGTAAGAAAGCCATAAAGATAAGCCAGGAGGGTCTGCTGGGCGTGGCTCAGGTTTAGAGGAATGTGACTGAAAAGAGACCCAGAGTCAGGGAATGTTCTGAGTTCAAAGGGACCCATAAGGATTGTGGAGCTGAACTCCCTGTTCTCCACAGGATGACCAAAGCTGGACCACATGAGCTGAAGCAGGGAACAGTGCTGGTGTCGCGGGGGGTTCTGTTTGGACTGGGTCAGGGATATTTGTCTTGCAGGCCTATCACACAGTTCATGGTGTACCCAGCACCTGGGGCTGTGTTTACAGGTTTTTAGGTCATACAGAAAGAAAATATCAAACATACATCTAGTGGGGGGAAAAAAAGAATTGGTCAAGCATTCCTCCTATCAGTGTATTTTTTCTTTCTGTCAGAATATTGCCAATTTAGTTTTTAGTGCCTTAACATGGGATGTTCTTTGGAGCTTGTTTTAAATCTGGAAGGTATTTTCTTGCCCAAAGTTTAAACTTCGTTTTGTTAAGATCATTCCTCTGTGTTTATTCTCACCAAAAAAAAAAAAAAACAAAAAACCAATTAAAAATCAGTTCCTCTCCTGTCTTTATACAGCTCAGATGTCTTTGCTGCCCCTGCAGATTGCAGCACTTTTCCCTGTGCCCACGAGGCAGCCCCTGGCCCCCTGTGCTGCTCTCCCAGCCCATTTATCAGCCCCTTTCATTCCACCAGCAGCGTGTTCATGAGTGCAGTGCCCTGCCAGAGCTGCCCCACAAGCCTCCCCACATCCCCCTGTTGGTTACAGCTCTCTGCAGCACGGGAGAGGCTTCTCTGGGGATTTGTAGGGAATGAGGATGCCCATAGCAGGTAGGCTGAGCTGCTCTGGGAACAGTCTCTACCCAAAATGCAGAGATTGCTGGGTTAGTAAAGAATGCCAGCCACCATCAGCTTGGATCACTTCATTCCCTGCTACACCCCTTTTCAGTGCCCTATCCCTTTTGCTTAAATCTTTCCAAATTGCAAAGTTGTCACAACATCGATCATGCATTCCTTCGGCGTCGCGCTCTTGGTGGGGACTGCCAAGAACAAACAATAAAACCAGTTGTTGCCCTGCTTTAATTTTTATGAATTGTTGAATGTCCTGAGCTCCCACTGATTTCAGCCTTCTAGTGGGAATTGAGGGCATTCAGGGATTGCTGGGAAACTCAGCCTTTACACCATGTACATGCTGATTGCAATGTCTGCACTTCCTTGTAACTTCTTCACAAATCAATCTTTCCAATCTGCTAGTAATTTACTGCTCTCCCAGATGCCTTCAGCATGCTGGTATGGTTTTTTTATTTTTGGAATTGACACCTGCATTTGTGTTGCAGGTTGAGTGGGTTGATACAGGAAAAGTAGGAAAATCTTGACTGAAGAAAGTCTTCTGGGAACTGATCCTTTTTCTTGTGAAATGGGTCCATTTCTCTGTTTTTACAGACTAAGCTGCATTCAGATGAGGCTGTTCCTAGATGGAGTGGTGTAGTTTCTTTGTTCCTGGAAAAACCCCTGGGTGTTTATACATGAGAGCAGTCCCGCGTGGCTCAGAGGGTGTGTCTGCCCTGTTGGATGTGAGCATCCTTTGGAAGTGAGATCTTCTCAGGCAGACAGGAGGTGTTGTATTTCCCACAGGCCACATTAAGATTATGATCCTTCAGAACATGGATTTTGTGCAAAGGGGTGTTATTTCTGGGTAAAGAACCCTGCCCACAGGTTAGGTCAAATTAATGTGATCTGCTATTGGAGGTATTGGATTTTCTGTTGAAGAAAGCAATGCTGAACTTTCAGGCCAATGATTTCTACTGAGCCCAGAACTGAATGCTAGCTGGTTTTATTTCCCACATTTTAGGAAAAAGACAAGACATTTATGTGAAAAAAACCAGAACTTTTTAAAAAGTGTACTTTATTTCATGACAGCAGTGAAAATTAACCTACATCTAAAATCAAGGTTTTCATTTTACATACACCTAAAGATGTCACTGATGACAACTTCAATTTAGCTTTTCAAATACTAAGGAATGCAATTGACTTTAAGGAAGCTTAAGAACAGGGATTAAGTTTGCCTAATTTATATAATTTGCACTGGTTTAAAGCTTCTCAAATTAGAATAAGTTATAATAGTTAATGCAATTTACTAATTTAGCTTAATGCCATTTACTAATTCCTAAAGCCAGGTAAATATTTATTTAACCAAAAGTCAACAATTTTACCAACTCAAATCTTTTAACCCATAAAGATTTTACCATGGTAAAATATTAGTAATTTCTACTTAATCCCAAACTATTTTAAACCTACGTTTAGTAAAATGTATGGATTGAGTATGAGCCATCAGCTCTATAAAAGAACAGAGGTAGGAAGTGGGACAGAATTTTTTATTTTTGCCCTCTAATGTCTCCAGCATAAAAAGCTTTATTGCAGGTTTCTGTTACCTCCTCTGTTCAAGCACAACCATGAAACTCCAAGCTTAGAAGAGGAAAACTTGATCCACTTTGGTCCCTGTTGTTCTTTTCCTGTGATCTTTACTGCTTACCACAGGGATAGAGGATCTAGAGGGCTGAGATTAATTTTCTGAGCCTGCTGTTTGCATTCACGTTCAAATGCCATGAGCAGCTGGGCTTCAGATTCAAATTTGAGTGCAGCAGTGAAACAAGACTCCCTTGCTTGGATTTTTCTTTTGCCTACAGCTCCAAAGTGGCCCACAAGTGTCTGCCTGCCTGTTCCCCCCAGTCACTTCTGCAAATCCCTTATAAGCATTGACTGGAGGGGTGATGTTCTTTGGGAAACACCTTTAGAGACTTCTTGAAAACAGGCAGGCAGATGGGGGAGAAATCCAACAAGGAGTTGACCCAGAGGTCTTCTTTTGGGGGTCTTGCTTAAGAATGTACAGAAAGAAAACTGACTGAGATCTGATTTCTGTGCAGATTCACTTTCTCAGGTGCACAAGTCAAAGTATTTCCAGTGCTCAGAGAATCAGCAAATAATTCAGGCATAAAAGTTTGTGGTCTAACTTTATAGCTGCTAAGAATATTTAGCTCATGATCACTCTTGAATGAGCTTACTTATGCACACAGAAATATCTGTCATCTTCACTTTTTTTTTTATTCTGGAGAATATAAAAGAGCCTTTTGTCCAGGTAAGAATGGGACAAGATGCAAACAAAAGCCTGCTGGAATGGCAGATGTTACAATAGAAAATAAATGCTAGATCTGAGTTACTGAATTTTAAAATCTTTTATAAATTGGCTTACATTTTAATTGAAGTGTTTCATTAATCTAGTGGAAATGAAAAGATGAAGGAGAAGCCAGGGTGATTGTTTCAAAAGCACAGTAACACACTTTTGTTTTCAATCTATGAACTTGTTTTTTTAACACGGTCGGAGTATCAAGCACTGACAAGTGCAGAAGACACTGTGGATGAGTTTCTTTCTCTGTGAGTGAGTGCCATGAAGTCTCAGACAGATCAGCAAGGCAATGATTCACCCTGTGCAGGTTTGAAAAGGGATTTGTCCATATTGGATTGTCCTAAGTTTCCAGAGATAATTGCGTTGGCTGTTTCTGTTCCATCACACATGCACACCCTGCACTGGAGCCTTCAGCAGCAGTTGCTGTAGCTGAAGAAATTCAGTTTTTCTGCAGTATTAATGTGGAGTGTGTGAGTTCCTGAGGGAACTCACTTTTTGTTACTCAGATCTATATTTCTCTCAGAAAATGCTGTGTTATAATTTCAAGCCAAGCATCTGATGTGATCAGTGTGGCTTCAGGGACTTGTTTACTGTGTCTCCGAGTGTCCTTTTGATAGCTGAGGCTTATGTTGTAAATACCCTCTCAGGGAGGACCATAAGAAAGGATTGTGAAGGCATGGGAGATGGTTCTGGCAGTGATGGATGAAAGGTTGTGTCATAAAAGAGGCTTCCAATCAGTCTGGTTGGCACTGGCACGGGGCTGCTCTGCTGAGCCTATATCAGAATCAGGTGCCACTTGGTGCCCATGGCTTGTGGGAGAGGGGAAGTTCTCCAGCTGCAGTGAGGGATTCCAGCATGCCCTCTTTCCTTAACTTTGCTTCATTCTTTAGCACACACATTTCTTTCTAACTTTTTTCATTCATTGTTTTGAGCAAAACCATTCCAAACCGTGCTCCTCTCTTGTTGCTGGTGCGTTCCCAGATGTGTCAGAAGGGTCAGCTCTGCTTTGAATTCAATATCTCCTGTTTAGTTTTCATTTTCAGCAAAAGATTCCAGTTAACATCATGTAACAAAGAAGAAATCAGTGGGGACTATATAGCATCAGCCTTCTGCTGTTTCCCCCTCTATCTTCTTTTCAGCACCATTGTGCTGGACCTTTGCATGAATTCTGTGGTTCCTTTTTTAAAAACAATTCCAGTTGGCAGCAAAACATCGCTGACAAGATTTTCTATCTTTAATTCTCCTACCATTCTGCTAAGAGCTGGAAAGGTGATTGATTGCAAGGCATTTGTTGCCCCTTGAAAGCCTCACGCTTGTGTGCAGCAGTCCCAGACAGCCCTGGGAGAGGTCGTTCTGTCCAGGCTTGCAGAAGCCTTTAAAAGTCCTTTTGGCAGGGCATTCCCTTCTCTGTAGGTGTGAGGGTGGTCTCCTGTGCAGGCAGCTGTCCCAGCTGCCCACTGGTGTCCATACAATGGGACAGGTCCCTCAGCTGCCTGCTGCTGTGGCAAGTTTGGTTTATAGGTACAGGAGAAACTTGGTTGGGTACAGGAGAAACTTGAATGTGTTTTTCCTTTTATCTTCTTGTGGTGGGTTGAACCTGGCTGGATTCCAGGTGCCTACCAAAGTCTATCACCCACCTCTGCAGCTGGACAGGGGAGAGAAAATATAACAAAGGGTTAATGAGTTGACATAAGGACTAGGGGGGATTGCTCACCAATTTCTGTCATGGGCAAAACAGGCTCTAATCAGAGATATTACTTGAATTTATTGCTAACAAAACCAGAGCAGAATACTGAGAAGTAAAATGAGATCCTAAAAACACTTTCCCCACACCTCTCCCTCCTTCCTTCCCAGCTCTCCCTTCTCCCCCAGAGGGGCAGGGAGACAGGGAATGGGAGTTGTGGTCATTTCACCACACGGTGTTTCTGCAGCTGCTCAGGGAGAAGAGCTCTTCCCCTGCTCCAGCATGGGCTCCTTCCCTCAGGAGACAGTTCTCCAGGAACTTCTCCAGGGTAAATGCATGTCACAACCAAGAGCTCTCCCTAAAATGACCCAGTGTGGGCTGCAGGGGCTCAGCTGCCTCCCCAGGGCTGCAGGGCAGTCTCAGTCCCAGCCCCTGGAGCACCTCCTGCCCCTCCTGCTCTGTCCTGGCTGTCTGCAGGGCTGCTCCTCTCACACACCTCACTCTGCTCCTGTCTCACTGCACTTACATCACTTACATCACTCCAATAACTTTCTTTTTTTTTTTTCCTTCTTAAATCTGTTATCACAGAGGTGTTGCCACCATTTCTGCTTGGCCCAGCCTTGGCCAGAGGTATGTCCATCTCACAGCTGGCTGGCACTGGCACTGCTGGACACCAGGAACCTGCTGGCAGCTCCTCACAGCAGCCACCCCTGCAGCCCCACGCTGCCAAAGCCTGGCCACGCCAGCCCAGTGCACTTCTGTGTTCCTCCTAAACGTATGCATGTTCATGGCTGCTCTGAGCAATGTGTGGCAGCATTTCTTCCCTCCTTTGCCTGACTTTCAGCAAGTGAAATGTTGCTGTTTGGCAGAGCCAGGTTTCTCTCTGACAGAGTGCCTCTCACTCTGGGTGCAGCCTAAAGTGTTGCTGTCAGCATGTCCTGGTTTGAAAAGGGAGTTTTTTGGGAGTCAAACCATGACACAGCATCAATGTCATCAGAACTGGGCCCCTGGCTCTGCTGCACTGCCCTCTCCCATCTGGCTTGAAAAGAAAGCAAAAGAGAAGAAAAAACCCCAAATCTCTGAAGTCCAGGAAAGAAGGGGGCCACACATGTTTTAGTGACAGACACTTTTTAAAGCTTGTTTGTGTTTGGGTGATAATGTACTTCAGTATGGTAGGGGAAATGAGAAACTTCACACATGGCATCTGGAAATCCTTGTGGCTCACTACCCTCCTTGACAGCAATAATGTGGCTGTAAATTTCCCCCAGCAGAAAACGTGTAACTGCATCAGCTGTACCAGAAACAACCTTTCATTTTCTCTTAAATGGATGTGTTGTTTTAAATCTCAGCTTTTTAATAGCTTCATATAAACGTTTGTGAGCCTCTGAGGTAAGTAAGTATATTTTTACTTCTTGTTCTTATGTCACAGACTCACTGAATCAATTAGGTTAGAAAAGATCCCTAAGGTCATGGAGTCCAGCTGTTAACCTAGCTCTGCCATGTCCACCAGTCCTTATGGAAAATCAGTCTATAGCTCAATTTAGTGTCTGCAGTGGTGAGTCCTGACGTATTCATATGCATCTCACAAAGATGAAAGGGGTGTCGCTCTTGCAAGCTCTCTTGATAAGTCTCTGCAGCACTAATTTATTCTCTTTGTGCACATGTGATAGCTAAGCCTGGTGTCAGATGCAGTTCCTTTGGCTGACCCAATGCCCATTTTTTTGCCTTTTAGTAGCAAGAACCTCGTGTGTGCTAAAATGTTGATCCTGGTGTCATAGCCATGTTTGGGATGGATTTGCCAGCTGCCTAAGGGAAAATGCCTTTACAACCAAAACATATAAAGTTTAAAATGCAGTGCAGTGCTTCAAAGTTTGAAAAAGTAAGAAATTTGGTGCTCTGTGGAGTTGGTAGAAGTTTAGGTACAGTGTAGTAGTCTGTACACTGCCTGTGTTTTGGCAATAATTGGGTGAACCCAAATGTGGAGTATTTAACACTTTAAAACCCTTTTTCATTTGTTGCTCTCAGCTGTGATGGACTCAGGCCCTTTTCCTCACTGGAAACTCTTCTCCATGTGTCAAGATGCATCCAGCCAGCCTTGGCCAAGGCAGAAGTCAGATGCAGGAGTCTTGGTCAGGGCTTTGCCCAGCAGACAGTAACACCCCTAAAACTTGCTGTGGTGTGGAGACTGCACACCATGGGCCAGGCAGAAGGGAAGGGCTCTTCCAAGATGGACCCATGTGGAATGGAGGGTTGTCCTGGAAAGAGCCAGGAAAGGGGAAGGACTGGTGTTACTTGTCCTTACTGTTGAAGAAGGGCTGGGGGAGGAGAAGGAGGGAGGGAGACAGTAGGAGAGACAGCACATTGAAAGAGGAGAGGGAAGAATGCATAAAGTGCCAACAATTAGAAGAGAAATAAAATAATTTTATGCACCGGAGATTGCTGATTACCATACCAGCAGGTTAGACTAAACAGATGATAAAGTCTTATGAGCAAACTGTGAGCTTGGTAGGGGCATAAATCTCTAAGCTACATTAATAATGTTGACTTCAGTTCCAGATGTGTGTGTATTTAAACATTGCTCCTCTGCTGTGTGAAGCTGCCCTGCTCATGGCTCCTGCCAGAGTGTCTGGCGATGCCAGCAGTGGGGCTGGGCTGGGACATGTGCCCCCATCCTGGTCCTAATGCCAGCCCTGAGCTCCTGGAAGAGCTCAAAAGGCACGTGGATGTGGCACCTGGGGATAAGGTTTGGGGGTGAGCATGGCAGCGCTGGATTAATGGGCTCAGGGGTCTCAGAGATCTTTCCCAGCCTTAATGAATCTGTGAGTCTGTGGTGGAACCGAGAAGCAAAATCCTTCTGCTCCTTGTGAAATGTCTATTGCTGCTGTCAGGATTAGAAACCACTGGTGTCTGGAGCTGCTCCACAGGATTGCCACTCATAGGTGTGGGTGGAGGGCAGGCAGCTCTCAGGGACCTTTTTCACCACCATATGTTGAGAGCTAACATCTGTAACAGGAAAAACTGTGAGGGGAGAACAGGCACTGTGAGGGGAGCACACAGTTACATCTGCAACAGGCAAGAAAACTGTGAGGGGAGAACAGGCACTGTGAGGGGAGCACGCAGTTACATCTGCAACGGGAAAAACTGTGAGGGGAGCACACAGTTACATCTAGAACAGGGAAAACTGTGAGGGGAGCACACAGTTACATCTAGAACAGGGAAAACTGTGAGGGGAGCACACAGTTACATCTAGAACCGGTAAGAAAACTGTGAGGGGAGCACGCAGTTACATCTGTAACAAGGAAAACTGAGGGGAGTGCACGGTTACACCTGCAACAGGAAAAACTGTGAGGGGAGCACACAGTTACATCTAGAACAGGGAAAACTGTGAGGGGAGCACACAGTTACATCTAGAACAGGGAAAACTGTGAGGGGATCGCGCAGTTACATCTGCAACCGGTAAGAAAACTGTGAGGGGAGCACACAATTACATCGGTAGCACACAAAACTGTGAGGGGAGCACACAGTTACATCTGCAACAGGCAAGAAAACTGTGAGGGGAGCACACAGTTACATCTAGAACAGGGAAAACTGTGAGGGGAGCACTCAGTTACATCTAGAACCGGTAAGAAAACTGTGAGGGGAGCACGCAGTTACATCTGTAACAAGGAAAACTGTGAGGGGAGTGCACAGTTACACCTGCAACAGGAAAAACTGTGAGGGGAGCACACAGTTACATCTAGAACAGGGAAAACTGTGAGGGGATCGCGCAGTTACATCTGCAACCGGTAAGAAAACTGTGAGGGGAGCACACAATTACATCGGTAGCACACAAAACTGTGAGGGGAGCACACAATTACATCTGCAACAGGGAAAACTGTGAGGGGAGCACACAGTTACATCTAGAACAGGGAAAAACTGTGAGGGGAGCACACAGTTACATCTGCAACCGGTAAGAAAACTGTGAGGGGAGTGCACAGTTACATCTACAACAGGGAAAACTGTGAGGGGAGCACACAGTTACATCTGCAACACACAAAACTGTGAGGGGAGTACACAATTACGTCTGCAACAGGAAAAACTGTGAGGGGAGAACAGGCACTGTGAGGGGAGCACACAGTTACATCTGCAACAGGTAAGAAAACTGTGAGGGGAGAACACAGTTACATCTGTAACAGGAAAAACTGTGAGGGGAGAACACAGTTACATCTGTAACAGGAAAAACTGTGAGGGGAGCACACAGTTACATCTGTAGCACACAAAACTGTGAGGGGAGCGCACAATTATCTAAATCTGCAACAGGCAAAAAAACTGTGAGGGGAGCACAGGCGCTGGGCAGAGCTGCCGCTGGAAGCCCAGTCTCCTCTTCAGCCCCATGTCCATGGCACAAAACAACCTGTAAATTTTCTCTCCCACTGCATCAGGCCTAAAGTGGGATTAGGAATTATGTGTGGAACTGTGTTTGCGCTTCATTACTCATTTATCCAAAACAAACAAAGAAAAGGTTTCCAAATGTACATGTTTTGAATAAATGTTATGTAAAGTAAAGCCATGAGCTGAGAAGCAAAAGAAAGCAGTGATTTATCATAGAAACAAATAAATGGTAAAAAGATGATAAATAACTGTGATTTTCTTTCTGTTCTCTGGCATGTGCTACCCCTTAAATTATTTTCTTTAAAGAGCCCTCTCATCAACCAAAGCAACCACTTTGACTAAAAACAAAATGTCACAGAGATTACAAATATTAGGGTTCTAAAACATTTGGTGGCTACGCAAAGCAAAATTTTCTTATGATTCTCCAAGGCAGCCCTGCAGATTTTGAAAGGCATGAATGGGTGTTTTCAGTGATAATGAAATCAGCAGCATGGTATTTACCCTGCTTGGGATGTACAGTGGGATGCTGGAGCCTGGGGCAGAGAGGCAGGGAGAGCCAGGCAGGCATTTTTATCTCTGACAAATGGGTAGGTTATGAGGAACACTTCCAAACAAAATGCATTATGGTGCAGTATTATTTGATTAGTCAGCTTTTCATTATTGTATCTCTTAGCTGGGTTTCAAAATAAGCAGTGATGTCTTCTGTTCTGACAGCTTGTGGTGTTCTGATACCCGAGTTTGTGATGACATTAAGGTTTCTTTTTCTCCCCTTGGACTGGTGTCTTGGGAATCCTTCAGAAGTGCAGCAATGTTGTTCTCCTCCACTTTAGCTGGAACATCAGTGACCCAGTTAGGTTCTGCAGGAAGGCAGGAATGGGCAGCTGATCCAATGGAAAAGAGCCATGGACAGGTCTTTCTTTTGGCTGAAAAAAAAGAGCTAAAGGAGTCTCAATTTTAAACATATTTTGAGACTGAGTTTGTAAGAAATTACTTACCCTGTAACTCAAGTATGTTGTAGGTCTCTCTTGTGGGTTCGTAATTGGTGCAAAATGTTTATTGTACTGTAGCTAGAATGACACTGTTAGCTGTAAAATCTCCACAAAATGCTACTTTGTGCCTGTGAAATAACTTGGAAACCAAGGTTGGTGTTGGATGTGTCCCAAGCTCTTTCATATGCCGTTTCTCCACTTGGCCCATCTGGTGTCAGAAGCTGTCATCTAACAGAAACCAAGGCCAAATACCCTGGACATAATGAAAATTTAAATACCTCTTTGCACCTGCTGTGAAAATAAAGCATCTTAACTGCATGAGAGGCAGACACCACGTAAGTCGTGAGCTAAGCAAACAGTTTTTGCAAAGAGTTGCATGAAATCCCAGTGCAGGGCTGCAAATGAAGGCAGCTCACCAGGTGTTCTCTTGCCTGTGGATGCATGGAGCCGTATGGCTGCAGGCTCTGGCACTGCCCTGTTTTAGACAGCCTCTGGATGTGGCCAGAGTCCCATCACTGAGCGGCACAAGTGCCCTGCTCTCTTAAAATCTCCTTACAGCCAGTGCTGAGCTGAGAAATTGTGTCACAGCTTTTCCTGTTGGTTGCTGCCATCTCTGGAAGAAATCTGCTGAATAATTCATTCTTCTGTGAGATAGATGTGCCTCCTCGGTGCTCAGCTTTGCTGTCTGTTGGTGCTGCTGTAGGGCACGGTGCAGTGTCTCACTGGTCTGGCTGCAGCTCACTGTACAGCAGGCAGAGCTCAGCAGCGTGTCTGGCACTACACAGATGTGTGTTTTAGAAAGTGCTGGCTTTTCTGGGGGCTCCTGGCTCTGAGAGCCTTGCAAGGAGCAGGACTTCCACAGCTCTGGTGTGACAGACAGACAGACAGACAGACAGGTCTTGGTTGTTCTCAGATGGTCCCTGGGTGTTTCTGCAGTTCCTACACCCGCTTGCCTGCCTGTGTGCGCCCGTTTGTCCGTACGGATTTCTCTGGTGGATATGTTGTATAAACAATATCATGCTGTTCTGCCAGGCCAGCCTTTCATTAGGCCACTTTGTGCAGCCATCTCTGAGTCTTTTAAGTACCATCACTGTGTGCAATATGAATCTGGTCAAAAGGAATTTTTGTGATGCAGTGATTCAAGCATCTGCCTTTTACAGTTTCTGAGTCACAGCCTCGTACTCAGGACCTCACTGAAGCATCAATACACAATTTAATGTAATTTTTTGGTCTTTTTGATTATCTCTGCCTGAACTCAAACTACTTTTTTGGGGGTATATGCAGCTTAGAAGCATGTAAGCATTAAGGAATACATAGAATGTAAAGTGGTTAGAGCACTGTGGTTGTGTAATGCTCTAATAATAAACACGGGGAGAAAAGGATACTTTTGTGATAGTTAAAGTGCCTTTCTTAAAGAATAAACAATAGGAAGCAAACCAGCACCCAGAATTTCTTCTCTGCAAACAAGCATTACTTAAACAGCCGTAATTCCTTTAAAAATGAACTTCATTTTGCCTATGAGAACAAACAGAACTGAAGCCACCTACTGAGAAATTCTATTTTGCTAATTTTTATCTATTCGAATGCAAATAGTGGTTTTAATCCCCTTAACTCATCCATCATGCATGACAGGTCAGCCAGCCCATTGTCTGTGTGTTTGAAGGATTCCTGTCCAAATCAGACTTTCTGCTGGGCAAGAGTCTGCTCCTTTCTTGGGCTGCTCCTGTCCCTGAGAAATTTGAATGTCCCTGCAGCCACCTTGGAAAACAGCCCGGGAATTGCACGTGGAATTCGCACAGGGTTTTTGCAGAGATGGTACTGACAATTCCTATCAGAGCAGGGGAAAAAACCCCACAATGTCAGATTGAGGACATCTAGGTTTTTGTATAATCTGCTAAACATCTGTAGCTGATCCAGAGATATGGCAAAGGTCAAAGTTTAGGGATTTTTTTTTTCTCCTGTGGGGATTTCTTTGTATATTCTGAAGCCTAAAAATTGCTATTTGTTTTGAAATGCATTTTTGGTTGCAGTAAAATACAGTTTATTGTAAGTGGAAAATTATTACTAGGGGCAAAAAAAAAAAAAAAAGCCATGTATTTTTGTAGCATTTAAATTTTAATTAAATGGGTCTTAGAGTAAATTGTAAAACCTTCTTTTGTTGAGACAACTGACACTGACAAAATATTAATTAATGAATATTCAGAGAGCTCTCTGGATCACTCCTCTCTTTTTGAAATATGTTCTGCCTCTGTTTTTAAAAAATCAGAAGAAAATTAATAAACATTGCTTATGTGGAATATTTCCCAGTATGAAGACCTGCCAAACAGAATCTAATGCATTGCATTAATGTCAATGAACACTTTAGAACCAGATGTGTCTATGGGTCTTTTTCATTGTTTTCTCTAAAACTGAAGCTGGGATAAAACCCAAAGATTAAGACTTGACATGAGGAGAATATCTTTCTGTGCTACTATTAGGTCATTTCCCTTTTGCTGTGTAAATTAAATTGTGGTCTTGATTCAATCTGGGATCATTTTATTGTTGTTGGTTTTAATACAATACACAAAAAGTTCTTTTCTTTGGAAGTATGATTATGATATAACTTAAATGACTCATTGTAATTGTTCACTCATTAGCATCTGAAGGGATTATTTTGGTTATTTTGTGTCTGGGATCTTTTCTTTCCCCTCTCCTCCTGGGCAGCCCAGTTAGGGTGTGCCTGGCAAACAGTTAATTTGTGTATAATAGTATTTAAGTGTGTTATTGTAGTTTTTTGTGTGCGTGCATACACACAGCCTCACCCTGGGGCAGCCCTTAAAACCTGTTTTAGGAACCCTGAGGTCTTTGTCCCCTCCTGGTCCTGTCCTTGTGCAGCCACTTCTGTACATGGTCCTTACCCAAATTCTGAGCCAGACCCTTGGCTCCCAAAGGATCCAGAGCACCAACAAGCTCCAACAAGTCAAAGACACATAGTTAATTGTTTTTTGCTCCTATCCCATTCCCTGGGGACTGTGAGCCCTGCCTGTGTCCTGGGCCCCAGCCCTCTGACACTTACTGCTGCTTAAAGAGGAGAAAAAGAAAGAGGAAAAAAACAACAACAAAAAAACCTAGAAAAATAGGGGGAAAAAATAAAAGAAAAAGCAAAGGTGGGGAGGGGGGAGATCAAGGGAGTGTTTGCCTTGGCTCACTTGACAATTAAAAATACATAAGTGAGAGAATTGCCATGAACTTGCCCGAAGGGCTATAATAAATAACATCCTGCATAACTGGTATATAAAGGGTGCTCAATGGTTTTGAGTGAAATGACTGTGTTTGTTTTTAGGCTTGTTGGCTGGGGATTTTTTCAGAATTATAGCAGCTGGAATTGAAATAGGCTTATGTTTCTGTATTTGTGGTAAACATATTTTAAAAATCGCTGTTTGATCAACTATAAATATTACCAGTTCAGAGGTTAAATGCTGTTGTTAAAGGCACTCAGGGAAATCCAGCAAAGTGTAAATATGGCAGAAAAAGCTAAACAATATGGCAAAGGAATATTTGCTGACTTAAGAGTGCAGGATCAACACCAATATTTTTCCAGTGATGCTAAACCTCTTGTAACTGCTAAATTGGATTTGTAGTTGAATGAAGTATCAGCTGCTGTGGGACAAGCCCATAAAGGTCGGACGGCTGGCCTTTTGTAGGCAGGGCTTAGAGGACGATTGATATGTTTTAGCACTTTTGGGATTATTGTGATTAGGAGGAAGCCATTCTGAATGATAGAGAAAAGGATGTAAAAAACACAGCCCACAGCTGGTAAGCAGCATGTGTTTGCTATAAGGAGAGGTCATGACTAGTTGATCCTGCTGGTTCAGGCACTGATTGACAGTCAAGAAAACTTGATATTATGAAGCAGACCCTTCTGTTTTCTCCCTTTTTTTTAATCTCCTAAAGAAAAGATGGTTCTGTTGTGTTAAGTCAAAGTATTACAAAATCTGGAACACTCTCACTTGTTGCGAGCTAAATGTTCAGAGGCACAGCTGCAAGTTTGAAGTTGTTAAAATATCATGTAGGAATTAGTATTCAACCCATATCGGTGAGAATGGTAAATAGAAGTTACAGAATTAGCTCTGGTGTTTCTGTGTTTGCCTTTTTCACATGTGTCAGTCTTAACAAAACTGCTCTTTGCCATCTACTAGAAAATTTATGCTAAGTATGAGGAAATTTCAAGTCTGCTGAACTTGTTGATTATTATGTGCCTGGTATATCCAAGATTTTTTGCCAGGAATAATACGTGTAAAAATACCAGCCAGAAAACAGCTTTATCATTTTATTTCTATTAACCACCTGCCTCAGAGGAGGTGTAGGTTATTTCCTCTTATCTCTGCTATCCACTTAAAAATGTAGAGCTGGTTTTTTTTCCTCCTTTTTTTTTTTTTTTTTCTGTGAGCAGCCATCCGAAAGCTCGCATATGCACATTTAAATAGTTGTATCTCTGACTCTTTTTACTGGGGCTGTACCTCTTTCAAAATTTGAGTTTAGCATACCACACAGGAAAGAACACAAGCTTGCCAACTCCCGCTGAGCGTTTTTTCAAGCCTGTGAAAAGAATGAATTATTCAGCAGTAAGCATGCTTACAGCTGGCCATTTGGGAGCTTTGATGTGCGAATCAGGCGGTTGCATGAATGCCCTTATTGTCATGTTATGTGTACACAGTGTGTGAATTATTGAAAATAGTGAGGCCTGAGCCTCATCTGGTAGAGATTACAGTGCAGGCATGCTGGGTGAAGGTCTGTAATTGAAAATCCCCAGATGCTGTTTATTTGGCCTCTGTCACGTGGCCCTTCTGCAGAAAGCCTGGCTGAACAAAATGCTGCCCGCCTGGGAAGCGGCGCCCAGCCCAGCCCTGTGCCCGCCACTTAAACACCTGCCCATAATATTTTTAAAAGCTTAAATTAGATTTGCCTATAACGTTTAAATAGAGGATGCCTTACTTAGAGGTTTAAACTGCTTAGCCAGTTGTTGACTCGCAGAACTCTTTTATCTACAAGAGGCTTTTTGTTAGCCCGTTTAGCCGTGAGGCGCCTTTGGGAAGCGGCGCTGCCGAATTTGAGGCGAGGTCTCCCAAAGCCGGATGTTCCACCAGCAAAACAGAGTGGAAAAGTGCTGGGGCTGAGCACCACGAAGAGCAGCTTTCCCCCACAGGCTGGGAGCTCTCTCCCAAGGGCCCCGTACCCACTTTCTGGTGGGGAGAGAGTTCAAAGCAGCACATCCCTGCTGACGGTGTCCATGCCTGGGCTGGGATCTGCATCCAGCTCCTGCTCAGTAGCCAGACAAAGAGCTGGGTGCTGCTCCCAGGAGAGCACTCACAGCTGCTTCCTCATGGAGAAAAAGTCCCACCAGTTCTCCAAATCTAGCCCCCAGGCAGCACTGTGCGTTCAGCAGGCCAAGCAGAAGTGGAGTTGACCAAAACTGGCTGAACAAACCTGTGTTATGGTGTAAACATGGCTGTGAGAATGATTTGAGAGATGAAATTGTGCAGGTCTGTTCCCAGACTTCTCAGTCAGGATGGGAGATAACTGTTCTGAGCCACAGTCTTGTCGAATTTGAAGAGATTAATACTGTTTCATTATCTGAAAAAAGTAGGCTTTTCTACTTGGTTGTAACTTGAATTATGTGGCTGAGTATGAAAACTTTTTAAAATTAGCTGTGCATTTTCAAGTTGCTAGCTGGCTTTATTTCCCACACTTGCCTATTTTTATCCCAACTGGATAGTGCCTATGACTGGGAGCTGGGAGGGCAGAGGTTTAATTTGTGTCATTAATGTTCTGAATGAAGACGCCCACCGGCCTCACGGCTGCTCAGGGACATGATGCACCAGCTCCCTGCCCTGTTGCCTGGCTTTGAGCACTGATGCTCAGACAGGAGGGACACAGGAAAGGGACACAGCGTGGCCAGGAGCATGCCCACAGCTGTGCAGGTGCTGGTCGAGCTGCCTGTGATGCTCTGGTGCTGGTGCTCTTTCTGGCCCATGAAAGGGATGCCAGTTCTGCCTTCCTCAGTCAGGGGTGGATTTTCACCTTTAGGGCCTCACTGGTGCTGGGTGAGGGGGGACAAACACACCATTGGCACCAAGGGCAAAGCCAGGAGCCTGACACAGACCTTTGTGGGGGCTGATGCTTGCCTGCTTTGGGCTGTTCTTGGAGACAGTGTTGGTGGGGGAGGCTCCCTGCACAAGGGCCCTCTGTTAGAGCAACAACTGCCTCCCCCGGGCAGAGCAGTGGGAGGGGAGCTGCCCCACTCTGCAGCTGCTCCTGCTTGTTCAGAGCAAGAGGAGCAGAAGTGTCAGCTCCCTACTGCCTGGGAGGTGTCCAGGATCTCCACACCCTCCCCTGCTGAGGGTGCTCAGGGATGGGGCAGTGGAGTGGGAAGGTGGAGGGAGCCTGTGTGCCGAGGCTTGGCTGGAGCAGGGCTGCCCTGGGGACTCGGCTGCGCCCTTGGAGGGGCCACGGTGGAGCTTTGAGAGCTTTGGTGTCCACAAAGCCTCACAGGATTTTAGCATCTGCACTGTTTGCTAGCTGAACTCGCTTTTTACTCCATGCCATGATTAAAGAAGATGTTCCTTTGCACAAAATGCCTCTTCCACAGCATCAGTCCAGGGAGAATTATAGTTTGCAATGCACTGATGTCACAGAAGGATATGACAGATAAAGCCTGAATTAACGGGGAAAAAAGCAAACCCAAACAGCAGCCTATGTAAAATTTTTGTTGTGGTCCTCTCTTGATCTTTTCAAGATCCTTGGAAAAGATTCCTGTGCTGTGAAGATGTTTTATCTAACCAGGCACCTCCCCATGCCTCTCTTTGATACCTGAACCAAAACATTCAAAATAGGAGACTGTCACAGCAAATGACAGGAAAAAAGAGCTGAAAATTTACAGTTCATAAATCTGACCTCTTCTCTTCTGCCAGGCAATTTCCCAGATCTATATGATAAGGAGACAGAGGGAGGGTGTGTATGGAATGTATTTCTGCAGCTGAGCTCTTCTAGAGAAAACAGATCTATTTATTAGTAAGCATTTTTCACCCTAAGGTTTCTAATGGCCAGTTAAAGAAGTTCCATGAGCCTCATTTTGTTTCAGACTCTTCTCATTCCCAAGAACAGGAAAGGGTGATTTTAGGATGATTAAGCTTTCCTTTCTTTAAAATCCTCTTTGGACTTCAGTTGATCTGGAGATAAGATCATTTCTGTCCCTATCTGTCAGAGTTGGTAAAGAAGAGCACCAGTGTTAGGTAGATAACATTAAGGTTGTAAACTTTTAGCTGGGGCCATCTATCTTGTTTATATCAGGCAGTGCTTCTGTTTGTGTTTATGGCTTTTGGTAGCCCAAGAAGGAATTTGTGTCTTTTCAGATTGCTGTGGCCAGGGAGAAGGTATTTAGTGAGCCTTCAGTATCTCCTGCTCTGGCTAAACCTGATGCTTGTGTCTTTGCTGTGTTGAAAACACGATGGTATGGAAAACATGGCTTGGGCTTTTACCTCTGCCACTTTCTATGGCTCCTGGTGGAGCTCCTCCTCCCTGCAAGTTGAGGCAAATTATTCCACCCTGTTGAGTCTTCTGGAGTTAGGCTCTGGGTAGCCTTCAGCTTAAGGGAAGCAGGCACTTGCCAAAGCTGCAGTCTTGTTAGTCATAGCCCTGGCCAGCCAGACAATGGCTACAGAAATGCCCTGTGAGTATTTCATGGGTGGGCTGGGGCTCAACCAGAGACAGCACTCAAATAATACAGTCTAGACTTTCAGTGCTTGGTGTTTTTAATAAGGATGCTTTTCTTGTCATATGGCTGCCTGGGAGCCTGAGCTTTCCTTTAAAAGTAGCTTTTAGCTCTCTTGTCTGGGAGGAGAGCTGTGAAACCTCAGCTGTGGCCAGGGATTGCATAGGGCTGCCTTAATGGGCACAGGGTGGCTGGAGTGACCTGTGCTGTGCCCAGGTATTTGAAACATCTGCAGCACAGGCAGAAGGACAAGAGACGGCATTGCATCCTTTACATGACCTTATAGCATCACTGACCTGGCACAGTCACCTGCTGCTGATCAGAACAGCCTGACAATATTGCTGCAGCAAAAAGAGCCCACTCTGGGTATTAATGTGTGCACATACTTAAACATGTGCAAAGCAGGTACTTTCTGGAGGGGGGGCATTCCCCGATTAAATCAAAATGTGCATTTAGAAATAGGAAAATGTCCATATCACCTATCACAGTGGTGATTGCAGGAATGTGGTGATCTCTGCATCTCAGCCGGCTGCAGAGCCTCCTTGCAGGCTTCTGTTTGGGTTATGGGAAAGAGCACGAGACCAGGGAGATACAGAGGTGGAGCATGCCCTGGTTTCACCCCATGAACACAAAGGCACATGCTCACTTCAAATGGCAAGTATTTAGTGAGCACAACAGGCTGCAGAACTCGTGTTCAGCCTAAAGACAAGGCCTTTGCATGAAATTAGGTAACTACCTGCTCGTCTGTTTGCATACGGAAATCCCTCATTTGTGTGCAGAAATGTGGCTGCTTTGTGTAACTGTTTGCTCACGCAAAATTTACCTCTTGAAGTTTGTCCTGAGGAGACCTGCTGGAGAGCTCCAAACCAGTGGCATGTTGTGGGAAACGTGGCACACAGGCCAGACCAAAACAAAAACGCAGCTCTGCTCTGAGTTGGTATTTCATGTTCTGGTACCCATTTAGCAAACATGAAAGAGGCAGGAACCATGAGGCATTTGATACAATAAGGCTTACAGGGGGAGACAGAAGAAAAAGTCTAGTTTGACTAAATGTGTTCAATCTTTCAGTCGACAAAATACATTTCAAACATATTCAGGCTACTTCAAGATGTCCCTGTCTCTCCCCCACAACATTAAAGCTGTAAGGGTTTGAAGCCCTGGCTGATAAAATAATTTTCTGCATTCCCCAGCTATGTACTCATCCACTTCAAAATAGCTTGGTAGGTGACAAGTTATTTTCTTAACCTCCCCATTTTCAGCTCACTGTTAATTCAGTTTTCTCATTTTCTACACACAGGCTGCTTTTCCCCTGTGCTGAATGCAAATAGCTCTGTAACTTAGAAGTTGTTGAACAAGTATATTTAAGTTATTGCAACCCATAGAGAGGAAACATAATATGCAGTGAAAATAAACAGGACACCACATAAAACTCATGTTATCTTCGATGTCAGCAATACTTGGGAAGGAAATTATTTGGATAGAAAATGTTAGTTTGCATTAGGTAGCATAATGTGTGACTGAAGAAGAGTCAAATAGCCATTTTAGATACTTGGAAGTATTTCACATTTCCAAGAGAAACAGAGCTCTGAATAACAAACCACTGTGTTTATGGGCCCTGCTCCCACAGGGGCATCAGCACTGCAGGGCAGCCACTCTTGTGAGTTATTGATTGACAATCTGCTGGACTGGGACAGTGATTTCCATCTCTGGAGGAGGCTTTCTGGCAGGAAGGACTGGTTTTGCTGTCCTCCTTGCAGAGTTAAAACTTGGAGAGGAGCTGGCACATCTGGGTGATTATTAACCCTTAGGTTAGGCTCAGGTAGCACACGACCTTCTCAAGAGCAGCCTCTCCTCCCCTCAGGGCTCCAGGGGGACAAAAAACACCTGGAGGAGCCCAGACCTTGTGTCAGCCCCAGGGTGGGAGTTCTCCAGTGAGGGATCATGCTGGGCACTGCTGCTGGCCAAGGAGGTGCCTCTCTGCCTGTAAAGGGCTGCAGGGCTTGGGTGGGCAGACACTGAACTCGTGGTGCTCTGCACAGGTCCTGTGGCACGGGGAAAGATGGAAGAGAAATACTGGTACACAATGAGAAATACTGGCAAATGCAAGGGAGAGAAGGGAGATGGAAGGAGGAGATGGGAGAGAAATACTGGTGAACAATGAGAAATACTGGGAGATTGTTTGCACAGAAAAGTGGAGTACATGTAAGATAACAAACCTGATGTGCATGGAGCTCGTGTGTTCAAATGTGGTTTTTGATGGCTGTGATGCTGCTTGTCCCTTACCATGAATTTCTCTTTGTTTCAGGTAGGAATGAATTGATAGCCAGATACATCAAACTTAGGACAGGGAAGACACGGACCAGGAAGCAGGTAAAATAACCCAGTGGGGAAGTATGCATGTCAATGAATGACAAAACCTGGCATTTTTGGCTGCAGTGGCTGTCTGTGCTTCAGCTCTGATGGGATGATGTATTGACTTCACTATTCAGATTAAACACATGCTGTTTAGAGAATATTTAACACTTTGGGGTTTATGTTGTGGTGGTGTGAGGATTCATATTATATTAATCTGTCGGTAAATGAAGCTATTATCCCCCCATATTTTATAAAAAAATTCAAAAGTTGAAGCAAAACCATAAAGTATTGTGCCTTATTTCTCTATGTAATATTATAATATAATTATTATTTTGAGATGATAAATAATGGAACTTAAAAGTTAAGAGAATTTGGCTGTACAATAGAGATTATGATTCTTGGATATGAGAGGTAACCATATAAAAATGAACTAATCGTAATCATGCTCTCAGGTTATGGCCTGTAGTTGCCATAAAATAAATAAACAAAATAATAATTAAAATAATTTTAAAATAATTTAAAATATAAAATAATAAAAAATAAATAATTAAAAATAAATAATTAAAAATATAAAATAATAATAAAATAAATAATTTTAAAATTTCCCCTAAGAGCCTTCAGGTTCCTGGTCTTTGACCATGGTAAGATTTCATTCATGTAAGAATCTGAATAAACCTTAAAACTCCCTTAAGTTTGTTTTACATGATTACCACATAGCCATTAATTTATCTCCTATTACTAAGTCCTTTAATTCATAGTATTCACAGCAATCAGCAGCCTTGCAGAAAGCACAGTTTGTGTGCAGTTTGTGCAGTGGTTACTGCAGAGTTTAAAACCACTCCACACATGGCAGAGGTCCCTTGGCTTTAGGGTCAGGTGTGAGATTCCCCTCGTGGCCCTGCAGGTGTGTGCCAGGGGGCGGGCAGGGGCTGGCCCATGGCACGCTGTGCATGTCCTGCAGGGCAGAGGGAGGTGGCACTGGGTCACACAGAGCTGCCAGCACTCGGGTTTGAAGCACTTTGGGTGCTGCTTTGCCCTGGGTGGTGTCCCTTGTCAGCCGGGAGGAAAGCACGTGTGCAAGGGATGGAAAAAAGCATCAGAAAGGAGGAGAACTGCAGCACGTGGAAAGGGAGCAAACCAAAGACTGGCACAGAAACCACAAACTAAAGGCAGAGTCCCCACTTCTGCTCTGCCTTGCCCGTGCAAGCTCCAGGAGCTGGAAGTTATGCTGGGATCATAAAGTTGCCTCAGGAGTCAAAATGCAGAGCTTGGGGTTAGATCCTTGGCCAGCATGTACCAAGAAAGCAGGAGGGCTGTGATGTGTGCAATGTCTGCCTCCATGCTTGTACATCCCTCTGTAGTGAGGCATAAATCACTTTAAACTGCTTACAAAAGTTGGTTTGTGGCTGCTCTGGAGTTTTAACCGAGTGATTAAATGCTAACGATTGTTCTTCTTGTATAACCTTCAACACCACTAATATTCCACTGAAAGCAAAACAAATGAACCTGTGTGAAAACTCAGTCTAGTAGGTGTTTGACTGCAAAATTGCTCAGTAAGCAGCAGTATAACTCTGAATTGCTGCAAACTGGTTCCTGAGCTGCTTCTCGAAGGTGGCCTTCGGGGACTGTGCTCATTGATGCATCATGGTTTGCTTCCCTACTAAAATGCAGGCTTTTTGGTACTACTGTCACAGAACAGTCTTACAGAGGAGGAAATCATTGTTTCTCCTTTTCTTTTGCTTTGTTCTTTCCCAGACAGGAATTGTAACTAATGTAGGAAAAATGTGCACCACCTTATATGGTATGTCTGGAGTCAGACAAGAATCAGAGATTTCCCTTTAGTGGTTTTTGCCATCACTTCAGGTTTTAAACCTTCACACAGAAGGATGAAGGATGCTGAGTGCTACCAAGTGTTGCTGGGCAGCATCATTAAACCCTCAGCAGCAGCAGCATGGATTATGTCCCTGGGTAAAGAGGAATGCGAATTTGGGCCCAGACCCTTCACAGCACAGGCAGCAGCATCTGACCAGTAACTGGTGTAGGGTAGGACTGGGTTTGCACAAATTTCTCAGCAACACAGCCCTGGGCCAGGCCTGGGCATCACTCAAGCTGATGTCAAGTTGCTGGTCCCCAGTTACACAAATGTTTTGTGGGCAGACTTGATGCTGAGATTACCAAGGAAACCAGCAGGGGTTCAGGGACCTGTGTTGTGCCAGTGTTTTATCATTTGTGCCAGAATTTAAAGCATTTCAGTGGACTCAAAATGCAGCCCGAATCTCCTCACTGGAGCTGCAGAGCACAATAAATAATGGATAAAATTTCTTGGTGCCAAGTTACATCTCAAGCCTAGTGGCAAATGGTCAGAGTGGGCTTCTGCATCCCCAGCAGATGGGGTGGAAATCCTTTGGGCTCCCCACATGAGAGCTCAGGGCCTGGGCATGGATGGGATCGGTACCAAAGCACGCGGGCTGCGTCCAGCTGTGAACTGTGTCTTCTATCTTGTAGCTGAATGCACAACCTGGTGGGTTACACTTCTTTTTTTCCTTTCTCTTTTTTTTTTTTTTTATTTCCTTAATCAAGTCACTGCAGTGACTTGACCTGTATTGTTAAGCCTTGGTGCTAAGAGCTTGGTATCTGGCTGGGAATGTGGTATCTTTAACAGCAGAGCTTACTGAAGGTGCAAATAACTTCCTCCCCTCAGAAAAGTTTCTTTTTTTTATTTTTTTTTTTAAGAAAAAAAATAGACATTTAAAATTTGATTTGCTTTTTGTTTTTCTTTTGTTTGTTGTTTTTTTTCCCCCCTATAAACCTGAACAATGTAGGTGTCTAGTCACATACAGGTCTTAGCAAGAAAGAAAGTTCGAGAAATTCAAGCCGCCATTAAGGTACGTTTGGCTTGCCCAGTTGTAGGGGGCTTTTCATCTCCATGGTTACAGGCTTTTCCTTTGTTTCCTCCCTTCCCCTACCCTGCAGGTGTCTAGTCACATTCAGGTTCTTGCCAGAAGGAAATCTCGTGATTTTCATTCCAAGCTGAAGGTATGCGCTTTTCTGCTTTTGGGCTTGTGGTTGCTATGCCTGTCCCTCCCTCCTCCCCGCGGTGATGGGCGAGCTGGGGCTGCTGTGCCGTAACCTCCTTCTCCTGCATGTGGGAGCTCTCTGCCTCTCTTTGTGTTTAACCCCCGGGTTCTGCACTAGCATCCACATTAAAAACGTTGTTTTAACACTGTCCAAATGCCGAGTGAACTCCTCTTTGTAACAGCTCAGCACCTAAACCTCATTTTTAACCCCTTAGTCCATTTTTTTGTTTTGCTTTTTAACGGTCCTAGCAGTGTATTTAAGTACACAGGAGTTTTGCATAGTTGTGTAGATGCTTTTTAGCTTTTTTTTTTTGCTTTTTCCAGAGGAGTAATTGGGGTAATTGTTTTCCATTCCCAAATGTTTTTTGTCCGTGCTTCTGAACTGATATCAGGAATACTTAAACCAGATCATTTATTCCAAGTGCCAGAGAGCACAGCTTATCCAGATTGCTCTATGGTGTTTCTAGACTACAAACTAGTATCACCTCAAGTTACACACTATTTACAAGATTCCCTGAAATTTAATTTTTTTTAAAGTAAATTATTGACATGTAATCTTTGGAAAGCCTCAGTCAGTCCTGTTCAGGGAATATTAAGTATGTTTGCTTAATCTGACATGATGAATTGTACATGTCCCCATTTTCTCTGCCTTCCATAAAATATATTCTAAGGCTGAAAAGAACCTCTTGGAAATGCTTAATAGGGGTTTCTTGGATTGCTTGTTTTTTCAAGTTTTTCAGCAGAGATCTTGAGATTTTTTGGGATTTTCTTCCCACACCATTTAAAAGTGGAAGAGGGAGTTTTGCAGTTTTTTCACTGTCGATTTTTTAAAATAAGAACCGAAGGAACTTGTAAATCTCTTACTTGCCTCCTTTTTTTTTTTTTTTTTCCTCCTTTTAGTGTGAGTGGATTTTTTTTTCTTCACCCAGATATGAGAACAAATCACGTTTTTGTTCTAGCTGGAAAGCAAAACGTTTCGGGCAGTGCTTTCCCGGCCCTGAGCAGTGAGCACTGCGGATGCTCACCCCCATCCTGGAACTGCAGAATAGGAATAACAGCCTGCCTTTGTAACAGGCCTCCCTGACAGAAGCACTGGGTTTTTCATGGGCAGCATGCTGGCAAGCTTGTCTGGCTGTTGGTGGCTGGCTTTTTAGCTGCACTGGCTGAGCAGTTGGGGTTCGTAAAGAACGACTAAGACAACTTAAACGTACTGCTTCTTAACCCAGGGTGCAATAATACAGAGATATGTAGCATTTTAAGCTCAAATTGTCAAGCCTTGATGCCTAAAATTAAGTATCTAAGTAGGTGGCCCTACTTTCAGAGGTGCTCAGCACCAGCAGCTCCTGGAGTTTTAGAGGACTGGTGAGAGCTCAGGGCTGCAAAAATCAGGAAGCCCACATAGGTACCAAATACAGGCCTAGGAGTCAAACACAATTATTGGATTTGCTGCTCTAAAATGTTTCCATTTCTGAATGCCCAAAATACCTTAAAATGTGAAGACACTTACAAAGCATTAAAAAACATTTTAAAGTACTGCACCTGCTGTACTTTTATTGAAGCTTTCCAAAGAACAGAGAGGTAGCCAACTCTTAAGCATATTTCATCTAGTCTAGATGGCATTTTCAGTAAATAGACATCTGGGAGGAATTTTCATTTTAAGCAGTCGCCTGAAGAAGAGAAGATCTGTTTGGACAAGAAGATATTTTGTAAGGGCTTCATACCTGGTTGCCCTTTTCCCACCTGCCCATGGGCTGCAGCTCCCCCGGTGCTGAGTGGAAAGTGGAGCAGCTGCTGTGTCACTGCTGGGAACTGATGGCCTCAGGAAGATGCCCAGCTCTGCAGGGCCATTTGCTTCACCTCTCTGCCACACCACGGTGGGGACAGACTGCACACAGGTGACGGAGCTTTGCTGGCCCCTGTCCCTGCTGACACAAGCCCCTCCAGGCCTCCCCCAGTGGGGCTGGCTGGCCCGTGGGTGCGGAGCTGCCTGTCCTAGCTGAGTGTCCATGCTGCCCCTGGGATGAGCTCCCTCAGAGCCCTGAACCTCCCCAGCTACTCCTGCACAGCCCCAGCTCAGCTGAGGAGTGCCCAGCAAGGGTGAAGGAGCCAGGCCCTCCCCACCTCCCTCTTCTCAGCCTTGCCAGTGTTGGTCCCAGTGAACAGGAGCCATGGCATGACCCCTGTCCCCCTGCACTGGTCCCTCCTGGAGAAGGGACAGCCTCCCACAGGCCTTGTCCTCCCACATGGAAGAGGTGAAACTTTGATGTAGAAGGTGCCATAAGGGAGCTGCCTTAGGAAGAAGAAAGCTCTCGTTCCTCTTGCCTCATGCAATTGCTCCCTGGAGGTGGCAGAAGGTGCTGGTTTTGAACCTGAGATGGAACTTCACTTTTTCAGACATTTTGTTAGTGCTACTGCCCCTTTTGCTCACTATTTCTGTGTTGAACCATCTGTAAGGCCCACTGTCACTCAGAATCACCTGGAATCATGGACTATTTAGGTTTGAAAGGCACCTCTGGAGATCATTTAGCCCAACTTCCCCCTGCCAAAGCAGTTTGCAGAGGACTTCAAAAGCTGCCTGAGAAGGACATCACTGGTGCAAAAGGAAGACAAGGTGAACACATTCCAGCACATCTGAGTGGTCATCGCTTCAACAGGGAGCAATTTTGGCAGCAGCCTGAAGAGCCCCATCAACGTCCTTGGAAAGATGATGGGCTCTTGCTGTCCTGGAGTGAGTGCTTGTATTCTGCATTCCCTGGTGAAGGGGTGACCAAGGAGAAGATTAAATGCACAGTTTTTGGCACAGTTTTTTTTTAATGCAAGCATGTACTGACAGGACAAGGAGGAATGGCTTCAAACTGAAAGAGAATAGGTTTAGACTAGATATTAGGAGAAAATATTACTGTGAGGGTGGTGAGGCTCTGGAAGAGGTTGCCCAGAGAAGCTGTGGGTGCCTCAGCCCTGGCAGTCTTCAAGGCCAGGCTGGATGGTGCTTTAAGCCACCTGGTCTAGTGGGAGGTGACCTTTTAAAAAAGTCCCACTAGCAGTGGGCTTGGAACTAGATGGTTTTTCAGGTCCCTTCTAACCCAAACTATTCTATAATCCTATGCTTCCCACCCAGGCCAACTCACCCTTTTAGCAGTGAGCTGCCACTTGTAAATTCTACGATTGGTGGCATCCAGGGAAGCAGTTACTACTTAAAAAAAAAAAAAAATCCCCTATGGATCTGGTGTCAACTTTCTTTTGAGATGTGTCTGATCCAACCTGTCCCACTGGCCCCTGCTCCTGTCCTCTCAGTTTGACAGTGTTTATACAAATAACCCTTTTTCCCCAAGTAGCTGCTGAGTTTATTCTGTACCAAGAGATCTTACTGTCCTGCCTGGGTCTGCTCTTGGAGAGGAGAGGACTCAGGCAAATCTTCTTGTGTTAATCTTCTGCAAAAATCCACAAGGATGGAAGGATCTCAGAGCTATCTGCACACATGGCATTGGAAGCTGTCCTAAGAGGCAGCAATCTCACCTGCATGCCATAAACTCTGCTTGGTCCAGCAAAGTCCCTTTTCTTCAATGAGAAGTGCCTGCAATCACTGAGCATGGATGGAAGGATGGAAGGATGGATCCTTAGCCTGCAAGGAAGTGAAGTTTCACCCATAAATGCTATTGCTGCCTTTCAAGACCACCAGTAAAGAATGTCCCCCCAGCCCTTCCAGGGATGTCACACATTTTAATTCTCTTTGCAGCAGGAAAATACACCTATTTTAGCGATTTTAATCCTAATATACTTGATGTCATTAGAATCTTCCTGAGGTCAGAGTAATTAAATCTCATGAAAACGGGAAGAGAGGCTGAGATATTGTCCTTGGAGACAGATCTGAAAGGCAGCTGCTCTTCATGGCATTTCCTCTCAGGCAGAGGCTGCAGGAGGCAAAGCAGAGGTTTGGCACTCCAGTGCTGTGCTTCTGTGTCAAGAACACCAGCCCACAGTGTCAGGTCACAGCATCCCCACCTTTGCACTGACAGGGAGCCAAAGTCACCTCTGTCCACTCAGGACAAAGGATGGATTGGAAGCTGTACATAAACAGAGAGTAAAGGTGTTCACAGCAGGATGTGCATCTATCTTAGGCTTTCATATCAGATTTTCTTCATAGTGCAAGATTAATTAGACAGAGACAAAAAATTAAAATGACACATTAAAATGCCTACAGTTCACATCTATTACATGCTTTTAAATCTATTATTCTACATTCCGCATTTAGGGATAAAAAGAAAATATTGTTGTCAATTATAAAATGCTAAAGATAGCTCTATACTTTTTTAAATGAACAATGATAAAAGCCTTGAAAAATTCCCTTTGATGTGAATGGAGTCTTCAGCATTTTGAAATACAATAAGATGGATTAATTGCTACTCATTAGGCAGCAAGTTGGGACAGCTTTGAATGCGCATTCTCTTCTTGGCATTAGCTATTGCCTGGCTGAAATAGCCAGCTTTTGTATTTACTCCTGTCTTCTCTAATAATAAGCAAATTGGAGATCAGGGCTAGAAACACTGAAATGCTCTCTATCTTTTGTCCAGAACAATTGTATATTGTCATGATTTGTTTATCTTTTTTGAGCTACAGCTAATTATTGTAAAGGTTATTTGAATCAATATGAGATCTGAGAAGAAATAACATCTGCAAAATTGCTTATTAGGAAGCTATTTTATGCTAGTGTTACTGTAACATTTTGTGAACAAATTGTTGTTTCTTATGTCTTTTTTTTTTTTCTTACATGAAAAGTTTTGCATTTTAAATACTGGTACAGGTTTTTAGGGCTTGAATTAATACTGCTCTGTTGTGCTTACTTTTTCTCATACTGTCTTAGATTTTTTTACTCCCAAAGTCATAGATAACATGGTATTCAAAACCCCATTTATCATTCTAAGATAACAGTTTTCATTTTTTTGCTTAAGAACTTGTTTGAACTGATTGATTGAATTATTCTTCTGTTTATGTTGGATTAAAAGAAAGTCAAGCACAAATCCTTTTGTGCTTGTCATTTAAAACTCTTGTTTCATGCAGGGCTTTTATAGATATTAAGATTTATAAATGAATTATACTGAATTATTATTATCTCATTTAACTATGTATTTTGCATTCCAAAATGAATTGTGAAAAGCAAACCTCAAGGGCCTGATTCATTAAAAGTTGTAGTCTTCTTGCATTAGATGCTTAGAGCTTGCATCTTCCAGAACCAAAGTGTGTGCAACTGCAGCCAGAAGCAGTCAGCTAAAACACGAGGCACATCTTGGTCTCCCCTGCAGAGATGATATTTCAGGGATTTAGTGGAACTAGACCAGTTTTCCACTGACTGGGCTCTAAACCCACCCCGGTAACATTCATTACTAATTATGTACCACAGTGCAGAAGACTTTTCCAAGAGGAGGGCAATGCAGGGGTGTGAGTGCAGCCTGTTGGCTCACTCCAGTGTCATTCCTGGGCCACAGCAATCCCATCTGAGCTCATCAATTAAGTAGGGTCAAACCAGGTCAGGGCCAGATGGGACCTATCCAAGGAATACCTTAAGCTCCAGCAGGGTTTAATGATCCAGTAGGAGATGCTGTCCCCCCCAGGCCTCTGCTGAATCTCAGCACGGGACTGCAGCTTGCTGGGCCAAACTTTTATTTTACTACATCAGTGTAAACCACATTGGGCTGAAAGACATTATTCCAGCTTTACAAACCAGCACAAGTGAGAGCAAAACAAACCCCTTTCTGTCTTGGACAAGATAGGAAATCAAAATCTTAACTATTTGCAGTGATTAAAAATCTCACAACGTTCCTGTTTTAGAGTAGGGGTGTTAACCCATTTGTCCTGGCCAAATTCCAACCTGGGTAATTACTGTAATCTGCCTGTGTAAATTACCCCTGCCGTTTTAATTGGATATATTCCTTCTCTTGTTGCCTAAAGTGTGATGTAATACCATTGTGTGTTATTAATCAGTTACCAGGTTTCATCCCAGAAGTGATGGGTAGAGAGCCTCATTCCCTCCTGGTTAGGAGTGCTCTCTATTACAACATGAAAATCCCCAACATACACTTGTTTTTAAGTGGCAGACAAGCTGATAATGCAATCTAAATATGTGGCTATCCCATTTATTTTGAAGACCATGAAGTCTGCTTGATTATACAAGCACAGGCAGCTTGCAGCTCTCCAAGAGAATCCGGAGCTGAAGGTGCTTTTTTGCCAATGCAACTCAAGACCTCAAAAGTGTCTGTATTTGACTTTGAATTTGATTTCTGTCATGTTTGAATGTAAGGTTTCTTTGGGAAAAGCTGATCTTTCCACTATGCAAAAATTCCTAAGCCTATAAAAGGTGAAACTTCCCGTTGGAGTGTACTGGCCTGATGTACAGATCAGATTTGTCACCACGGGGAAGCTCTGTGGGGGTTGTTGAAACACCTCAAAACTAGCCCTGTAGCAAGGATTGCCTTTCTGAGCTGTCATTCTAAAGGTTTTTCCCTTTCTCTCCACCCTCCTGAAAATGTAATCAGCCAAAGAGGATGAGAGGAATGGCCCCACAAAACACAGATCATTCTAGGGTGAAAAGCAGCAATTGGTAAGAAGGAAGGCACATATCATTTTGTGTCACAAAAGAAAAAAATGTTTTCTCCCTCCAAAAATCCCTGTCACTGTCCCCAGAATTCAGGATCAGCAGATTCACTGTAATGATGACTAAGAGCTCCCCAGAATATTTTGAAGGAAGTGTAAATCTTCAAAAATTTTTCTTAGTTCATCTGTTAGGGTGGGATTTGCATGCTGTAACTGTTGCTGGGTGTCCAGGCTCCTATTCTAGTCCTTGGATGGCAATAACATTACAGAAAGTAATGCACTTTCTGTGCCTCACAAGGCAGAAATAAATACAGCTCCTCCTGGACTGCACTAACACTAGCAGAGAAATAGCCAGAGACTTAGGAGGGATAAAGCAAGGCAAGAAGAACAATTTCATAGACATAACCTACCTCAACTCCCAGGAACGGACTTTGATAGCCCTGACAAAGCTTTTACTTTTAAATTCTCCTTTGGTTTAGCTCCATCTGATAGTGGATCCAGAAGAGTCTGTCCCCTTGGCAGAGGCACAGGCACATCTTGATGTGGTGGCACAGGCAGGGCTGGGGGCAGGCAGGAGAGCAGGAGGGGAGCCTGTAGTGCCCCAGCAGGTCTGGAGGATAACAAGGTAGTGACAAAAGCAGCCTCACATGCTTCTGGAGATTGCTAGGACCCAGAGGCACATGTCTCCTGTATCATTTACTTTACACACAGGACACAGATGCCCTGAATGTTGGTTTTTGGTAGGATCTAGCAGGCTGTGTGAAACTCTCATGGTTTGGCATTTCCAAGCCAGCTCTGCTTACAAGAAAAGGGTGGAACAGAGAAATCTGGTAGGGCTAGGTCTCCATATTGCTTCAGGAAATCTCACTTCCATCTTTTCATGATGGAGGGTCCTTCTTGCTGTGCAAGAGTGTACAGGGGTCTGGGGAGCTGCATGAACCTCGGGGTTCTGCCACTCCTTAGCACCCAGCTGAACATCTCTTTAGCCTGCAGACATCCAAAGGCAGCCAGTGAAACATGCCATGCAAAAACCTCCTGTGCACAGCCTCCCACCTGGGGCAGGCAGGGCTGAGAGCCAGGGCTGACCTCCAGCTCTCAGCCAGAGAGCTGCTTGTGCTTCTATTGGAAAGCTGCAAGTTTTGTGAAAGGACTGAGTTGGTCCCTGCACTGAGGGATGTGTCCCCAAGCACAGGCGAGCCCAGGGTGTTAGAGCTGCTCAGGCAGCTGGGCACAGGGCTGTCCTGCAGGCTCACACCCTGTAGGGAGCACAGGGAATGGTGCTGAGCACAGGGCTGTCCTGCAGGGAGCACAGGGAATGATGCTGGGCACAGGGAATGGTGCTGGGCACAGGGAATGGTGCTGGGCATAGGGAATGGTGCTGGAGCAGCTCCTGCCCTGCTCCACCTGCTGCTCTCCAGGCTGTGTCCCACAGGGCTCCTGGCACAGCTCAGGGAAACACACTCAGCAACAATCCCTCTCCTCCAGTATCCACAGCTTTCACACAGGGAGCTGGGGGTTGTTTCTCCCCAGGGCTTTATTGTTTTTTTTTTTCTTTTTAAACCATTCCCCCCCCCCCCTTTTAATGAATCAGACCCTGGGTGAAAATAATGCATTTGTTTAAAGCTGATATTTAATGTTGAGCAAACTGCTCTTCCTTTGTCTGTTACTATTTTGTTCATATTTTGCTAAGACTCTGCTATTCTACACAAGCATTTTAATAAACTGTTTGTTGTTGTATCCAGGTAACAAGCATGGTAAGTATTTTGACTAAACCAAGTATTATGTACCTTAGCTGTGCTTGGCAGAATTTTTTGGCTAGCTTTTCCTGTACTTTCAGCCTGTGCTGTTTCTAAAGGAGCTATTCAAAGGAAGAAACTGCTCACCTATAGTACTACTACATACAAGCTTTGGAGGGAGCATATGTGCAAAGTCATATGTCAAAAATAAGAGCATGCACCTCTTGCCAGCATGCTTGCTACTTTGCTTGTAAAATAAAAGCAGAAAAAAAAAAAAAGAAAACCCAACCCAAAACATCCTTGCCTAATACTGCTCGTGTTCCTTCATTCTAAGTGACACACCTAAATATTGGTAGTTATTAATCCAGTACTTCTGGATGAGGAACCCTGCTGTACCAGCGTGTAGCAGTCTGTGGTTTTCTCATCTTCCCTGACCTAAGACATCCCCCTGGTTAACTCTGTGCATTAAGAGGCCTTCCCTTTCTGTCCTGTGGCCATCCCTGACTGGCAGTGGCTGGGACTCCAAGTGCTGCTCTAACACAAGTAACTGATTACAAGCCACCTTTTCCTAAACTCCTTCCTGTGGGCTGGAAAAAAGCAGGGATTTTATGGCTGGTAGCTCTCTGTGGGAACACTGTAAATCAGTCAAATGCCACAATTGAACATTTAAGATGTCATTTACCTGTTTGTGACCTAACTTTGGAAATGCTTGTCGTAAAGCTGAATCCAAAATGTCCCTAAGCATGAAGAAAACCCTGTCCCTGTTTGCGAGTCAGCCGCAGTTCTGTGTTCTCATTTTACAGGGCAATACGAAAGACAGACTTCTCCTAGATGGAAATGATAGAGCTCAAATCTCAGTGCTCCCTGTCCTGCAGGCAGAGCTGAGCCTCAGGAGCACGCCCTGTTTAGCCCAGCCTGATTTAAAATCAGAATTTGCCCAGATAAACAACTGGGCAGTAGTTTGCTCTGCCAGAGCTTCCTGTGTGTTGGCAGAGCAGACTGTGAGAATTCAGGTCTACCATGCATGTCTGAGAGGAGGTTTTGCCTTGAGGTAGTTTGAGTGTTAGCCTCCGTGCTGTATTTTTTTTTTTTTCCCTGCATGGTTTGCTATTTTTGCATTTTCTGTGTGGCTTTTTAAGTTTTTAGTTTCATGCTTGTAGCTGCAGTTATTTAATGTCATTTGTTGTGCCAAACATTTTAAGACTCCGTGTAATTGTCATATTAAAGGATCAGACAGCAAAGGACAAAGCACTCCAGCACATGGCAGCAATGTCATCAGCTCAGATAGTCTCAGCTACTGCTATTCACAACAAGCTGGGCCTGCCAGGAATTCCCCGTCCTACATTTCCTGGGGCACCTGGGGTAAGTCCCAAAAAAATCCCTGTATTCCCTAACAACGTTCAGTAGAAAACTAAGATGGAATGAGTGGAATAATGCTTTGACTTGAGTTTGCAAAAGGAATGGTGCTTGTTCAAAAATACCCCAAGTCCTTCCAACAAAGAGAACAACTGTGGCCCTGTTTGTTTGTTTTTCCTCTTTCAGTTTTGGCCGGGCATGATTCAAACGGGGCAGCCTGGATCCTCACAAGAGTAAGTCTGAAAATTCAAAAGTGTTTTTTTCTCTATGCAGTGTGAAGGGTGGCTTGTGCACTCTGGGAGATCAGCAAAGCAAGAACTTGCAAATTTTTCCAAAAAGGAGGTAAAGACAGTTTCAGGGAAAGAAAGAGCCTTTATAGTGATGTGAACTCACTTTCAAAAAGTTATAAGGGATCCCAAACCTCAAAACTGAGGCTGAATACCAGATGGGCACCCTCCTTTGTGTCCCCATAGTTCAGTGTCCTCTGGGAGTCCCAGCAGTGCCCACCCTGGGTGTCATTCTCACCCCCTCTATTCCCTCTGTGCTGTCTGTCTGTTAAATATGCTCTGCAAGGAAGAGACAGGTTTGTGGGTAAAGGTCATCAGGCACCTATTTTCCTATACTGTGTGACTCTGATGGAATTTCCTGTGCATGGCACAGTGTGTGATTTTTGTGCACCTCTTTATTGCAGTGTCAAGCCATTCGTTCAGCAGGCCTATCCTATACAGCCATCAGTCACAGCTCCCATTTCAGGTAATCCTCCCATTTATCCTCTGCCTTAAAATTACTTGAATTTTGTGCTGAATGTGATTTATTAACTTCTGCCCTGGGCAGAGCCACTGCTCAGGATCTCATGTGTCCTCCAGCCAAAGGAAACATCAATCCCAGTGTCCTATTATATGTATATATATATGTAGTGTCCTATATTATATCTTAGGGAAAATCATTGTGTTTGGGGTTTTTTTAGGTAGGAAGCACTAATGCATATGCAAGGAGTTGTGATGTGTGATTTCCAGTCAGCACTCTGTATTGTAGGAATTACTGTAAAAAATGAGTAATAGGATGAATGTTTCCTTTAGAATAGCTCTGTAACAAGAATACACCTTAATTTATTTTAAACTGAGCCTAAAACCCCTCCCAACATCATATATGCTTAGCCTTAAGTATAAAACTTCTCTATGTATCAGGTTGTTTATAACTCATGCCCTCCTGGAGGTCCTGCTTTGCCTGGTACCACTTTGATAAGTACCTAATTTTATTCTGAATTTCATTGCTCAAATTGATCAAGCCCTTCCCATGGCTACTTCCCTGCTACTTTTCCCAGGTTCCTTCCATGCCTGACTTCATGAAAGCTCATTATTTATTTGCAGATGATTTCTCATGTTATGTCTCCCTTGCCAAATGCCCCCAATGCTTCTGACTCTGTGCAGCAAGTTTTTGACCCTTACCCAATTCTTTATGATTTTCTAACTTGCTGCTATTTAATGCTTTGAACTAAAGCTATTTTTCTGCATTCATGAGAATGACCTTTTCTTAACATCCCTAATTTATAACATTATTTTCTAAGACAGGTATTTTCTATTGTCTTCTTTTAGCCATCCATATTTTCTGTCAGAATAGGAACATCAGTATTTCTAAATCAGACAAAACTCGTGCATGAGTTTTTGCTCCATTGCAATTCCTGTTCATGTCTAGCCAGTGACTTTTGTAATTCCCTGTTTTGCACAAGCCTTACACCTTCATTGCCTGAATTTGAGGGTTGGGGTCAGGTACCACATTCCTTTTATGGGATATGTTCACACCCTGCCTCTGCTCCCTCCCTGCTTCTCAGCCTAGTCCAGGATAATCTTTATTCTCGTACTTTTGGTGCCTCTCCCCTGCCTTTCTTGTGCCTGTGTCTCTCCCAGGATGAGTTTTGCCTGTGAGCTACTGCCTTTTCCTCCTCCTTTACAGTTTTCTTTCCTTCTTGTCCAATTTTCTACAATGAGGACCAAGAGAGAGCATTTATTCCTTCTCTTGAGGTGAATTAGAGAGGGTGGTTAACATCCCTTCTCTATCTAGATCATGTCATTCTCTCTTTATTATCAATTTGAAACATTTTTTTTTCTTTTTAGGGTATGATTCAGCTCTCTACAGTAATTATTTATTATTAGCTGTATCATAATGATGCCTAAAAGCTCCAAAAGAAGTCAAGACCCAATGTGCAAATACATAGTAAGAGACAGTCCCTGCCTTGGAGAGCTTGTACTCTAAATAGGAGAGGGGAATTGAGAGTGGCAGCAGAAACAGGCAAAAAGAGGGGTGATTTACCTGTAACATGTGGCACATTAGGAGCCAGAAATGGAGTCAGTTCTCTGACTCCCAAGGCAGTAATGTCTCCTGTGTGCCTTGATGCCAGTTTCCAAGGAAGGGTGCAGCTGTAGGTCCAGGTGAAGTCTCTATAAATCTCTGTAATCTAGTACATAATTTAAACAAAACTTCTGCAGGAAGTTTTAAGACTCGGTGTAATCGTCAGTTACAGCCCCAAGGAAACAAAGTAGCAGTAGTAATTTTCTTTCTGCCACTATTAGATTGCTGGGCTGCCACCTCTTTTTCTGCACGTTACCCTGAGTTTTTCCAATTTTAACTCATCCTGAATTAATTACTTGCTAAAATTAATATAAATATCCAAGGGCCCCATGCATAATTCCCAATTATTTTTAATTGAGAAAATATGAGCTGAGGAAGTGTCAGCTTCCTGATGAAGATGTTTCCTGTGTTCCAGGCTTTGAGCCCACATCAGCTCCAGCCCCCTCCGTGCCTGCGTGGCAGGGCCGGTCCATCGGTACGACCAAGCTCAGGCTGGTGGAGTTTTCAGCTTTCCTTGAGCAGCAGAGGGACCCTGAATCAGTGAGTATTTATTGCCCTTGTGTCCACTGATCCTCAGCTTTGCTCCTCTACTCCTGATCTTCAGCTTTTCTCCTTTGCTCCCCACCCTCTGGGCATGCCTTCCATCACGTATGACGGAATACTCCCGGTGTCTCTGTGCTCACTGCTGCTCTGTGCAATATTCCTCTCACCCTAGGACTGTGTTTTCCTTTCTTGCCCTCTTTTTCCCCATTTGCAGCAGCCAGAGGCCTCTGTGAAAGCAGGCAGGGTTTGCTCTGGCGCCTGTCTCACTGCTGACCTAGTTTAGCAGGTGTACCAAATTGCATTGTGTTCTTGGCAAGAATTCAGTGCTTGAACTCTAAGTTAAAGCCTAATCTGTTTCCTAACCAAAACAAAATTAAGGACTTGCCCAGAAAGAGTGCATATTGCATATTGGATTTTTTTTAATGAGGTTTTAAATTTTCTTTTAATTTTTAGTCTGTATACTATACCTGCAAGGGTAGTTTCTGAAGTTGGCTGTAATGTGTCATTGCTCCAGTAAGCCTTAAACCTTGACATTAATCCCCATATATTTACCAAGAGCTAGGTAGCTTAGCACTGATTCTACTGCATTGCAAATAAATTGAAAGAACTTCTTTCAGCTGGAACCTGAGAATTTTTTTTGAGATAATTTCTGAAAAGCAAATACTCTCCTGAATGGGCGATATGGACAGGCCATTTTTGTTCAGATTCCTGGCAAAATACAGTAGCCTGGAGAAGAGAGAAGCTATCATTTTCTTTTTATAATCCAGCACTGGAAACCATAGCATTAATGGGCTCTGGCCAGGGGTGTTATCCAAGGAGTGTTTACCCTGCACTGTGGGCATTGGAGACATAGCCCAGAAACCTTACAACAGAGGAATGCTCCTGGCAGGGACACATCCCTGTGAAAACACACCCTGGCTCAGCTGTCCATGCACCCACCACGTGGCAGGGTGCTGCTTTGCTGAGTGGCAGCTTTGCCAGCCTGAACGGGCTTTGGGGTGCAGCAAATGTTTGGCAGCAGGTACAGTTCTCTCGGTGCTCACCTGACTGCCGGGCATTCCTGGCTTCCCTGGAATCCCTTTGCCTTCCCATGGTCTCATGGCAACCCTGCCTCTAGTGGGCTTCACCTCAGAGTCTTCCAGGCCCCTCTGGAGCACCCCTCCACCCCAGCCCTGAGTCCCTCTGGGCAACAATTTGGATTTCTGCTGCCTGGGTGCAACATCCCGGTCTCCCCACAGTGACCCTTAGCCATGCACAGATTCCCCAGCCCTTGCTGACCCCATGGAACATGTCCTACTGATTTCTGGGCTCTGCCATCCCCAGCCTGCCCCACACCAGCATGTGTGTGTGTGCTCCAGGTTACTGGGAGAACAGGGTGTGGCCACGTGATGCTCAGCCTGTCTTGCTGCCTGTGTGTGAATGAAATCTTACTTCTGTGCAGTCTCATTGGCTGTTTTGCCACCGAATTTTCCCTTTTCTGGAGGTTTTTATGACATAAATCTATATACAAAACTCCTGGGGTGCCTCTGTATCTGGGTTTGATGTCAGAGGGGGCAAGCAGGGGCTGGGCAGCTGAGCAGCTCTGGCCTTGCAGGGAGACAGTGGAGGTGTGAACAGAAGCATGGTTACCCAGGATGGCCCCACCAGCACTGTGAAGCCTTCTTTGGAGTAAACTGATATTATTTGAAATTCCTGAGGGTGCAGAGGCCCACTGGGTCTTGTCCCAGCTTGCAGGAAGCCTGCTGAGAAACCCACCCTTCAAATGCATTTATGCAGGAGGGTTTACAGGACAAGCAAGAGCATCAAACTACCCAGACTTGTTTTAAAAAAAGCAGTTACTTGTGTGCTGTAACACTGCAAAAACGAGACTTTAGGCAAAGTCAATTCCCAATTTAGCTCATCCAGGTGGGGCAGGGCTCTGCATGGGAACAGCCTGCAGCATCCAGGCAGCTGCCATGGGCCCCCAAAGGATGAGCCCCTGTGGCACTGAGTGAGCATCACTGCCTGGGAAAGGGGAGTCAGGAGCAGGAGAAGGGTTCCTTACACTGAATTAAGTAAATTTGGTTATTTGGCATTGAGAGGGCATTGGGAAAAGCCCCCAGGGCAGTGTGGGCAGTTCCCAGGGTGTTTCTGGGCAGAGGCTCTGGTGTGCAGGGGCAGCTGTGGGCCTGCTGCCAGCCTGCCCTGTCTCCAGTGCTCAGAGCTCTCCAACAGGCACCAAGAGCTCTCCTTGGTGAGAGCAACCCCAGAGGAATGCCACTGCAGAAAACGTGAATTCTGCCTGCAGCTTTGCACACCTTTCTGTGTGGGGCTGTTTTACTGCAGGTACAGTTTGCACAGCAGAGGAAAAATGGGGTTTTATTACTTTTCACATGAAACCAGCAAGGCATGTGACCTGAGTGTGTTACCACAATGTGCACATGAAGTCCTGTAGGCATGTGCTGTGATTGCAGCATCCCCTTTGTGCCTCTGCTGGCCTCAGAAATGAATGCATTTGTGTGCTGCTGCAGGAGACATGTGTAGGAGTTCTCCTCTATCTTCTGAAAAAGAACACTTATAGATTCATTACATTGCTGACTTTTCACAGAAAACTACACAAATTAGTATCTTCATCAAATGTGCTTCCAACATTTCATTAAACACAGGTGACCCTTCCTCCCTCTCTCCCCCAACACAAAACCAGGCCAGAAAGCCTCATAGTGCTAGAGGCAAGTAGACCAATTCCACATCAAACTGTAGCCTGGAAGTTTATTGAAAACTGTGTATTTGGGGACAGGACTTGGTCCTGGCAGACCTCTTGCAGTCCCTATTCCTGGCCAGAAATGAGAAATTTAGCTTTGTCACCCGTGGTGACTCCCACAGCCTGCAGTGGGGCTGTGCATGGGCACAAAGGTCCAACCACAGGGAATAATTCCTGGTAGGAGTGGGGCCTGCAGCATTTCTGTGGCTCTTGCAATGGCAAATGGTGTTTAAAAGCTTTTTTAAAAGCTCAATGCCAGGCAGTTTAAGAGGTTAGTTTAGATTGGGCATTCTGGAGGGTTGGAAATCAGCTCCATAGAGTCCCCTCACTTGTGGACAGCTGTTGATCTGTTGATCTTTTTCCTTGTTTAGACACAAAATTGTTCCATTTGCAAAAGAGAAAAATATAGAAAGGAAACAATAAGCAGCCCTCACTGTAACTCTGCATGGCAGAAGATAGTCTGGGGAACACAAGATGGCAAAATATTGGAACACTGACTCTGCAGCTGAGGATGGGTGAAATTGCTCCACCTTTTTCATGAAAATCAATTCAGTTTACAAATGTCAGGCTGTATTTTCATTTTGTGGCATTTTGTGCTTAAGTGCAATTCCTAAATGGTGCATAGGAGCTTCCCTTGCAGGCCCAAGCATTTCAGCTACCTTTGAATATTCCCTGCCCTGTGTAACTCTGTTCTCAGCAGATGGAGCAGGTTTTGGGCCCATCTGTTGCTTCCAAGACAGGTTTTCCTTAATGGGGACTTCCCATTTTTAGCCTAGTGGTTCTGTGGAAGTTCAGGACAAATGCTAAACCAAGCAATCCCATATTTCCTAACAAATATAAACTGAGCATGCAGGCAGGTTAGAAAGGATCTAAGCAACTGACTGCTACACAAGTAGATATAAAATTCAAAGACTAGAACTGAAATGAAAATAATTCAAAATCTTTATATATATATATATATACACACATACTCAAGTTTGATTTTCAATCAGAGAGAAAGCTCTATCACCACCCAACAAAAAAAGCCCTTTCTTCTTTTTTGAGGCTTCTTGCTCTTGCTGTCACATTTATTTAAATTGTGAGCACTTCAGACAGCTTTACATTTAAAATATCTATATAGGGCCATAAAGAACATGGCTGATGGACATTTTCAGTATTAGTCCACCCATCCAAACTGTCAGATTGTGTTAGGTCCAAATTTCAAAGTGTATTTTAAAAAGTGGTGAAGAAATAAAACATTCTTTATGTTTTAATTCAGGTTTTATTGTTGTTGTAAAAAGACTTTGTGAGCCCGGGGAGAATTGTGCCTGAGAACCAGAAAGGGAAAGCAATTGCTCAAGGGCCATAAAACCAGCCTGCCATCATTAGCCAAACGCAGTAAAACGCACCAAAGTTAATCAAACCACCTAAGTGATGAAAAATAAATGAGATCTTTTCAAAAGAAGCCCTCCATCCTTGAACAATATCCATTGTTGCAAGGATTGTTTATCCTTTCTGTACTCCCTGTAAACAGTATAAAAAGCAGTCCAGCATTTCAGTCACAAGGAAGTCCTTGCTTTAGTGTCTTTGTGATGTGAAAGGACAAGAAAGCAAACTCACATTAGGATGAATGTCTCAGAGCTGCAGACTCTGGACTGGAGGTCATTTTAATCTGGAACCAGAAAAAGTTTTGCTGAGCACAAGGCTCATTTATTTTGCCGTGCTGGAGAGCTGCTCGTTGGCCGTGGGATGCAGATATTCACCTCTGTGAAATGTTCATTTTTGGGTCTCCATAGTTAGAAGTCCCAAGAAAGCACTTTAAAGAGGTCCAGTGTTGACACAGGCTCCAGTTGTGAAGCTGTGGCGTGGCAGCAGATTTCCCATCCTGCAGGATTCCTGGGGCACCCCATGGATTCTTGGAGGAATTCCAGGGCAGCTTCCCCAGCCCAGCCGTGGCAGGACATGGACTCTGCAGGGAGGGTGCTGGGGCCAGAGCAGGGCCAGGTGTGTTGGGAGCCCAGCACCATTGATCCCCCAAAGCCAGCCCACAGCTGGAAAGCCTGCTGGCCCCTGGCTGTGCTCTCACTGCTGCCCTCATGGGCCTCTCTTCCTCTCCTCAAACCCGCTGCCAGGGAGATCTCCCAGCAAAACTGGAAGTGCAGGGGACACGCAGGGTGGGCTGGCACTGGAGTGGGGTGGCTGTGGCTGTGAATTCCCCACTCTGCCTGCCCCCAGCAGCTGTCCTGGCTCGCCCCAAGGGCTTTGCAGCTGCCTGTGCCTCTGCCCTGCACCTCCCCAACTCGTCCTGCAGCTTCCCCTGCCCCCAGCCCAAAACCAGAGCCAGGCTCCCAGGAGTTGGGCAATATCCCCTGCTCTGCTCTGCAGAGAGCAGATAATGACATGCTCACGTGCTCATTTGTTCCTCTGCTGCATTCAGTGGAGATGTAGATGGCCCTTCTTTGATAAGCAACTATTCAGTAGTTTGTTTTCTTCTCCTGTTGAAATGCGTGGCCCCGTGCCCTGCTCGCTGTGCACTGTCTAACCTCCCTTCCAAATGGAATTAATAATTCCCTCCATTTGCATTTCACAGATGTGCTGGTGCAGTCTTTTTGGATGAAGGAGCATTATTACTCACAATTGACAAACCAAGAAGTTCAGGTGCAAAAGAATGAATGGGCCACTGATTTTGAGGGTCCCCTTTGATTTGTCATGAGCTTGATTTTGCAGAATACTTAACATTATTGAGAGCTTCCTTTAGTCAGGCATAATTTTCCCATCTGAGCACTCAGCACTGCTGGAACTGGGACTGCAGGGTCTTAAATCAGGCAGGCCAGAAGTGGAAGATGTATCTTCACTGTTGCAGAAAAGCTGATGGAAACGTTGTGTAAGCAGCTTGCCCAACCAGCCAGTCCCAGTTTCACGCTGGGACTGCTCTGACTGCTCTGCTGGGAAGTGCTGGGCAACACTGAGGTCTCAGGGAACTGCCTTCCCTCTTCACCTACCTCTCCACTTCTGCAACCATAAAGTCACCCAAAACCCCCTTTTACTTCACATTTCCGATTCAATCCCTGAGCAGATCCAGGCAGGAGTCTGAATGCAGGGAGGTCCATGAAGAACCAGGTTGCCCATGCAGCTGTATGGTAGCATACAGCACAGAAAGTTCAGTTAACATTCCACAGGAATGTGTTAAAAACCTTAACAACAGGACTTGGTACAGACTCCAGTTATAGCATTAAAATGTCATGTTTATAACTCCCAATCTGCTTCAGTGGAGGACAACAGCAGCAGGAATTAAATATTCAGTTACTAGTGTTTTGGTAGAAATAAGAAAACTTGTTGGCAGACCAAGTGATTTTCTTACATCAGCAGGAAATTAAAGTGTTTCAGATTTATGAGATACGGCAGCAGAGCTGAGGCTGAGCAGGGTTTGGGTTAGAGCTGCACACAGACTGCTGATACCCCAGTGCCTGGCTCCCAGGCAGCCCACCCCACCTGGCTCCCCCAGAAGCACAGCCCCTGCTAGGGCAGGCGTGCCAGTGGGATTTGGGAGCATTAAAGCACAGCAGGAGGGTGCAGCACCCTTGCTCTGGGGTGCTGTGCCCATGAGCAAGGTCATCCCCACAGAAACAGCTGCCTTCCTCCTTGCTTAGCATCTACATCCCCCTGTGGATGGGGAGCCATTCACCCCCTCATGTGCTGATCTGTGTGCTTGTGCCAGAATATAAGGGCAAAACTGGTGAGGAGCTTTTGCAAATACACGTGCTGGCTGATGGAGCAGATGTAGGTGGTTTGTCTTTGTTCTGCACCAGCTTAAATGCTTGCATCCCCTGCCATTGGCAATTTGTCTTGGTTCTTTTAAATTCCTAAGTGGATTATAATTTTTCTCGTGGTATTATTTGACAACAGTCATATTTCATGGCTTTACTGCATTCTTTGGATAGTTAGAATTTTTCTAAGGGAAGGAGCTCAGCTTTAAGAGGCGGCCATCTCCAGGGCATGTCGTGTAATGCAGACACAGGAGACAGAGCTGGAAATGTTCTTCCTATTCTTGTGTACTCAGAAAATACAGGATTTGATTTGTGCTGGTTTATGACATCTAAAGCACATTATTGCCCCTATGCCAGATGCAAATCCTTTAAATGCTTCGGCGTGAGTAAATTCCTCAGCAACTAATGTACTTCAATGACTCTGGGATACTCAGTCTAAATCAGCAGTGAATTCTCAATATAATGAGGATGTTTTTAAGCTTCTCAGGCACCAATGGGCTCAAAAATACAGGCAGAAAACTTTGCTCCTTTGCCTTTATCCATGCATCAGTTGTTATCGTGGAGCGTGCTTGTCTAAGAGCGATAGGGATCATTTCAGTATCCATTTGCCCTGCTCCAGTGCTGCATTATCATTTGTTAGCTTGCAGAAATATGCCATGTCTAATTAGCTTAGTAATGATTGTACTTAGCATAGGAATTGCAGCAACATAAGGAGAAAATAATCACACATTGCAATATCAAAATAAACATTTCTGTCCTAAGAATGTTGTCAGGTGATGTCATACCATCTGTCCTACTGTACCCGCTCAGAAATTTTGCTGCAGCAGCATCTGGTGCTTTGGCAAGCTCTGCAGACAACTGTGGCAGCTTTGCAGCTGCCTCCAACTGCTTTTATATTTAAAGAGTATTAAGACTTCATGCTCCATGCCCCTATAAATGTGTTTGCCTTTACTGAAGTTTGGATCCTAAGCAATTTGTATATTTGTCTGGCTTGCAGAATAAGGCACAGTGTGTGAATTGTCTTGGGAGTTTGCAGTGGTCAAACTGTAAAATGCAGCTCTCCCTTCCCCCTTCCCTCCCCAGCCATCTTTGGGCTGGGAGAGAGACACCCTTTTGGGGAGGAGGACAATTAGGAGAATCTGAGCCCTCGGTTCTGTTTCCATAAAAATGTGGTTATTTATACAACCTGGAACAACTCCAGCAGAGAAGACTGAGAGGAAACAATCCCCAATTTTTATTTTTTTTTTTGCTTGTGGAAATGCCTTAATGAGATGTTATGTTTTCCTTTTCCCTTCTACAAAATTTAGAAAGAAATACAACCCTGCAAGAAAACAGAGGCTGTATCTCGTTTTTGGCCCCATACCCAGATGAGTGTTCTCTGGTTCTAAATTCAGATTTCACTGTGCTAGATGATTTTTTAATAGATTTCAATTTCATTTCCTAAGTGCAGAAATCCAGCCAGTCCATTTCCTTTTCCCCAGAGTTTTGGACATCTGCTAGGGAAGACTTTGCTCACACCGAAGGAAGGCTCTGAGTGGTTGCCCAATTCATTTAGATTTGTCACTTCAATTTGTTCATTCAGCAGGTACATTGTAAACAAAATAGCTTAAATGAGGTTTGCTTTGGGGTTTTAAATATTTTATTTGGGCCTAGCTTTTGGGAATTGCCCCTTATGTACAGCATCTGTTCAATGTGACAGGGTTCTCTAGTGTTCATTGACTGTGTATCAGCTTTCCCTTGACTGAGTTAGCAAAAAATTTTGTGATCTGTATGGGGAAAGCCCCAAGTGTTTAATCCTGCCACTCTAGAGCTCCTTGACTCTGCTCTGGTGACTCTGGGAGATGCTGATTGACTGCTGGAGGGTCTTTCATGTCCATCCTTCCAGTTTTGTTTCGGGTGCTGAAAGGTTCTCTCGGAGGAATGGCAGCCCCCAAAAAGATCATGTTGGACTCCTTTGGGGTGGACTTCACTGGGCCAAGGATGTCCCCCAGGCAGGAGAGGCACTGCTGAGGCGATTGCTGTGATTACAATGAGGTGTGATGGGATGAAGTTAAGAAATAGGAAATTGAGGCTGAATGTGTTTTGGCAGGGATGGTCATCTACAGAGCTGGCTCCCGAGGGAAGGGGGAAAAGTTGGGCTCTTTAATATTACATGGGTTGAAATACAGGAGGACAATGTCTGTAGGAACAGCAGTGCAGAGTAACTGGCCTTCTTGTCATCCTGCAGTCAAAAGGAAATGCCCTCCATCTCTTTTAGTTGAGATGTGCTGCAGTTAGAGGCTTGCAGCGTGCAGGAGTGGGCTCTGTGGCACAAGCAGAAATTCAGGCTCTGAGGACACAGGCCATTAAAAATCACTGTTTAAAGGAGCAAAAATAGGCTTTCCTCCCGAGCACATTCATCTTTTTATGCCCAGTGAAGGGCTCTTTATCACCCTGCTGCCACTGGGCCTTGCAGTGTAAATGACCCCCTTGCAGAGGCCTGTGTTTTGGGGCCTGCAGTGGGGACGCAGTGGGGTTTTTTTGATGTTGACCCTTGTTCACAAGGGTGTGTGTCACAATCAGTGAAGCTGTTCCTGGGAGCCATACTGCAGAAAATCCCCGTGCCAGGAGCCAGTCCTGCAGTCCATTGGAGCACAGCCCCGCTCTGTTCCTCTCACCGATTTCCCTGTTCCTCCCTTGCAGTACAACAAACACCTCTTCGTGCACATTGGACACGCCAACCATTCTTACAGCGACCCCTTGCTGGAGTCGGTGGACATCCGCCAGATCTACGACAAATTCCCCGAGAAGAAGGGCGGCCTGAAGGAGCTGTTTGGGAAGGGGCCTCAGAACGCTTTCTTCCTCGTCAAGTTCTGGGTGAGTCAGGCGTGAAAAACGCCAATCACTTGTTTTTAAGAGTTTAATAGTAATAAAATGGTTATACAAATAGTAATACAATTAGAGTAATAGTAATTTGGACAATCTGAATTAGGACAATATGAGGCAATAGAAACAAAGAGTTATGGACAGTCCAGGTACCTTTTCTGGGCAGCACAAGCCCGAAAAAGGCCCCACGTTAACAGAGGATTAACCCTTAAAAGCAACAGCCTGTTGTATATCCATACACCTCATCCATGATGGATAAATTCCATTCAAACACAGGATTCTCTCTGGGCAGTGTCAGCTTCTTCCTCTCAATCCTAACAGCGCCTTCGAGGTGGGAAGAAGTTAATTTCTTCTCATAATGGAGCAATAAATTCTCTTTCTCTGAAAGATTCAGGTGTCCTGTGGCTGCTATCTCACTGTGAGTCCTTTCTGTAAAAAAATATATCCTACACAGCATAGTTTCTATTTTAACATTATGTTATAACCTAAAACTATATTTAACACACTACTCAAGAGAATTAATACAGCATCACTTTCTAACACAACACATATAATATTCATTTCAATATTTGTGAAAAGCCAATCATAAGATACATGCATTTTTCACATGAGGCGTGGAGGGGAGGACTCTGCTGCCCAGCAGGCTGGGGGAGGTGTTTGCTCCTGTGGAAGTTGCCTCTGTTGCCGTGCAGAGCTGTTTGCACAGAGCTGGCAGCTGCCAGCGGCCAGGGCAGATGTGCCCCAGCTCTGCCTGGCTCTGCACTGCAGGCAGCAGCCAGCAGGTACCCAGAGCCCCGTTTGGAGATGGGAACTGCCATCTAGTGGTGCAGGAAAAGGCAGGGAGTGGGGCCTGCTTTGGGGTATTTCCCAGGTGCAGCTGCTGCCAGGTGCAGGGGGTGTTGAGGATCAGCCCTGCCGTCAGCCTGTGCTTGTGCAGAGACATCCAAGCTGAGACAGCTCTGAGCCTGGGAGGCTCTCAGGGCTGTTTTCTTGAAGCACATCTACTTTCTCCTTGCCTTGCTGTTAGTCAGCCATAGGATTCTGCTCCATAACTTTTCATGTTCAGAGCAAGGGTGAAAGAATAATTGGAATGGAAGGCTGGGATGCTGCATATTGATCTAGTAGTGATGAATTTAATTGATAAGCCAGGTTTTTCTTATTGCATTTGCGAATTATCATGTTAGCGACATGATCATAAAATAATAAAATCATTTCGGTTGGAAAAGGTCTCTAAGATCACTGAGTTCAACCATCAGCCAAATCCACCACTAAACTACTAAAAGTTTCATCCAAAATGATCAGCAAATCTGCAGGCTGAGCCTCATGCTTATACTAAAGCTTTTTATGCTCACTAATTTGTTTGGGTACTATTTTGTGGCATACTCATTTTCATAGCAGCAGTTAGCATCTAAGCTTTTTTTTTTTTTTCTTTTAAAACTTCACTAAAAGGGAGACATATTCAGGGTTTAATTACAGGGTGGACAGGTTGAGGCTGAAACCAGAATAGGTTGATCTGGAACCACTGCTTGTGATCAGATTTCCTTGAGTTTATCTATGGGATTTGAAATACTCTACACCTCATCAGTCCCCCAGACTTCATATCTTTCCAAGAGCTTCTGTAGCACCAGATTTAGGAGTGGAAACTGGAATGAGGGAAACTCTTTTTTTCTCAAATCTGGATGTAGAAGGACTAAGCCACTGAGCAGAAGCTGTGTTGGACTGCAGAAGAAACCCATTGAGAAATTCACAGGGCTTAAAACTGGGCCTGTGAGCTGTAGACCAAGTGTTTGAGGGCTGGCTGAGCAAAGAGGCCAGAAAGAGCAGAGAGCAGAGCAGTGGGAGCTGAAACACAGTGGTGCCAGTGGTCTGGAACAGGCAGGTGAGAATGTGGGGTCAAAAAGAGGGAGGCAATGGGAAGAGAGAGCATTTGGGATAAGAAAACACAGGGATGAAGTACAGCAAAGAAGGTTTCTGGGAGGTGAGAAAAGGACAAACATAACAGCAGGAGAAATCTGGCTGCAGTGGAGCAGAGCTTGGAGTTAAGGGTCTGTGACCACTAAATACATTTCCTTGAGAAATTTGCCTTGACCTGAGGCCATCATCTCACCAATCCACTCTGTGTAATAAATATTTGCAGAGCACACTGGCAAAAATGAATGTCACTTCACATGCCTGTTCTCATTTCCCACAGAGGATGATAAGCCTCAGACTTTATACTAGATGTGGATGCAGCAGAGATTTATGATATGGTAATTGAGGAATTGTGTGTTCTGCTTTTCCTCCATGTGGAAATTGATTTTCAGGCACACTGAATGCTCAGAGTTATACCTAAAGCCAGTAGAGACCTTCTTTGGGTCATTGAGGTCTGTGGTGTTCTCCTGACTTTGGAAATCCAAGTGCCAGCCTTCTCTGCTCTGTCTCCTCCCAGCAGTGCTCCCCTCTAACACTCCTGTCCCAGCCCCACATCTGTGACACATCTGTGGGGCTGACAGCCCCTTCACCTCAGGGGCTCACTGTCACATCAGACTCATGGCTGCTGCAAGGCCTCGAGGTGGTGCCATGAAAAACACCTCTGTGAAATGTGTGACTCTGTGCTCAGCACAGCTCCTGGGGAGCTCAGGGAACAGCACAGGGAGCAGCAGAGACAAAGGAAGGTTGTGAGGATGTTCAGAGGGTGGGTGTGCAGGTGTGTAGCAAAAGCCTGTGACGTGATACAGTTCAGCAGTCAGGATGTGCAGGCAACTTCAATCCAACATTTCCTAACCTCACTGTGCCTTCCAACATAATGGCTTTTTAACACAATTTTGTGCTGTATTAACTGAGAGGTTAAAAAACATACAGTGCTAACATCCTTCTCAGTTATACATTAAAAACGTGGTGAGAACACTTTCCTGAGCCATGATCTTAAAATAAACCAGTGGATTTTCTCTCTCATCAAGTGAGTGAGGCAGAGAGAAGGTGCCTGGGGTGGTGTTTGAGTGTTGCAAGAGTCACAAGGAATGCTCTTCTAGGAAAAACTTCACACCAGTGGCCCCCAGTCCTAAACATATGTAGGAATATGTCCAGGAAAACCAGAAGATAGCTAGTCATGAGAATTAGATCCTAAACTATCAGCTCAGTGTCCTTTATTACTTTCACCCCAATAGGGCATTAGGAAAAAAAGGATGCCATTCCCTTTTTTATGGGGAGTGTTAAAAACTCTTTTCAACTCTTTTAAAGTCATAATATCACCAGGAAAAAGCTGGCACAAGTTGCTGACAGTGTTTTTTGACCCTGTAAGTAATCTCAAATATATTCATATAGGCAGAGATTCATTTTGGCTGAATTAAGTATCTGAATTAGTGTCTACTCTCTCATCATCTGCTAGCTCCTCCTACTCTGTAAGTTCACCTCCTCCCTGCTTCTGTTCATGATGTGTGGTTATTGCTTAGTCCCAATACTCTGTCTCACACCATTTATTTCCCATTTCCCATCCTTTGTGCCATCAATCATTTGCTCAGCACTGTAAGCTGCTGCATCCCAGGTGATGGTGGCAGTCCTTGTTTGGGTGGGCAAAAGAGGAAAGTGAATTTTGCTTGGGCAAATAATTACAGGTGTGAAAGCACTCTGAGGACAGTCAGTGAACAAAAGGCAGGGTCTGAGTGAAAAGAAGCCAAAGCAAACCAGAGAAGGGAAGCTGGAGAGTGAGAAGCTTGAAAGTGAAGGTGAGGATTTGGTGCCAGAAGGAATGGTGACCCTGCAAATGGATTTAAGGGAAGTCAGCATGCCACTGGAGGTAGCACAAAGGGAGTTTTGTTTAGACATTAATTGTGCTGTGGAATGGGAATATGGGAAACAGGAAGACCACAGATGAGTATTTGTGCTGAGGATGACTAAGGCAGAAGGCAGCTGAGCTCTGGTAGCTGGAAAGAATACTCCTCTGGCTCTTTCCCCTTTAGTTCTGCCTCAGGCTGCTCACCAGCACAGCTTTCCCTCTTGTCCTGGTTTCAGTAATAAGGCTTGACTACAAAAAAGATGGGAGGGAAAGGTCTGAGATCTTGCAAGAAGACATCTGCCAGTTGTGGAGTTGACCTACCCAGGCAGCCCTGGGATGGGGTACAAAGCAAAGTTTGCTTTGCTTTGCAGAGCTTTATTGGTTTGTGCAGATTGTATCTCATGGGAAACACAGCCTGATGCTGGGAATGGATAAGCTTCTGGCCCTGCTCCTGGTGACACATCTGGATGTCACACTTCTGGGCCTCTGCCTACCTAGAAGTGCAGGAGGTACAAAAGGAAGAGACTCCTCCTCCTACACCACCTCAAACCAGCAACCCCACACCCTGCAATGCAATGCCCTGGTCCTTGCCTTGCACCTGGAATGTAATGGCTGTTCCTCTGCTTTGTCCCAGAGAGGCACTGGCACCCCAGAGTTCAGGGAAATTGCCACAGATACAGATTTTTACACTAACAGGGGGAGTTTCACTTGGTGGGCTGTAAATAAGGAACAACATCCTGATGGTGTGGCACAGCAAGTTTGTGTGACAGGGGTGTGAGACTGGAGATTACTGGGTTATAGAATTAAAACAAAAATAAAGGTGGCTAAACAAATGTAAAAGCTGTCCTAGAACACTGATGCAGAATTCAGAGAAGGCTGAAGAGTATCTGTGGAGGAAACCTTTCCCTGGGTGCAGGTTAATTGCACAATCCTGCTTCTCTCACCTTATGGGGCTAAGCCCAATCTGTGCAAAACAACCAGGAGTGATTTGTGCCATCTAACCTTAATCTGAGGATGGTCAATATTCCTGGTGGTCAGTTTGTATTTAAACGCTTTTGTGACTTGGGAATAGCCCCAAAGTTTTCTGCTCTTTGAAGTTCCAGTTAGCCTGACTAAAAGTTCAGTCAACACAGGGTGCCTGTGCTGCTTTCTTTTATTGGTTCTATCCATGTTCATATCTAGTGCTAGCCCCACTGATTGCTCACTCCTATTCCTAAATTCTCTAATTCTAAGCAATACACTTGGGCCTCCTAGACTGAATTCTGCTGCTGTAACTTTGTTATTTCTCTCTCAGGTTTTGCCTCAACCCCAAGTGCAAATTTTGAGGCAAATTTTGCATGACTTTTCCATGTAACCCACAGCACTGTGCAGTGGGTCCTGCCTCCATTGGGATCCTCAGTGCTGGTGTAAGCACACCTTGCAATAAAATTCTGGGGTTTTGTGTCTCTCACACTGCCAAATGCTCTGTGCCAGCCTGAACTCTGATTTCTGCAGCTACAGGGACAGGTCTGGGAACCAAATATGTCTGAAAGGAGAATGGTTGTCCTCTCATTGGTGACATAGGAAAAAAACAACTGATATCAATTAATATTGGCCTGTCAGGCTTTCTATGGATCTGATCCACTGACTTAATTTTGTGTTTGCAGTAGCTTGAAGTATTCTTCTAACTGAGGAAAGCTTAGCCAGAGCTGACTGCAACTCTGAAACCAAGACCCAAACTCATCTGAAGATGTGTGGATGATATTAATTGATGTTTAAAATGAATGCCTCTATTTGCAGGAATCTGCAATGCAAACTAGGAGTTTTAGAAAGTAATGCATATTATAATTAGGGCAAGCTTTTAAAGATGCTTTGAAGTCCTAAACATTTTTGAAATTCAAATGTGGGATGGAAATAAAGGAATCTACACAATAAAGGGGCATTAAATTATGTCTCCCAAAATTTCACTGTTTTATAGATGTAAATATATGCCATAATTAGTGGTAAGTAACATGAGGAGGATAGTTAAGTTTATTCCTATTCTTATTCAAAACAGCTGTGGCATGAAAAATAATGCTCCTTCTCTTTGTGATACACTGGAACAAACAATTTACCCATGTAATCAGTGTTCAGAAATGGCTTGTGCCTGTGGTCTCCTCCCACCCCCTCCTGAATTTATCCCCATGTGCCTCCAGCCTCCTTAAAAGGTGCAGAGATTCTTTGTGCCCTTCATTCACGCACAATTGTGACTTCTTTTCTCTTTTCTTTTCTTTTCTTTTATTTTCTTTTTTCTTTTCTTTTCTCTTTTCTTTCTTCCTTTCTTTTTCTTTCTTTCTTTCTTTCTTTCTTTCTTTCTTTTTCTTTCTTTCTTTCTTTCTTTCTCTCTCTTTCTTTCTTTCTTTTGTTCTTTCTTTCTCACTTTCTCTTTTTCTTTCTTTTCTCTCTTTCTCTTTCTCTTTCTTTCTTTCTTTCTTTCTTTCTTTCTTTCTCTCTTTTCTTTTTCTTTCTCTTTCTTTCTTTCTTTCTTTCTTTCTTTCTCACTTTCTTTCTCACTTTCTTGCTTTCTCTTTTTCTCTTCCTTTTCTCTCTTTCTCTCTCTCGTCCTTTCTTTTTCTCTTTCTTTTCTCTTTCTTTTCTTTCTCTCTTTGTCTCTTTCTTTCTTTTCTTCTCTTTCTCTCTTCCTTTCTCTCCTTTCTTTCTTGTAATTTATATTGCATAATCCAGAATCTGGGACTTCCCTCCACACACACACACACACACACACAGTGTGACTGCCAAACGATCTGCCCTCACGACTGGGGCCTATAGCATGAATGGCTCCAAGGCCAGCATGCAAATGTATGCAAAGCAGCGAGCTGTGGAAGAGAGCAGCCCTGCACTGTGCTTTCCCCAGGGCACTCCGTGGCACAGAGAGGAGGACGCAGAGCAGGGTAAGGGGCAGGGTCCGGAGCAGCTCGGGCTGCCCATCCCAAACCCAGCCCTGGACACAATTCCTGCACAGCCAACAGCCCAGATGCTCCCTCTGGAAAAAATTGCTTCACAGTTTGGGATGGCTGCTCCTTGGTGGAGCTCTGGAGAGGAGGAGGAGGAGGCAGGGTGCTGAGTGACCCGCCTGCAGCTGCTCAGCCCTAGGTGCTGCTAATTAGTGACCTTATTATTTATGTGCCCAATGGGAGCTGCTGAGGGCCACTGCAAACTGCCCTGGCCCTCCCCAGGTCCCACTGCTTCCAGTGGGCGCTGCTTTCCTTCTACTCAGCAGCATGGATTTAGGCTCTTCTCAGCAATTTTTGCTGGAGTTGCTTTTGTGTTAGCCAAAGCTGTTATTATTCCACAAGCACTCTGCCCTCTGCCCCTGCCTGTAGCACAGAGCCTGAGAGCTCTGGGGAAGGGAATGGGTTTTTTAATTTATTTTAAATTTATTTTTACTCTTTATTTGGGTTGCAGCCATCTCTCTGTAGGTGCAAGCTCCATACACTGGCAGAGGCTTCTCCATTCAGTGTGTTGAACACTTGGTGCTCTTAATATGCAATATTTCCAGTGCCACCCATTGACAAGCTGTGCTTTATTAATGAATTAATCATGCTCTTGCACTGGAGATAAGGTGCCAGAAATCTAAGTGCCTCTTCCACCTCCAAGTGCATTCATATGAAACTCAGTGTCAGTGCCTGGAAATAAATCTAAATTAGAGTTTTACTCTTGAAAGTTAAAAAAAAAAAAAAAAAAAAATTAAAAATTCCATTTGTGGTTTTGGGTTTTTTCCCCCCTAAATTGTATTGATCTTTAAAACTCAATGAGTAAATGGACTCCTGTTCATTACATGTGATCATCCAATAATGTTTGAAATGCCATAACATTTGAACTCACACCAATATATTTGAAGTCACCATTGAAAAAGTTATTTATCTGTATAGGCAGCAAGAGTGCTCCCCAGGGCCAGTGCCTGGAGCCCAGAGCACAGCTGCCTGAGAGGCTGTACAGGAGGGAAGCTGTTTTATAGCCCAGGAGGGCTTGCAACCTGTGTCTGGAATGCTGGAGACAGAGCACCATGGAAATGATGCACCAGAGCTGGTGACAGCACTCCAGAGGCTTGGCTGTTGTCACCTTTTTCACAAGGATCATTGAAACAGGAAATTCTAAGGAGAGGACTAATAAGATCAATTTCTGTATTTCAATTTTGTTGTTATATTTATGCAGCCCTACCTGCCATAGGTAGCTCAGGCAGTGAACCTCACTAAGTAATGTTTGCCTTTGGACAGGACCAGGCTACTCAAACCAGAGCATCCTTGCCAGATACTCAGGTGGGGAAGAAAGACCCCAAGGTGATTTCTCCTCATCTGGGAATGATTCCAGCATTCCATGGCCATCAGGGTTATCAGCCCCTGCCTTGTTTCTCATTTTGCTTTTGCTTAGCTTTAGCTTTCTGCCTTTTAATGCCCTTTTCTGCAAGATTTAATCTAGGAGAAGGCTCTTCCCCGTGTAGCAACTTGTAGGCTATGACAAGGTTGTGGAAAAACTTCCCTTGGAAAAAGTAAGTAGATGGAGTTTCATTAGTCATTCACTACAAAGGATGTTTTCCAGACCTTAAATAATTCTTGTAGCTCTTTGCTGAACACTTTCCAATTTTCCAACATCCCTTCTAAAATGTAGACACGAGGCCTGGAATCAGTGCTGTAGTTAGGAGCTAAAGCTGAATACCAGGGCATTCATTTATAACACATCACCTTGTTCCCACATCTACAACTCTCACAGCCATGTGGGTACTCATAGCCTTTTGGAGAAGGGAAAAAAACCAGCAAAAAAAATTTATTTTAATTTCATCAGTTTGAAAAATACAATTTAGCTTTCAGATGTATATGTTTAGACAAATCCCTTGCTATTTAAGCCATAATAATATTCTTAAGTCCTTAAGACAAAGTTGTTTTAGTAGTAAAAGAGGCTTTGGTGAAGCCTTCATTTAAAAGCATTTGCTTGCCAACTCATATGATTTTTTAATGCTGGTGTTAGACTGTTTTGAAGAGTCTTCAGCTCTTAGCAATCTCAGCAATTAGATGAATATGAAAACTGTTTACAAAGAGAATTCTTTCCTTCCTTGAAAACACCTTTACTGTGTGCTAGACTCAAAAAAAAAAAATTAAAATCCAGGAGCAAGCAAGTAAATAAAGGTAATTCTCATCTGTATGATCATCATCGTGGGACTTTTGCAACCATGTTGTGATTGCATAAGGATAAATCATGACAACTGAGTGATGTTGCAGTGTTTCCTCACTGCAACATCAGGCCCCAGCCTGGATGTGTTGTGTACACAGAACTCCCAGTGATCTCAGCAAGGGCTGCAAGAGCTGTGGGAGTGAACAACAGGGTGACAGATGGCCACATGTGCTACTTCTCCAGGTTAAATGTCAGCATGCAAATAGAACAATCCGGTACTTTTTTTCAGCAGGCTTCAAAATCAGAAGGCAGCAGATAAAATGTTATCCTTTTTTAACTCTAAACATTTGCTGCTGCAGCTCGAAATGCAAGGTCTGTGCAGGGGATTTTTGACAACTGTGAGGGGTGGTTTAGTTAGGACTTCTCAAATATTTTGCTCATATCTGAAAAGAAAGAAAATGCTTTGCTGGTAAAACTGCAATTGTGGTAGCAGCAGGAATAATTGCATTCTAGAGATTGCTTCTATTATTACTATTATTATTATTATTATTATTATTATTATTATTATTATTATTATTATTATTATTTAAAATGCCAATCACTTGTTTTTTAAATTTTTAAAAGTTTAATAGTAATAAAATGGTTATTAAAATAGTAATACAATTACAGTAATAATAATTTGACCAATTTGGATTAGGACAATATGAGACAATAGAAACAAAGAGTTACGGACAGTCCGGGTACCTTTTCTGGGCAGCAAGAGCCCGAAAAAGGCCCCACGTTAACAGAGGATTAACCCTTAAAAGCAACAGCCTGTTGTATATTCATATACCTCATCCATGATGCATAAATTCCATTCAAACACAGGATTCTGGCTGGGCAGTGTCAGCTGCTTCCTCTGAATCCTGACAGCACCTTCGAGGCAGGAAGAAGTTCGGGTCTTCTGATAATGGGGCAATAAATTCTTCTTCTCTGAAAGATTCAGGTGTCCTGTGGCTGCTATCTCACTGCGAGTCCTTTCTTTTAAAAAAATATCTTACATAGCATAGATTCTATTTTAACAATTTTTATAACCTAAAACTATATTTACCACAGTACTTAAGAGAATTAATACAGCATCACTTTCTAACACAACACATATAATGTTCATTTTAATATTTGCAAAAAGCCAATCATAAAATACATGCATTTTTCACAATTATCATTATCATTAATGGCAGCAGTGCCACTGTTTCAGGAGCAATCCCTCTCCTTCAGGAATCCCGGTGGAGCAGCGGTGGCACGGCCGGTGGCTGCTGCCCCTCTCCATGTTGAGATGTTTGCCATGCTCTGATTGCAGGCCAGCTGTGATGACAAATTGCTTATTTGCTGTGATAAATGTGACCAGTTCCTCACAGCTCCCCGTGGCAGCCCTGCTTTAGGTGCACATTTAACATTACCTGCTGGCCTGGCACAAGGAACAAGGTGGAACAGAGATAGGATTTCTTCCCCTTGTACAAAATACCTGACTGTGGGGCTGCTTGTGTCACTGTGTGCAAACCTCAGGAGGCTGCTCTGCTGGTTCATTTACAAAGCCAGCCCCAAGTAATCCTAGACCCGTGTCTTCTGTGTGCCACAGACTAGCTCAGTGTGTGCTGTTATCAAATATTGCCTCACGAGGCCGCACCACAAATAAGGATTGCAGACACTAAGGGGGATGAATGAGTTGTTGCCAAGTTAAAAATTAAGTATCAGTTACAAATGACCTGAACTGTGGAGAGTGCTCCACACCAGAATCATAGAATGGTTTGGTCATTCATTTGGTCACTTAGAGATCACCTAAATCCAACACCTTCCACTAGACCTGGTTACTCAAAGTCCCATTCACTCTGGCCTTGAACACTTCCAGGGATGGGGCACAGGTAAGCATAGCTGTAAATAAGGTTTTTTAAAAAGTCTGAGGGTAAACATGAAGGTACCTGTCAAGTATTATGTATTCCATTTCTATATTAGGAATAGAACCAAGCAGAGCTGGACTTGCAAGTGAAGCAGCTGCAGAAGTGCATTTCCCTGCTAAAATGCTCACCTTGGCCTAACTTTCCAGTTCAGGTGATTCTTTGCTGCCATGCTGCAGTAGCTGATCAGCTATTTCCACATAAAAGGAAAACCCTGCTCACTCTCTCCCTGGGCATCAAAGATGTCAGTAGAGCTAAAGCCTGAATCAACAAATCCAGCTGTGCATATCCCTAGGGTCTGCCTGTACCCATATCCCATATCAGTGTGCTTTTAAGTGGAGGGCTCTGATGTGAGCAGGAATGGGTCTGTGATGTCAAAGGGCAGAGTGGCAGAACAGCTCCAGCACTGCTGTGGGCCCAGGAGGCTGCATTCAGCAGGTGACCTGTGTGCTTGCTTGTAGCCAAATTAATCCTGCTGTGCACAGGGCTTGGATAATGAATAATTGAAGGTAGAGCAGCTCCTCACTTGATCCTGTGAGTCCTGGTCTCTGGTGCTGCCTATCAAAGGCAGCTGGATGGTTTCTGAGGCTGCAGGGAAATGCTGGGAGCCAGCAGATCCTTGCAGCAGTGTTTGCTGGGCATGGCACATGGGAAACTGGGGCTTGTGTCAGCCTCTGCCTGGAGTCCTGTGCTCTGCTGAGCCGGTGCCATATGGCCTGGCAGAGCCTTATCAGAAACCCGTCCTGTGTTGCCCAGCTGTCTCCTCTGCCATGAGGGTTTCATTGCTTTAAGACAAGAGCAGGAGAAAGTGACCTGTGGCCTCTCTGGAGTGGGGTGGCTGAATTTGAATCTGAAGGCAGCTTCACTTCAGAGGGGCTGGCTCTGGAGCCAGGCTCCTCTCAGGTGATCATTCCTTTGCTCCAGGGATTTCATCAGCCATCTGCCAGACAAGAATGTTACCTGTAGCACACAGAAATACTGGGACATCTTTTGTTGTCTAAAATTTGAATAAATTGCTGATTTCCTAAGGTTTTTACTGCAACAGTTAGGCAGCTACTTCCCTGACAGACTTTTTTCACTGTCACTGTCATCACCATTAAGCTTCCCCCGTCATTTCTGAAAAGAATGGTGAGCTAGTGACAGCTTATGCTATTCACACTGTCAAATAAAAAAATCAAATTTCCACCTTTTTCCCCACAGGCTGACTTAAACTGCAACATCCAAGATGATACAGGAGCGTTTTACGGAGTCACCAGTCAGTACGAGAGCTCGGAAAACATGACAATCACCTGTTCCACCAAAGTCTGCTCCTTTGGAAAGCAAGTAGTAGAAAAAGTAGAGGTGGGTGTTGTGATGGGATACGTGCCTTTAGTCATTTCTTACCTTTCCAGACCTGTGGGCTGTGGCCAGGTCTCTGCTTGGTTTGCTGCACAGTGATATTGCAGCTCAGGGCTAAGCCCCAGACCCATATCTGTCATGTACAAATCAGTTTTGGGGGGGGAATTTTAGCCTAGAGCTGAAGGCTGAGCTTTTACAGATGTCCTGATTCCTGTTTACGTCCTTCTTAAACTAAGTATGTTTTCTGACCATAACAAAAAAATGTTTTAATAATTTCTATTGTTCCAAGCTTAGAGAAAGCCAAAAATCCTCAGAAACCACCATCTGAGCAGTTGGTAGCTGGACAGCAGAAGTCCAAGAGTCACAGCCTTACCCTCCCTCAGCAATCTAAGTCTGTCTGCTTTTCTTCCAGCTGTAGTCCTACATCTTTCTGTAGTTCATGAATTGCCTATTAAGTCATGCAATAATATATCTATGTTTGTATGTTGTCCTGGTTCAGGGCAAATTTGGGAGAGAACCTCCAAAGGGGGTCCTCTAGGAAAGCAGATTCACTTGGCCTCTCACCCAACTGGTCTTGGAGAAAATACCTCCTTGGAGAAAAGTGGAAAAAACCTGTTTAATAAACAATGAAACCTAAACAATATTAAACAATCAAACCCCTTGCTGCTCCAAAAGAGATGACAAACAAAAACTGTGCAGGGAAACACAGGACATATGTGCACACTTCAGTGCAAATATATTAGCTTATTTTTGCTGTTCCCTTTGCAGACAGGTGCCTCAAAATTCCTATAAAATCATCTTATCACAGTTTTTGGCTTAATTAATTTCTACTCAGTTTGGGACTTTATAATCCTCATCAGTTGGTTAATTTGCAGGTTAGATAACAAGTAGTGATATTATAATCATATAATAAGATCCCTTGCATTTTTAGCAAGGCATAGCACAGGTAAGGCAGGGAGTCAGCAAGCAGTGTGTGAGTGTGTCTGAGCCACTTCTCTTTCTCCTGTCTACACAAAAAAACAAAACAAAAAAAACAAAACAAAAACAAAAACAAACCAAACAAAAAAAAAAGGAAAAACAGATTTACCAGTCACTTTCTTCCTGTCTCTGAATGATGACATTCTAAATGGTTTTTATGTTTTTTAGACTGAATATGCAAGGTTTGAGAATGGTCGGTTTGTGTACAGGATAAACCGCTCTCCCATGTGTGAATACATGATCAACTTCATACACAAGCTGAAGCATTTACCAGAGAAATACATGATGAACAGCGTCTTGGAAAACTTCACAATTTTATTGGTATGGACTGGCTTTTTTATTTTTCCACTTCTAAAATACTCTCAGGCTTTGTATGGCTTGCTCAGCTGGTAGTGTTGGGAACCAGTTTCCAAATCCCTAAGTCATTGTTGCTTACCAAAGCAACCATCCCACTGACTTCAGAATAATTCTCCTGGAATTGGGCACTAAAGACGCTCAGGATGAAAAGGCTCAGCTGGCTGTGAGTGTGAACAAACATCTTTGTTATTCTCCACAAATTTCAGCTTACTTCTGTTTTTTCCATTCGAGTCTGGGGTTTGCAGAGAGCCTGAGGCAGTAACTTTGAACCACTGCGTTCATCTGATGTGTCCTTACCTTAGCGGGGCTGGGTTACAGTGCTGCAGGTGTTAGTGGCATTAATTAGTTCTTGGGCAGGGAAAACAGGCAGCAAACGCCCAACAGGTGACCTAAAGCACAGAGAATGGGCCACGTGGTGGCCTTTGAGCCAGTTTCATCCAGTCACCCAGCTTGCTTTCCCTGTTGCTCTGTGGTGTCACCCCAGCCAAGCTCTCAGAGCCACGTGCCGCTACCACCAGGGGATTCGGCAGCACCGAGGTGACACGGGTCACTCCTCGCTTCAGACCCGTGGCACTCACATTTTCTTAAAACATCCCTTCACCCAGGATTTTTCTCCTGGGAAACTGAGGAGCCTCAGAGAAAATGAAAACAATTTTTATCTCATTTGCTTCTCCTGTTTTTCCTCATGTGGAATGTGTTTGGAGATTGTTTACCCACAGGTGATTGTTCCATTCTGGCTGTGAGCTGTTTTCACTCTTTGGCCAATCAGGGCCAAGCTGTGTCAGGGCTCTGGAGAGAGTCAGGAGTTTTCTTTATTAGGTTTTTAGCATTTAGTAAGTATCTTTCCTGTATTCTTTAGTATAGTGTAGCATAGTACAGTATAGTACAGTATTCTTTAATATAATATAATATCATAAAATAATAAATTACCCTTTTGAGAACATGGAGTCAGATGCATCACTCCTCCCTGCCACGGGGCACCCTGCAAATACAGTACAGCCCTGCTGCTTCCAGGTGTGTGATGTTCTGTCTGCCTCTTCTTTCCCCACACAGGTGGTAACAAACAGGGATACACAAGAAACCCTGCTCTGCATGGCTTGTGTATTCGAAGTGTCGAACAGCGAACATGGAGCACAGCATCACATCTACAGGCTTGTAAAGGACTGAGCAGTTATTTATATATACACTTCATTTCACTTCTTTATCAAAACACAGACTGTAAACCTCAACACTAAGTGGCAGTGCCTCTGGCCCAACTTTCACCCACATTTTTCTAAATCCTGTTTTAGTGAAGTCATTTTTAATGTGTTCATATATAATTGTAGCTGTGAAATTCTGGTACAGTTGTAAAAATTATTTCTAAAACTAAGTGTTCTTCAAATTTGTACACCACAGTTCTTTGGGAAGACTGTATTTAAGAACCTAATGCCTCTGTCTGTGGAGGCCTATTTTTAATTCTGATAGAAAAATGTATGACAGAGCATTTGCCATGGGGAAAAACTGACAGCATTTATAAGAATTTATTTTGGGTTTTTTTCCAACATGAAATACTTGTTTTACAATGCAAGTGAAATTGAAACGAATCTTTAGCTATAACTGTAAATGAGTACACAAAGTTAATAATCTTTATAGAATTATCTTTGTAACTAATTAGGGTGAAAGATATGGACGAATGTAATTCACTAAATTATTTTTTAAAATGAAACATTTTTCTGTTTGAAACCAAATGAAAAATATAGCCTTAAGAAATGCCTGATAGAAACAGACAGGTCCTAAAATTAGGCAAATTTTGTATTTTTTTCTCAACGCTAAAACTAATCTTCTAATCCATTAAACTTTCAAACAGGTATTGCAGAGAAAGAAAACATCACCCCTTACCCTTAACATATCTAGTGTATTTTAAAAGAGTATAAAGTTGTATTGTACTAATATGAAAATTTGATTATTTAATGAAAAAGATGGCTCATTTTGCAATAAGTAGGTAAATACTGAAGATTTAGACTTGCATTATATGTAGTCTTGTGTGTGCGGTTATATTTTATATGGACAACTATGTTTTCTAATAAGTTGAGCAAAAAACTTGCAACTCTGAAATCAAGAGATGAATGGAAACAACTGACATTGCAACAGCATTGAGTCATTCAAAACAGAGAGCAAAACACTGATGTGTTTGAAAGAAGAGTGTGTACATCTCTGAAAGGATCAGCAGCTTTAATATCTGTGAGACGCTAGAGAATCACAACCAGCATCAGGCAAAGCAGATTGGAAAGTGGAGAATTTAATTTTTTTTTCTCCTTTTTCCTCTTAATCATGGTGCTCTTACACCTCTCCCAGTTGTCTCTCCAGGTCTGGCAAAGGCCCTATCTGAAACAAACACACACCTACCACATGGGGCCTGCTGTCCTCTTGGAAAGCGTTCATGCAGGTGGTAGTGTTCATCCTTCTGACAAATTCAGGGAAGACTCCAGGAAGTGAGGCACAGCTGGAGATATTGAACACTGAAAGGCTTTGCACCACGGCTGTGAGCGTTTGTCTGGGGTGTGCACAGGTGAGAGCAGCAGCCTCAGCCCTCCTGCTCGGGACAGGGGGTGTTGCTCAGCTCCTCTCCTCCTGCTGCCCCTCACTGCCCAAGCACAAATTGTTTGGGCAGGTGCTGGGCCAGCAGAGGCTTCTCAGGCAGAACATTTGTCTGAAAGGCTGAGGGCTGCCTGGCCAGGCACAAGCCACCTTAGGGATCAGAGATGAGTTATCAGCAAAGAGGGCTCTTAGGGGAGTTTCCTGCAGTCCTGACTCAAAGGTCAGGCTTAGCAGGCCCCTCCTCCCTACCCCTTGTGATTTGTTCCTGTAACCAGCACAGTTCCCATGCACAGTGTAAGCATCAAGTTCACTCCCAGGCCCAGTGCTGTAGTCTTCAAACAAGCAACTCTATTCCTTTTCTTTAAATTATATATTCCTGCATAGTCCTTTCAGTTAGAATTGCCCACTGCTGGAATGTGTGGACTAGACTGGAGCCTAGGTGAGGTCAGACCAGGAACCATCCCTAACGCTGGGGAGGTCTGGGGCTCGAGGAGGATGCAAGCATCACCCAGGGCAAGGGAGACTGCTTCAATCCCTCAGCCTGGTCTGACTGCACGAGGTGCATGCTTTGGGTGGTTGCTGTGATGCCTAGCTGTCACCTGCTTGTGGATATTAGGGCTGATGATCTTTCAGTTGATACTCTGTGAAGTGAACAGAGGAACATGTCCATGGCAAGGTCTCTTTTAACGCTCATTTTTAACACTAACAATCACATCAGGAAAAGCACTGCATTGTAACAGCCTAACGGTAGCCCTTTATTCTAAGCACTTGGTGTTACAAGTCAAAAACTACTTTTTGGTTTTTGTTCTAAAGTTGTCTTTTATTTAGGGTTTGAATTGTGGGTTTGGTGATTTTTTTATTTTTTTTTTTAATAACAAGCAAACTCTTTAAGGCATATAAAGTATGTAAGTCAATTTGCAAATCCAGGTACAGTTTGATTTTTTTTGTAGGATCTGGCACACTACATATGCCATAACTATAGGGTATAAACAGTCACAATGTTTATTGGTGTTCACATATGTAATGTTAGGGAAACTACTTCCATCGTCTTTTCTTTACAATTCTGTAAATGATCCATACCCTGTATATGTTAATTCTTAAAAGCCTTAATCCTTCAACTGTTGAGTGTGGGGTGTGTAGTCCAACAGGCTGCCTGTAAACTGTGAGCTCTTTTGTAAGCTGGAAGTACTTATCTTGTTACTGTTACTTTTTTGTAGGAACCTTTTAATTGAGAGCTGCCAAAGCATTACAATATGCAGTGCCTTAGCATTATATTAGAAGTAACTTTTAGCCTCTTAACATTAAATTTTATACATTGTTTTCTTAATTGGTTCCATTTTTAAAATATCCGTATTTTTCCCTGCAGAAATGCTCTTTGACTGCTTGGTGTGAACCAGCTGTCTGTACAAGTCAGTCCCATTGCAGTGAGATGCCTATACCAAAAGGAAAGGTTACAGATCCCTAGTTCTCCGTGAAAAGTGAATTGTATTAATGAATGCTGCCTTTTTAAATTTCATGACCAAATAATTAATTGTGACTCTTCTGCACTCTAGCATGAAAGTGCCTTTGGTTTGAAATTCCAGCTTAGAAAAGTGCTGCCATAATAATGACAATTTGTAGAGAGACCAAAAATATTTAGTTAATCACCGTAATGCCTTTGGTTTATTGGAATAAGTTGAATCTACAGGCCTCCATTCACAAAAGAGCACCATTCATAGCAAAGGGATTTTGCTAATGATCAGCCTGCTGAAGAAAAATCTACTGTTTGCCATTTCTGACAGCATTGCAAACCAGCAACTGATTCGTCTGTGATATAAAAATGAAAATATTCCCATTTATATTCTCTTCATCCAGTCACGCATCTGCATAATGAGAGATCCATATCCTACAGAATTTCAGTGGACAAGCATGGCTTCGTTGATCTCCTCTAACAATATTTTGGTATCTGTGGAGATTCTTTGCTTAGACAGCAGATTTTGTTTACAAAGTTGTGCATGCTGAAGGTCAGATGCACAGAACAGAGGAGCAGGAGAGCTGAGCATAGCGAGGGTGAATGCAATCGTGTGGCTTTAAGCATTGAAATGTTGAGGGTGAGCGTTGTGCATGAAGGTGCTGCTGGGGAAACTCTGGCCAGCACGACTCAAAACACAGGGTTGTTTTGTTTTCCTCCCACTTGATGTCTTGGGGGAAAAAAATTAGCTCCTCTTAATAATGTGTCTGTTTTTGATACCTTCTGTGAACGGGGGCCATACTCTCCACCACAACTGAAATCAATGGGAAGAGGAGCAACATTTTAGAAAGAACAAATATCAGCAAAACCAAAAGCTGTCAGAGGGATTATATAGTTGTGAATACATTGTTAACTTGATTTTTAAAGTATTTGATGAAAACTAAGATTAACTTTTTATATAGAGAAATATTGTGACACTGTGTGGTAAATATTGTGATAATTCAAATTCCCTTTCTCTAAAATATTATTTTTGTTATTCCTTCAAGGTCTGAATCTCACTTACCTCTATAAGACAAATAAATCTGTTGAACTCAATGAGACTGAGGTAGGGCAAAGACCCTTTTGGCCCACAAGCAGAACATACCTTTTCAGTCGTTGCCAAACATTTTGGCTGTACCAGTCAGTGTTTGTGACAAGCTACACCTCTGTCTCATTCAAACAAGCATAATGGTACCATTAGGGGCTGTTAAAAATTACTACTAACAAATGTAGTTTTACTTACTTGAATTCCAAACTGATTTTGTTTAGGTACTGCACCACTATTTTGAAGGAATCGCAGATCCAATGCCTGTTTCTCTCTTTCCCTCTCCACCACAGCTACAGCTCAGCTTGGCAGTGGCTTGTCCCGTGGAGCCCCCACGGGACGGGCTCCTGGGAATAATGAAGGGTGTACATTACTGTTGAATGTAAGGAACTGGCCAGTCCAAGGCAGATAGGACATTTGATGTGCTAATCCATAGCTATTTATTTTTCCACTGCGAGTCCCAGGGCGTGCCTGCAGCCTGAAGCAGCAGCCCTGGGGGTTTCCTGGAGGCCTCAGTCAGTCCCACTGAGAGCCCTGGTGTTGTCCCCCCTTTCCTTTTCCCATGAGGATACATGTGCCTGGGCACAGGTGGGTGTGGAGCAGGGCCCGGCTTTGTCCTTTGCTCAGGATGATCTCCTTTCCCCCTCTTATCTTTCATAACCAGATGTTTAGCCCCCCCAAGAAAGATTGAGGCTGGATAAGTCAAAGTACAAGAAACACTCTGGACATCTTCATCTTTTAACTTTTCAGGTCATTCTTGCTGAGGTCATGTAATTAGTTTTAGTGTGTAAATTAAATCTTAAATGCACTCAGTTGACTAAAAGGAGATGGATCCCTGTTACCTCCTTACAGAATATGTGTTTTTGTTTTTGTTTTGTTTTGTTTTATGGGCCTCTGATTCAGGCTCATGACTGCAGACAAAAAATACAATATGTGCCTGAAAAAAAAAAAGACAAAAGAATTTTATAACATTGAAAACCTGAATAGCCTTTAATTCTTCAGTACATTTTATGTAAAACAGGTTGGGTTTTTGTTTTGTTTTGGGGTTTTTTTGCCATGTGCATTTGTTCACATTTGTAAATGACTTAATGGAATTCTCACTTTATGTTTATTTGTGTAATGTGTATAAAATGGGTTTGTGACTTAAGCATATTCATATATGGTCAGTGGTTACTTTAATATTGTACTGCTGCTGGTAACTTTTCATGTAGAACTTGCCTTTTGATGATAAAGTACCTCTAGGTTAGACAGTGAGGGAAGGCTCTTGGAAAAAACTGAATGTTCTCCAATGTTTTCTTAACATATTTGCAGAAGCTTTCAAAAGGAGTTTCAGTCAAACCTCTTGGCAGTACAGTATTCTTGTATTTGTTATTGTCTGTGTGTAGGTACTGGTACCTTTTTTTTTTTTGTTTAAAATGTTTTAAGTGTTGGCTTTAAAGTGAATTTATCTTTAGTATGATAGTAATATGAAAATTATAGGTTTTGTGTGCAGAGAATTTTTTTATAAAGTGCTTTGTAAAAAAAAAAAATGTATTCTAGCTTTCGCGGTACATATGTGTGATAACTTTAATATCCATGACAGTTAAGTGCAATTATTTCATCACTCTAAAAATGCTATTTTTGTGTCGGTTACTGCAGGTGTTTTCATGTCTTTGCAAAGTGACACATTTTGATGCCTTCTTGATAAAGTGGTAGAATTTTTGTAGCTTTCTAGAAACTTTGTATTCATACAGTATCAATTGAAAATAAAGAAAATGAAAGTGTTTTGTGCATTTGTCGTAATCTCTTACCTCAATCTCTTCTTAATGTTGGGTGTAGCTTTCAGAACCTTTTTCCAAAATAGCACAGGGCCAGACTTGCAGAGATGCCTGTGCACCTTCCTCAAGGTGTGAGGGAGATGCAGCAGGATCTGCAGAGGCCTGGAGGGCTGGCACATCTGGAAGAACACACATCTGGTGTTCCATGAAGAGTCCATCATCCTAATTCTTGCCTGTGTGTCTTCCTAAAAAAATGGTGGTGGATTTTTGTGAAACCCCTTTAAACCACACCATGGCAATGGGAAAAGCCACCCATCTCTCTGAATTGCAGAAGCAGGAATGACCTGTTCAGAATGTTCCAGAATAAATGGTACAAAGACATCATTACCAAAGCAACTAGAACTGATGAGCATGGGAGTTAGCTGAGGTTGTTTCTTCCAGGACACTGAGCTCTGGGGGAACTGAGGTGTCCTGAAAATGTGCCATGTTTTCAGGAGACTCACTTCTTGTTTTTCTTAAACCACCTGCCCCTCAGCTGACAGCTGTACCTGGTATGATGAGAGGGTGGAACAGGATCAATTTGCCTCTGGCATTCACAAAGTGAAACCACCTAGCTAGGGGGAAAAAAATAAATAAAAGGGATATTCTGGATCAAATGAAATCAATGGGAAAAAGACCAGGACTTGGTAGAGGGGAAAAAAAGTACATCTGACTCATCTTCTGCTTCCATGGGGGAGCAGAATTTATTTTTTGAATAAACCACATGCCCCTCCCACACTCCCCAATTCTCCTTTGGGTGGCAGATGTTCCACTGCTCTTTTTAAAATGTCAGCAGAGCACCCCCCGTGTGCAAGATGAATGGGGTGAGAACAAGGCACAGATATGGTCTGTTTTGACCATGTTTTCTCTTCTTTGTTCCCATTAAGTATATGGCTTCAGCCCTTTGAAGTGTGCTAGCTGTTTCAGAAGCAACCTGCTTCTTAATTAAGGTTCTGCTTCTTAATTAATTTAAGTTGAACCCATAAATCTTCCACCTTTGGGAAGATGTCACGCAGCATTTTGGGCTGGGTGTCCCCAGCAGTGTCACCATGAGTTTACTGAAGAGCTGGTTCCAGTGGGAGCCACAGCCCCTCCCTGGCAGAGCGTGGCTCTGGGCTGGTTTGCTTGGGCAGGGAACAAAGAAGCCAGGCCAGTTACCCTGTGCCTTTTTTATGGAGCACAGAATCCAAGTGTGCTCCATGGACTTTCCTGTGGATTTTAATTTAAGATACAGCCTGTTTGACCCCACAGATCCACGAGACATTTCATGCTGACAGACCCTAAAAGGAGGGCTCAGAGCTCAGCAATGTGTTAGCAGATGTCTGCAGTCCCCACACCCAGCTCTAGCTGTTCATCCCAACCCTGACCTTTTGCAGCCTCGCTATTGTTGTGGGGGGCCCCTTGAGCAGGAACAGCTGAACAATCTGTTACCCTGAGCAGAGGCAGCTCCAAAATGTTCATAAATAATTCCCTGCCTTGTAGGGAGGTGTGGCACTGAACTGGTTAATGGCTGGGAATTATTGTCCTGTGATTGCTGACGTTCCCTCAGAGCTGGAGCTCTGCTGGGAATGCTGCAAGGTGGGAAGGGCAGCAGGGAGTGAAAAGGAAAAGGAAAATGGTACAAAACCAGAGTGCAAGTGACTGTGAGAAAATGAATAGCAGGGCATTGCTTTTCAAAGAAAATGCAAAGCTGAAGACAGCACAAAATAGGAGAAAGGGTGGAAAAGGATCATTTAGAGACTACCACCATCAAAACACTGTCCATCAGAAGGAGGCAGGAGAATCAGAGTAAAATAAAAGCTACAACAAAACAGACAAATATTCACCTAAGTAAAAATAATTTGCTGCTTTTTGGGTTGGGTTTTTTTTCCCCTCCTATGTTACTTTTTATTATCAGCCTTTTCTAATTTGGGACATATCCTCTTTAAGATTAAGGGAAAGGGGTGCTGGAGACTCCATTCTTGTGGGCTTCACTGGAGAGACTCAACAAAGCCCAAAAAAGCTCAGCAAGGTACCCTGTAGCCTCCCTGACAGATAAAGAGCTGTCAGCTCCATTTTGGGGAGAGAGAAAGAGCAAAATGAGCAATGGCCAGAAGAGTATCTGAAACAAAGACACCTGAGTGCAAGTGAGCACTCCCAATTTACCCATCCCTGGGGATTTCTCAAACCACCTTCTTTCCACAGATTTGTGGCTTTGGCTGCATGCACAGAGCCCATTATAGGTTTAGGTTGATGAATTTCAAAACTACTGATTTCCATGCCCCTCACTGTCCTAGAGCTAAGAGCACAAAAGTGTAACTTTGATGTTATCAAATGGGAACAGGAAGCCAAAAACCATTTTTTTTTATAAATCTGCCTTTAAACCTCTTTATCAGCTTTAAAAGGTGTCCACACACAGAGCTTTGGAGCCCTTGGCACCATGGCTGTCTCCCAGCTCTGTTCAAGGCAGTGTCCCACTATGGATGGTGGTTGGGGCCATCAAAGGAAAAGGTGCAGGAGCTGTGATTAATATGTGAGTCCCTTTTGATTCCTCTTACTTGTACAGGTCCATGAGAGCATCAGTCCTTGCCTTGCAATGCCCCTCAGGGCAGAGCAGACAGGGTCTGGCAGCAGCTTCAAACCTGCCCTGTGTTTGAGCAGAGCACTGAGCTGCATGAGCAGCTGACTGTGCAGGGGCTTGACAAACTGCAAACTGATTCCCTTTCCTGCCCCAAGCAGCTACGTTTATTAGCCATATTTAAAGGTACTTCTCCATTTTTTTTTTTTTTTCTGTTGGCAGAGACCAAAGAATAAAGTGGGTTTTTTTCTAGGCTTCTAAAAATTCCTTTCAGCTTAAATCATATATTCTCTGCAGTGTTATCAGAGATTTAATTTTTTTTCCAAGATACTTGTCTTTTCTTATCCTTTCACCTGTGATGTTGGACTTTTTAGTGTGCAAAAGTTCCTACTTGGCAAAATGGACAAGAACAGCATCCAGGTTATAACCACTTCCTTTTTGACACAGCTTTATCCTGATTGGAGGAGATGGGGGGAATGGGATCTTATTGTTTGGCCCTTCCATTGGGTTTAACATGAACCCACATTAAAAACTCAGACACTGCACACACATCACAGCATTCCACAGCACAGAGAACCTGATGGCTTCTTTGTGAAATATCTGTATTGGTTTTACTATGATTATGTGATATTTTTGGTTAATATCAAAAGGGTTTAAGCTAAGTTTTATTGCCAGAACACCATGGTGGGTGGGAACTTCTCCCAGCAGTAACCTGGGAGACAGAACAGCAGTCTCAGCAGGGCTCACACTGCCTATCTCCTGCAGTGATCTCCTGTTGGAGGGAGGAGGTGGTGAGTAATACCTGGGAAGTGCCCCAGACTCCCAGGGACAGGCTCTGGGTAATTGAATGAACAGGGGGAAGATCTGGGGCAGGAAAAAGGAAACACCAAACTTCCTCCAAGCTCTTCTTCTCCCGGCCTGCTTTTACACATTTCCCAGATGACAAAGGACACAGTGTCCTGTGAGCAGGAATTACATGAAAGGGGTGTCTTGAGACCTTGGACAGCCTCACCTCATTTTTGCAGAATCCTCCTCTGCAACTGGGCCCTTCTCTGAAAGGCTATTCCTTGGTCACCAGGCTCCACAATTCCTCTGCACTGCAGTGCTTGCAGAGCACTCAGACAGAGCTATGGCAGCAGCTCAGCATTTTTTTATCCCACGCAAACAAAACAACTTCCCATTAAGAACATCAGTGCTGAAATGGTACAAAGGTAACAGGAACTCCAAGAGAGCAAGGCTAAGGGCTCAGGAGCCACTGAGAGGACCCACACAGGTGGCCAGGAAGGCTCTCCACGTGTCCTGCTCTAGGCCAGTGTGGTTTCTCAGCTGGGGAGGAGATGGAAGGAGAACCCTCTACCCCTGCAACCTGCAGCACCCAGTGAATAAGTGCAAGCACAATGGAGGAAATTAGCTTGAAGGTACAGGAGTAGTAATGGGAAGGAAGAATTAGCCATAGGGATTAGCCATGCTCTGAAGATGAAGCTGATGAAGCAGGAGATAGGGTAAAGGCTGTTCCAGAGAGCTGCAGAGAAGTGTTTTCCACCACTTCTGGTCAGATGCATCAAAAGGCAGAGCCAAAGTCAGTGTTGGTCAGCTGGAAATGTATCTGGGAAAGAGGAATGAAGCCAGAGGAAAGAGTACAGGGTGCTCATTATTATGAATTAATCTGTGTATGGCCAATGAGCTGTTAGGGAAGAGGAGAAGAACATCAGAGAACACCTGAAATGCTGAGAGAACAGCTGCAGAGCTCTCTGGGTTTGGGCAGGTGGATCCCTGCAAGTGACCACTGCCAACATCACAACTCTCTGCACAAATGGGGCTTTTGTGGGTGTGTCTGTGCGGGGAAAGCTGTGGATGCAGCAGCAGACAGATGTACAGATAAGAGAGATCTGGGAGGGGGTGGAGAATCCAAGATCAGGGCTGCCCACAGGTTTCCTATGAATGGAGATGGATGGGAATGAAATGAGCAAGGAAATGAAAGCCTTGCAGGTAGCTCTGCTCAGTTTGGAACTGTGAAGGCTCTGTCAGCTCCAGCCACCAGCCCCTCCTGACTGGGAGGGTGTGGTGGCTGCTCCTGCCTGCAGAACAGGGGAGCAGGGGACTGACAGCCCTCCAGACACACACTCAGGGCTCAGGGAACAGGACATCACCTGCAGCTCGTGCTCGGCTGCCCGCTGGCAGGAGAGATGAGTATTTCTGCACAAGAGATGGTCAGGATCACAGAGGGCATCTCTGGGGTTTTGTCATCCTTGGAGTGCCCAAATAACAGGCATGCAAGCAGGCACTGGGGGGTGGATGTGCACAGTTTCTTTAACAAATAGAAACAGAGGAATTCTGTACAATATTTAAGCTTTTTTTGTTCAAAGGTGAAATACAAAGATGCTGTTCAGCCATTAGAAAAGTACCCAAGGAGAAGCTGGAACTCTGGCCTGAGAGCATGTGCTGCTCAGCTCTGCTGAAAACTAGGAAACAGCCCTGGTGTTGACAGAGTGCACAGCCCCACACGAGGGAGAATATGGGAAATATTTAGGAAAATACAGTATAGGAAACACTAAGCATAGAGAGGCCTTGGCAAGAGCCAAAGGAGTAGAAACTTCTCTGCCAGCAAGTGAATGAAAAAGCTTGAAAGTCAGACCAAGAAACAAGCCAAAATGTCTTTAAAAGAAACATCCATTCTTCCATCCTTCCATTTCAAGATTGTATCAATCCCTGTAACACCTGGATTGTCTCTCCATGTGATAACCAAGTCAAGGTTTGGGCTTTTATGAAGTACCAGACACGTGTCACAGACATCTTTTATGAAAAATCCTTTCCTTAGGATCTTTTCTCCTGAGAAGCTGAGAGGCCTCAGGAACAAAATGTAAACAATGGTTATCTGCTGCTGTGGAATGCAACGAGTACATCTTGGGATTGGTCTCATGTGGCTGTTTCTAATTAATGGCAAATCACAGTCCAGCTGGCTCAGACTCTCTGTCCAAGACACAAGCCTTTGTTATCATTCTTTCTTATTCTATTCTTAGCTAACCTTCTGATGAAATCCTTTCTTCTATTCTTTTAGTATAGTTTTAATATAATATATATCATAAAATAATAAATCAGCCTTCTGAAACATGGAGTCAGACCCTCATCTCTTCCCTCATCCTGGGACCCCTGTGAACACGGTCACACACCAGATTGTGATCTGAACATCTGAGGAGCCCAGAAGGCTCCACATTTTCTCCTCAGCCCTTCCACTGCAGAGGCCCAGATATCTGGGGATGCCCAAGGACATGATGTGGCACCAGAGAGCAGCTCTGCCCTGAAGGATTGTGCTGTGTGCTCTGCACTGCAGTGTCAGGGGGGGCAGCAGCTCTGCCCTGAAGGGTTGTGCTGTGTGCTTTGCAGTGTCAGGGGGGCACAGGGTAGCAGTGAGGCTCATCAGGCCCTGCTGTGCTCATTTCATGACTGCAGAATGGCTCAATCCATTTACCTGCAAGCAGCAGGTATAACCAGGTTAGACTGGAGCATTACCACCATGTGTAACCTTTGGACTTTGGCTTGAGGCTTCTCTTTCCCTTCTGGAGAGAACACATCGTATTTCACTGTCTGCTTTATTTCTTTGTCCTTTATTGCAGCTGTGCTCACCACCCTGCACAGATCGATTTTCCTGGAGGCACAAACAAGCAGATAGAATCCAGTGGAGGTTTAAATAAAGGGAATCATTGTAAATGGTCTTTGAATTAATAAATATATACAGAGATAAATAAGAAGCATAGAGATATATAGGACATATAGATTGTACAAACAAACCATGACCCATCTGTTCAGCATGCCCTCAGTGCTAGGATATCCTGGAAAGCAATAGGCTTTTCTGGACACTCTTGTGACCTCAGCTGGGACACAGGAAATTTGCCACAATATCAAGCCGTTGAAGGATGGATCCCAAGACAAGAAAGCATGCCCAATAGGAAGAGTTTACCCTAAAAAGAATACCTAAAAGGCACAGTCTACCTTCTCAGCTAACTAAATTCAGTCTGACAGAATATGCACTCCCACTGTAGCCACTAGTAATTAGCAGAAGAGAAAAGAACTACCAATTTAGAGATGCTTGTGACCTGTAGGCAGAGGCAGTCACTGATTTTTAAGAGATTCTTAAGTTCTCACCTTTCTTTCCCCCTCCCATACTCCTGCCAGCCACTGACGTCCCTTTGATCTGCTGTAAACCTGGAAGTTTGTCTCCCTTCTCCTCTCTGGCTCTCTGCTCAGGAGGAAGAGCTGCAGCATTCATCATGGATAACTATGCACAGCAGCTCCTTCTGAGTCTCCTTTGGACAGGGATTTTCTCCTCCCCGCCTAATTAAGAGCATATCAAGCAGGACTCTGAACAAAAAGGATTTGGTATGATTCTTTGTAAGATTTTTGGACTTCTCAGTCTTCTCTGGTGCACAGTCTGAATACATAAAGTAGAAATTCATCCATCAGCATAAATTAGGCCCCAAGATTGGAATGATTTGATTCACCTGAACAAAAATGCCTGTTTGTACTCCCTGCTGTCATCTGGCTCAGAAACTCAGTTTGGTGCTTGGGAACAGCTTGTATCTGCTACCCCAGTCTATATAGATTTTTAGGAAGCTACCAATATAAGTAAATGCAATACATTGTCTTTTCCATCCTCTTGCAAAGCTCTCCTCTGCACCATCATCATCCTCCCTGTCACTTTCAGTTGCTAAATCAATTAAACATTCAGCTCTGCTGAAAAGAGGGAAAACTGTACCAGTTACCATAACATCTTGACTTCTGCTGATTTTATTTCAGGTCAATTGCTTATCTCTCTGTATTTCTTCACTGCCAGTACAGTAATCTGAATCCTCTGCCACCTGGCCTGTGTGATACCCTGTGCACACACAATGAGAGAGGCTCTGCCTCTCCTGGAGACATCTAGGAATAAAAAGCAATTTAAAGTGCCAGTTTACCTCCAGCTTTACTCCCAGCTGCTGGTGAAGGCAGGTCACTGGAGGAGACTGACCTCAGTTTGAGTCAGACTGCCCTTGTACCCCTCCAGGATCAAGGCCAAATGCCACAGACACTGGCTCTGCGAGAGATGCTCCAGTGGCTTTGCCAGCCTGGGAATACAGCTGTGCATGAGATGGTTTAACAGCTGAGTGAGGCACCTCAATTGAATTACACAGTTCAAGGGAAACTAGGACTGCTAAGCATACAGAAACCATCTGACTCTCCACAGAAAAGTTATTACTCAAAAGGTTTTTGTGCTTACCAAATAATCTGATCTCTGCTTTGTGCAGAAGGGTTTTCCTTTCTCTTTGAACTGAATTTCAATGTGTCCCTGCATGAAGAGCATAATGAATTACATGCCTGCAGCAAGGGCTGTTTGAAGCACTGTCCTTTATTCCTAGAGCCATTTCCAGGGAAGGTGAAACTGCAGTGCAGAGCACCTCTGGTTTTATCACAGATCCCCTCTGCTGTGCCACTTTTTGCTCAGGAGATGACACTTGGGTGGATGGGATTTAGCATGAGCACAACCTGGTGGATGTCCCCTCTCTCAGCCAGGCAGTGGGAGCTGTGGCAGAGCCTGTCACCTGAAGGCAGAGCACAGCACATCAGGACAGCTGTGGGACACAAATCCAAAGATCAATTCCTTCAGCTCCTGAAGGTGTGCAAAGATGAACACCACAGAGACACATCCTGCTGGTGGTGTCAGTGCTGCAGGAATAAAACTGTCCAAGTTAAACCACAGAAGCTTATGGGGACTAATGAAAAGAATCCACCCTCAGGGAAGAGGGGCATTTGAAAGATTGTAAGATTATCAAGCATGATAAGATTGAAAGATTGAAAGATTATCAGGCATGCAGCTCATTTGCAGTGGCTGGCGACTCACACTGGGCAGAGCTTGTGCAGCCCCACGATGGCCTCACAAGCCAAATATAAAGTGTCATTTTGGCTCTTTTTGGGGTGCATTCCAGAAGGGGTCCCTCATGTGCACATCTCCCAGATTGCTGGCTGAGAGGTGCAGGAAGCCTCCCAGGCCACTCAGAGCAGGGTGGCAGCAGCATGGGCAGCCTGTGCACAGGGTCAGGTTCTTGCCACATCTCTCAGTCATGAGTGGGAGATCTCTGCCACTCCACCCTGAGGCCCAGGGAAGCATCACTATTTTTCCAGCTCTGCCTTTACTGAATAACTCAGCTAATAGCATCAGATGAAGCAGTGATTTTCTGTTTGGCCAAGCTGTTAACATTGTCATTCTAGCACATTTTAACAAGTACAGGCAGGTCTGGGCATTAGTCATATTTCTACAAACATGGTGGTGGTTTTTTTCCCCTCTTTTTCTTTTCTAACTTAGCCATTTTACTGGGCTTCAAAGCCATCACTGGAAACAGATGTGTGAATGTTATAAAATTAAGCTGCCACATCAGGCTTTTTTATGGCTTTGTACAAGTTGTATGTCAAAAGACACTTCAGGCCAGAGGGCCAAGTGCTTTGCATTGGGAGAAGTTAGCATAAGGAATTTCAGCCTGTGAAACAAGCACCCAGTTTTACCTATATTAAAAAAAGTAAATAAAGAATTAAATAAATATGAAAATAAAACTCTCTACCCTGACTTAATTTCAGTTCCATGTACACACACACACACTTTTCTGCAGTCTCCCAAGGGATGCTGCTGGGGTTGGTGGTACATCTGAAGGCACAGAACTTAAGTTCTTCAGTACTTTGTCAGATCCTCACTGCTCAGCAGGTGGCCTTGGTACCGTTTACTGTGTCCTGAGTAGGCCTGTGGGATGTGAATCCTTCAGGAGCAGGGGTTGATTTTCCTGGGGCTCCTCTGAGCAGCAGCTCAGCCTGCAATCCCCAGCAGGGCTTGGTGGCCTCTCCACCAAGTGGCAAGTGCCACTCCAAGGCTTGCTGGAGAGAAGTTCACACTGCAGACAATTTTAATGACTCCTAGGCCTGAACTGAAGGGTTTCTGAAGGAAGTCTTGCAGTGAGCCCTATTTTTGGGAAAAATATTGCACCACTCCTCACCTCACCTATACCAGCCTTTTGCATAGGATTTGCTTCATGTGACTTAAGGAAAGATCCCATTCCTTTCCATTTTGGAAGCTTGAGTGACTCTCAGCTGGTGATGCACAAAGCAGACACAGACAGAGCTCCTCAAGGCTCTGGCAGGATTAGTGACGGGCTGTGAAAAACGCCAATCACTTGCTTTTAAAATTATAAAAGTGTAATAGTAATAAAATGGTTATTAAAATAGCAATATAATTAGAGTAATAAAAATGTTGGACAATTGGGATTAGGACAATATGAGACAATAAAAACAAAGAGTTATGGACAGTCCGGGTACCTTTTCTGGGCAAAATAAGCCCAAAAAAGGCCCCACGTTAACAGAGGATTAACCCTTAAAAGCAACAGCCTGTTGTATATTCATACACCTCATCCATGATGCATAAATTCCATTCAAACACAGGATTCTGTCTGGGCAGTGTCAGCTTCTTCCTCTCAATCCTGACAGCACCATCCTGCCCAAGCAAGGCAGGAAGAATTTGATTTGTTCTGATAATGGAGCAATAAACTCTCTTTCTCTGAAAGATTCAGGTTTCCTGTGGCTGCTATCTCACTGTGAGTCCTCTCTTTAAAAAAAGTATCTTACATAGCATAGATTCTATTTTAACAATATGTTATAACATAAAACTATATTTAACACACTACTTCAGAGAATTAATACAGCATCACTTTCTAACACAACACGTATACTATTCATTTTAATATTTGCCAAAAGCCAATCATTAACCAGGCATTTTTCCCGCGGGCTGAGGCCGGAGCGCGCAGTTTGCTCGCTCTGCTCGCGGTCCCGGTCCCTCCCGGTCCTTTTGGGGCCGCGCAATCGGCGCCAGCGGGGCCGGGCTCCCCGAGCGACAGCTGCCGAGCTCCGGGCCGGGCCGGGGCCGCGGGGCTCGGGGGCCGGGGCTCGGGGAGGCGGCGGGCAGATTGCGGAGCGCAGCCTTTGTGCGGGACAGCGAGCCGCAGGGAGCGCCGTGCCCGCGCCCTCCCAACATGTGCAGAGCACAGCGACATATGGCAATTGGTGACTGCCCGGCGCAGATGCCGAGGGGCTTTGTCTGGCAGCGGAGCGCGGAGCGGGTCCAGCGGCGCGGCTGCCAGCAGCGCTCCCCCACCCCCGGCTCCGGCAGTGCTGGGCTCTGCCCACGAGCCAGAGCACGCTGAGAAGCGGGTTTCATTTCGTGTGAAAAATGCGTGTTCTGTGATTGGCTTTTCGCGAATATTGAAATGAATAGTATATGTGTTGTGTTAGAAAGTGATGCTGCATTAATTCTCTTAAGTAGTGTGGTAAATATAGTTTTAGGTTATAACATAATGTTAAAATAGAATCTAGGCTACATAGGATACTTTTTTTTTCTAAAGAAAGGACTCGCAGTGAGATAGCAGCCACAGGACACCTGAATCTTTCAGAGAAAGAGAATTTATTGCCCCATTATCAGAACAAACGAAATTCTTCCTGCTTTGCTCGGGCAGGTGACGCCGTCAGGATTGAGAGGAAGAAGCTGACACTGCCCAGACAGAATCCTGTGTTTGAATGGAATTTATGCATCATGGATGAGGTGTATGGATATACAACAGGCTGTTGCTTTTAAGGGTTAATCCTCTGTTAACGCGGGGCCTTTTTCGGGCTTGTGCTGCCCAGAAAAGGTACCCGGACTGTCCATAACTCTTTGTTTCTATTGTCTCATATTGTCCTAATTCAAATTGTCCAAATTATTATTACTCTAATAGTATTACTATTCTTATAACCATTTTATTACTATTAAACTTTCTTAAAAACAAGTGATTGTTGTTTTTCACATTTAGCAATAAGCCTGAGGTGGACTCCTGTTTCAACTCCTTTGCATTTGGTTTTCTACCCACATATACGAGGGAAAGGCATTTTGTGCTGTTCCTGTGAGCCAGGGAAGGCTTCCTAAAGATAAGGAAAGACCCGTATCTCTCTGGAGGAAGACACCAAGGCTATCCCCATGACAATGTGATGGAAGAAAGTTAAAAGATACGGACTTTAGCTGGCTTACAGAGTGACATGGCTCCTTGTTCACCTTTTGAGAACCTTGTTTCTTTCTTATGACCAATGGGCAGTGAATGTGTCTGTTAAGTAAATGTAAATGTCTTGAAAAAGTATAAAGGCAACATATTGCATAATAAATCTCTCTTATGCACCTTTCTGAGGGAGTCTTGGTGTTTTGTGCTGTGCCGTGCTCTAGAGCGACACATATATATAAAATACCACAGCTTGAAACAAACTACTCCTAAAACTGTTTACTTTTCCATTAAAAGCTTTGCTGTCAATAGTTTCTTGCTATTAATGATACAAAGAGAAAGCTAGATGGTGATAAATACTGACATATATATTATTTTTTCAACCCTTTTAAGCAAAAGTTTAAGCTGAGGTTAAAAAGAGCAAAACAAAATGATGATTTCCTGGCTATGGGACTGAGACAAAATAAAAAAGAGGTTCTATCAGCTTGCCTGTGCAGGAAAAACATGAGGGAAGGTTTTGAAATGCCAGCATGGGTCACAGCTGTGCTCACCTGTGCAGAGCCATGAGACAAACACACTCTGGGAACTCCAGCACAGGGCTGGGACTGAAATACAGAGACCTGCTCTTATCTCTGCCACTGAGCACCTGTGTGACCACAGAAATCCCTTCAGCCCAACATGAAATAAAGACATGAGACTCCTCCCAATGCATAGTTTGCAAAGGCCTGCTAGCTGTGGGGCAGACCATGACCTTACAACACTGACTCCTTCCACGTGGGCCACAGGAGCCTCACCAAACAGGAACAGCATCCTCCAAGCCGAGGACAAAATCTTTGCATTTTATTCCCTCTTGCTGGCACTATCAGTCTTTGCTCACTTGTCATTTTATGTGTTTCCATGGTGAAGAGGGATCCAAGCCCACATAGACTGAAAACACTTTGCACACAGACACACAGTCAGGGGCCAAGCAACCAAAGCCAGAGGAAAACTAAGCACTGCTTCGTGCCATGGGCTGGGACCTGGTACAGACTCTTGCCCTCCACAGATTTCTGCTTGAGCAGAGCCCAAGGTGCAGAACTGGGACATGGAGCTGGCAGCCACCACCACCCCCAAGAGAGCAGCTTGAGAGCAGTTTTCTCTGCTTTCTGCTCCTTTTGCTCTTTAAGAGCTAGTGAAGCAAACACATTGCCCCGGACTGGGGCTGTGGAGTAGCCAGGCCCAAAGTCAAGGGACACAGAGCAAGCTGCTGCCACCACGTTGCAGAAGGAAGAAGCAAAGCAGAAACCACGAGGCTGCCCAGAGGGCTGAGCTGTGCTGACTCTGGGATCCCAAACTAATTGGCCACTGTGGCCCTCGTGGGTCTCTGAGTTGCTGCATTTGCCCTCAGAAGGTCAAGCACATGCAATAGGTCTGAGTAGCTCTGACTCCATCGTGCTGGGCAAGCTCCAGCCATCTGTCCAACCCAGCCAAAGCTGCTCCAGACCCTCTGGACCTGCACTGTGTGCTGGTGCTCACACTTCAGAGCTCAGCCAATACGTCTGGCTGACTGGCTCATCGCTCAAAACTGCTGTTTCACCCCCTCCTTCACTGCAAAATCCCAGACAAACAGCCTCAGCCCTCAAACTCGGCCTGCAAAACAGTTGTGTGGGGAAAAAGAAACACAGTTTCGGGGGAAACTAGATTTTCAGTAGTTTCTGTGACATTGAGAACAACCTTACAGGGAAAGGGTGTGCGTAGGAAGAGCTTTACCTGGGGACTGGCTCCCTCTGCAGCCGGATCTCAGCATCCTGAACGTGGCGTATCCTTTTAGACATTTGTTTCACTGCTACTCACAGCGGGAAAACCTTCTGGGAATGAATGGGCTAAGCGTGGGAAATCCGTGCTCCCCATCAGGTCATTAGCTCGTGTTATGCTTGACAATATCACAGGGATGGTGGATAAACTACCCCAGTGAAAAAGCAGGCGGACTTTCAAGTTAAAGTCACGGCACTGGAAAAAAGTCACACCAAAATCTCCTAACCAGGTGGTAAAAAAAGAGGCAATTTCTGAGTTTCCTGGAATAACGAAGAGCAGACAGATCTTTACCAAACAGACCGTGCAAACCTTTTGCAGCGCTTCCCAGTTCTTCAAATCCTTCCTGCTGGGCGCTTCTCCACAGAGGGAACGGCAGAGCGGAAACGGCAGAGCGGAGCGCGGCCGAGGGCACCTCCCGCAATTCCCTCATGTCCCTCATGTCCTGCAGCTCCCGTATGTTCCGCATCTCCTGCAATTCCCACAGCTCCCGCAGCTCCCGCAATTCCCTCATGTCCCTCATGTCCTGCAGCTCCCGCATGTTCCTCATCTCCCTCATGTTCCGCATCTCCTGCAATTCCCACAGCTCCCGCATGTCCCGCAGCTCCCTCATATCCCTCATGTCCCGCATGTCTCCCTCACGTCCCGCTTCTCCTGCATTTCCCACAGCTCCCGCAGCTCCCTCACGTCCCGCAGCTCCCGTATCTCCCTCATGTCCCGCAGCTCCCTCATGTCCCGCATCTTCTGCACCTCCCTCATGTCCCACATGTCCCTCATGTCCCGCATGTTCCTCATCTCCCTCATGTCCCGCATCTCCTGCATTTCCCACAGCTCCCGCAGCTCCCTCATATCCCTCATGTCCCGCATGTCTCCCTCACGTCCCGCATCTCCTGCATCTCCCACAGCTCCCGCAGCTGCCTCATGTCCCTCACGTCCCGCATCTCCTGCATCTCCCACAGCTCCCGCAGCTCCCTCAGCTCCCTCATGTCCCGCATGTCCCTCATGTCCCGCATGTCCCTCATGTCCTGCATCTCCCGCATGTTCCTCATCTCCCTCATGTTCCGCATCTCCTGCATTTCCCGCAGCTCCCGCATGTCCCGCAGCTCCCTCATATCCCTCATGTCCCGCATGTCTCCCTCACGTCCCGCATCTCCTGCATTTCCCACAGCTCCCGCAGCTGCCTCATGTCCCTCACGTCCCGCAGCTCCTGCATTTCCCACAGCTCCCGCATGTCCCTCATGTCCCTCACGTCCCGCATCTCCTGCATTTCCCACAGCTCCCGTAGCTCCCTCACGTCCCGCAGCTCCCTCACATCCCTCATATCCCTCACATCCCTCATATCCCTCATGTCTCTCGTGTCCCTCACATCCCTCATGTCCCTCACATCCCTCATGTCCCTCATGTCCCGCATGTCCCGCATGTCCCTCATGTCCCACAGCTCCCTCATGTCCCTCACATCCCTCATGTCTCTCGTGTCCCTCATGTCCCTCATATCCCTCACATCCCTCATGTCCCTCGTGTCTCTCACATCCCTCATATCCCTCACATCCCTCATATCCCTCACATCCCTCATGTCCCTCGTGTCCCTCATGTCCCGGCGGCCCCGCAGCGACACCGCACGGGGACAGTCCCGCACCGACGAGACCCGCGGGGGAGCCGCCGCCGCTCGAAGTGTGGGAATTGCCACCGGGCCCATCTCTCACAGGCGTGTTCTCGCTGGCATCGAGGGAGAGCACGGGGCAGGGGTTAAACCATGGAAACTCCACAGCCTGTATTACACGGGAAATCAGATTATCGCTGAGGATGCTGCAGGGCTCAGAGCTGTGAATCAGCCGCAGGCTAATAGCTCCTGCACTTCCTTTCCCGAGAGTGAAACGCTCGCTGCGTGCCCCACGGACCTGTTTTGGGGCGCTCACTCTCTTTATCACACAGCACCCCGTGCCTCCTGCTGGCCACGCCGCTCAGTCCTCATCCCCCTGGCACGCACCGCGGGGTGAGGAGAGGAGTTAACAAACTCCCTCCGGCTGTGGCAGTGCTTCCCCCGCCAGGCCAGCAGGCAGGACACTTCTCCCCGTGTCCCTTCTGCCCCCAAAGCCCTCACATCCAGCAGCCCCGGCGGTTTGTGCTGAGCAGAAGCTGCAGCTGCCGTGGGATGGGGCCAGCGCAAGCCCCTTGCCAAGCCAGTGAGCCCAGAGCAGCACGGAGGAGCCCTGAGCTGCTGGGTCTGTGCTCTGAGCACAGTGGAGCCCAGAGCTGCAGGCACTGCCAAGGCAGGCTCTGCCTTTGCCACAGTTTCACTGGAACAGATGAGTGAAGTTTTGTCAACTTCTGCCCGCCACAAACCATCTCATGCACCCCAAAAAACATGCGGTAGAATTTTTCAAAAGAAAAAATTCCAAGGGAAACTTTGCTGTTACCTTTTTGGTGCTTCCAAACCACTGTACCCCAAAATGGAAACCATCCCATTTTACATTTATAACCATATGACTTCTACACATCCCACACAGCATCCCAGGCCTGGCTCTTAGGCCAGTGCTAAATATTGAGCTATATCATAAAACTGTGGGAATTGTCAGCACTGAATAGAGTGAACATTTATGGAGACAAACAACCCCATGCAGGCAGACACAAAAAAGCCCCTTTCTTTGCTGGGCAGCAGCCAGTTCATTGGTGAGTGCCTCTTCCAAGCTCTAGACTCAGTGTTGAGAGCCCAAAAAACCATCAGCCCAGAGCAATAGTCAGAGTACAATGCGTCAATGCAAGCAGGACAGCTAGAGCACTTAGAAGGAGATGCCACATTTGCTTGGCTGCCTGAAGAGTCCAGGGCTCATCTATTCCTGAAATAAAAGCATGTTTTTCTCTGTTTGCTCTCTTCAGGATTTGTGTCTGGATATTTCAACAGCCACTCATGGCAGCTGGATGGATGGATAGTTATTAGACATAGTTATTATACATACTTTGGCTAGCTAAGAGTCAGAAGAAAACCCGAGTAATGGTTCTGAAGGTTCAAAACACTGCCCACAAAGTGAAAAGGCTGCATCGTGTCCCCACAAAAGGGGAAAAAAACCTCCCTGCCTGGTAGCATAAATTGCTTATTTGCTGTAGAAAAATAAAATCCAAACTGGTATAATACAAAGCCTAGTTCTGAACACATCACCTCTTTATCTGCTGCCAACTATCAATATTGTAAATTGGCTTTAGCCATCACACCTCTTATCTGTGTTTCATCTGTAGACACACTTATTAAAGCCAGGTGAAAAAAGCCAGGCCCTTTCAGTGCCTCCCACGGGAGTAAAAGCTCATTAGCAACACTGTGACAACAGCACTTTGCACAGACCACCTTTTCCAGGTGAGAGCAAGGCTGGAGGAAGGCTGAAGAACAAGCTGACTTTTGACATCAAGCTGCAAATTGGCACCAGCACAGCCAAAGTGTCCTGTCCGAGCTTGGCAGCTGAAAACTGCAAATGGACAGTTAGGAGATTCCAGTATAGGCTCCCTATGAGCCAGCTACTTGCCAGAAGATCCCATTCTCCTACAGTTCACCTTCAAAGGACGGTTGGAAGGAGGCCTGACCATCTGGAGAAATTGTTCATAATGTTCTATGACATCAAAAAATAAAGCAAACAGCCTGGCAAAATACAAACCTGCTATCATGCTAATTCCCACTTGTCTTCCCTTTTGTGGAGCTGCATGTAGCCTCCAAAAAACGTTGGGATAAAGCAGCAGGTTTGGCTCCTCCAGCCAGACCATCCCTAGCTCCAGGTGGCCAGCATGGACTTCTCAGCCACCTGGCTTCAGGGCTCTGGGGACAATCCCATCTGCTGGCTTGGGTGGCAGCCTCCTCCTGCCACGGTGGCCTGGCCTCCAGCACACACAGAACACACACCTGGGCTGGCAGCACCTTTGCCACCCTCCAGACAGCTCCACCAAGCAGCACAAAGCAGGAGACACTTGCACCACAAACCTGAGTGCATGTGGTCCAGGCTGGAAGGCTTAAACGTGTGTGTTTGTAAGCAATGGAAACTCCAACGTCGTGGGAAATCCATCAACCACTTTCCTGCTTCTGCAGGAGTTCCATGGGGTGATGGTGTCATCTCAGGTAAGGGTCTCACCACGCGGATTGCAGAATTCAAGCCAGCTGGTACTGAAAGAAAGCATTCTGTTCACTGAGCTGTGGATTTATGTCCCTGCTCACAGGGGAGCACAGGATTACATTTCTGTTAACAAGGATCTGAACCTGTCGATACTCTGGAGTGCACCTGTGAAAGAGAATTACACCCAGAAGCTGCAGTGACTAAAGTTTTCAGGTTTCTGGCTATTTTCATTTTTTTCCTTCTTCTTTATTATTCTAGCCTCATTCTTTGAAGTTTATCTATCCTCTGTTGCTTGTTAATCTTTTGAAGGGGATCTTCCTGTTCTGCAAACAATTTATTTTATGCAGAGAGAGCAGCAGACCACTTTCAACAGAGAATGTACACTTATTCTTCTAAACATATCAGCAACTGGTTTAATATCTTAATACAGAGAGAGATTAAAATAAAATCATTAGGTTTGTGCTTCAAATGTGCATCACAGGTCTGCTGTTCTCAAGAGTGGGTAAATCCAGACATGGACACAAACATCCAAATAATCTCACTTTAAAGTTTGAAGTTTGCTATTTTAATTTCAGATGTTTTGATTTGAATTTTGATGTGCTTCTGAATAAAATGAACTGCTGGCTGAAAGACACTCTAAGCCAAACCAGAAGACCAAACAATCCCCTGAATAAACTTCATGAGTGAATCCTAAGTATATTTTTAGGAGCTGTTCCACTGGTGGTAGCCATGCCCTTCAGTGTACCACAAGTAAGAATGATCAAGAGCATTTTTTCCCCCATAAGAATTTGCTACAAAATAGAGAAAAGATTCAACAAGTATGACTTCAGACTGAGATCCGAGATGTAAATTTATATTTACAAATCAGTTTCCTGCCAGGAGCTACTAAAGCAAAATAGAGCTAACAGAGTGGAGCTGTGGTTAACAGAGAAGACACTCAGCACTTGAATGAAAAATGCAAAAAGAAGCTTCAAAAGAAAAAGGAGGGAACAGGAGGGCATCAATCTCTTGCCTTTCCCCAGGGCTTCTTTGCATGTTCTGATCTTATTGACACTATCATCTCCTTCTGTGTTCTTAAAGCTCAGCTGTGGTGTGAGGCAGGTTCTGCAGCACTGCCAATCCTGTGAACTGAACCAAGCACTTCTTGCAGGATTGGCCTGGGGCCACTGATTTCAATGGGAGCTGCTGGATGCCCAGCATGACTGACAGTTAGGCTCTTTGTGGATCAAAAATCAGAATAATTTTGTTCCATCTGGCATTTTTCATGATCCCCACTGTGCCCAATATGCAGTCACAACACCTTGCTTTTTAAAAACCACCACTCAGCCAAAGGCATAAAATGCAACAAGCACTTGAACAAGTGAAATAGTAGCAGCAACAAAATTCTTGCACATTATTTACCATTATAGTAATGGCACTTAGTAAGTGGTTGGAAACTCCTTAAACAAGGAGGGGAGGGAATGCTCCAACTGCTCTTTAAGGTGCTTCTTTCTTAACCCCCAAATCACTGGTAACTCGAAAATATAGAAGGGTGTCAAGCTGATAAAATCCTTTCGAGGTCTCACAGTAAGGATTTACTGCAGGCCAAAAAAATTAATCTCTGAGGAGGACCTAAAGGAAGTAGAAAATAGCAGAGGTAGGCAGGATGGCAGAGAACACAGCCTGATAGGTGGAAAAACCAAGGAGAGTGATAGAACAAAACATAAGATAGAGAGAAAAGAAGCTGACTTGAAGGAAGTAAAGTTTCAGACTAGAAACATAAGAATTGCTGGACTTTACAGCAGGTACAGCCCAGTATCCTGTCTCAGCAGGGCTGAATGACTGATGGAAGAGTAAGAAAACAGAAGTTCATACACTTTTCCCTGGCAAACTCTTTCTGTTTTAAGATGCACAGGGTCATAAGCTCAGAACCAGATGGTAACAAGTGTATTTCACAGCATTTGGTGGAGTTTGCTTCTGTAAACAGGTCTAGTCTGAATCCAGGTACACTTTTGGCATTGACAACACCCTCTGGCAGGAATGCTTACAGGTGTACCTATGCTGCTTTTGAAAAAGCATGTCTGAATTTCTTTCAGGTTTGCCACATATTTCTTGAAATATGAGAAATCCCAAATGATGTTTTTCTAATCACATTCATGATTTTTATACTATTTTATCTCATGCCCATTCAGTTGTTTTTTTCCTAAGGTAAAAACTTCATGTCATGGTCAGCACAGAAAGGGGGGGATATCTTTTATTACTCCATCTGCCTGTATCTTTTCTAGCTCTACAATCTTTCTTTGGAGGTGTAATCATGTCAATAACACAGCAATAAAGGAACCTCAATTTATTTCCTCACATTCCTTTGAATGCTTCTGAAAAGCTATTCCTTGAAACCAAATAGTAGAAGATTTAGCAAATCACCACACTTTTATGTTTCTGGAAGCGTTTTCAGAAGCACAGTGACCTCCTCCCCATCCCACATACAAAGTGAGAGCCTAGGATAAGCTTCAGGTCCCAGAATATACAAACAAAAGCATGGATGTCAACCCAGAAATGGTCTTATTATGGGCTGCCTTTTGGCTTATGAACACTGTCCAATGCAGGGAGCACTGTGGAGTGCACATTGCACAAGCCCTGCTCTCTCAGAGGTGGGAAGTCAGAGTTTTTATTAGCTCTGAATTACTTGGGGCAAACAACAAGCCCTATCAAGGTTGTTGTGTGGCTTAAAAAAGAGCAAATTGGAGGTATTTCCAAGCTGCAAGGAAAATACTGAAAATTCACAAAGAGACAAAAGCAAGAAGAATCTGGAAAAAAGAGAACGATCTCCAGATGGAGGACAGGGGAATGCCAGAAGTCTTGAGGACGTTTTATTTTAATCCCAATTCCCTAAACATTGGATGTTGTTTATAACACAAAATTGCTTGTATTGTTTGTATGTTACTGCTTGATTTCTAAAGCGATGAAACAAGCTGTGGAAGCCACAGCAGGGTTCCCTTTTAAACATTAAATCAATGCACTACATCTGTTGAAATCCTGGAGAGCCCGAGGCAGCAGTGCCAAATTCCAGAGTCTGTCCTCAGCAGGAGCCGTGTGGAAAACGTCTGCATTTGGGTTCCAGCTTTGGCCTGTGAGCTGTCAGCCTCTCCAAACTCTTTGGAGGCTCTTCAGTCGAAGTGCTGGAACTGGGAGTTCTTCCCTCCCACCCCCAGCAACTTTCCTGATACAGCTGAGGCTGTGAAGAGCCCTGAACCATGCAGGGGAGGACAGTGAGGGGGGCTGGAGTGAGCCCCGTGGTTACTTCATGGCTTGACGGAGGAACCATCAAAGATGGTGTTTTAATGTTTCTCCAGAGAAAGGTTTTCCACCTTTTTCTCTGTGCTGAAAGATGGGAAGTTCCCTGAGCTGACCAAAATGTACCAACACAGCAGACTTCAGTGTAGTCAGGAAGCCATGAAAAGCTCCCAACACCCACATACAGATATGCCTAATATTCAAATATTTAAAAAAAACAAAACAGCCAAACCAAAACAAACAAACAAACAAAAACCAAAATGAAGAATTTACTGTACTGAACTCCCCAAAGGCCTGAGGTCTGTCCTCCCACTGTTTATGCACACAGGCATCAATCAAGCAGGGAACAGAAACAAAAAATACCATGGAAGCCCTGCAGAATGCTGGAATACTATCATGGAATCCCTGCAGAATGCTGTGTCCAGTCCCATGAGACTCTGAGGCTGCTCCCAGCACTGCTCCCTCAGACCTGGCAGCAGCACTCTTCAGCCTGTTCATTCCAGGGGTCTGCTTAGGAGCAATTAAACCCTCAGGCTGGGGCCTCTTGCTAAAGCACCCTGTCCCTTCTGCAGACTGCCTGGGTGAGCACACAGAGAAGGCTGAAAAGGACATTCCTGGTTCCTGACCCTGAGATGCTGCAAGTTTCCAGTGGGCAGCATCCTCTGACATGCTGAAGCCTGCCTGTCTCCCTCAGTGCCTTTGTTCCCAGGAGGGAAATTACTCCTGCTTGTCAGGTGTGGGTGCTGAAAGAATCCATAGCCAGTCATTGCTGTGTACTGGGAATGAATGGGAAAACCAGGGCAGGAGCCTTGCTTAATGCCTGTGCTGCAGTGCAGTTTTCCTCTGAGGTGGTGCTGATAGTAGCACGAAGCAATGAGCACAACATGCACCCACCTGCACCCTGAGCCCTCACTCCAAAGTGACAGTGTGGGTTGTCAGACATCTCACATGGCATTGCCTTCTCTGACTCTGACATCAAATCCCAAATCTGACCTGAAATGCCAAATGGGATGCATTATTCTTCTTTTGCCACAGCAATTTCCTGCTGATCTGGATGCTCACTTTCCTGGTGTGCCAGGCACCTCTGCAAACTCACAGCTGCAGGGACACAGCACAAACAGACTGCTCAGGTGCATCTCTCTTGGGCTTTTGGCTCCCCTGCACAGCTGGCCTGCTCACAAACCACGAGGCTGCAGTGATGTTGTACCCACAGCTCCCAAAAACTTCACAGCCAGCATGCCCGACGTGTTACAGAGAAGGATTTGGCTCATAGTTAAATCGAACTTAATATTAGCTGTTGGAACATGGTTGTACCACCCAGGAGTTTTACTGGTTTAGTCCAAGTGTTACAGACAGTAGATTTCATCTCAAGCAGCAGTGAAATTGAAGATCACTTGGGCTGTGATGGGTAATTCGCTAAATACAGGCTGTTACATATTTCTTCCACATTAGAAATATATTACAGCTTTCTTAAGAGGTATAAACCTTTGGAAAAGCATACCAGCATTTATGACTTAACCTCGTTACACATGATAAATTAAAAATAGGTCCCATTTTCTAATAGAGATGGGGTAGTAAAAAGAAAAAAAAAATATACTGGGCTCTCATGATCTATTTAAATCTCCTAGCAGTGGGGGTCCTACTCTCTTCCCTATCCTGCCCTGCCCAGGTGTCCAGGAACAGCTGCCTCACAGGCACCCCTGGCTATGACATCCTGCTGTGGATGCCAGCAGATAGAGAGAGCAGCAAACAGGAACCCCCAGCTCCAGCTCTGATGAGGTGCAGTGTCAGAACAAACACATAGGAATTATTCTTTCCTTTAGGATATTTAGGTATTTTATGACAAATTTAACTTTTCTTTTTTTTTCCTTTTAAAGAAAGATGATGTTATTTAGTAAGTTTAATTTAGCAATGCCCAATTTCTGCTTCAAAAACCCCCAACAAACAAAACAGAAAAGGAGTTTTATATGAATGTGCAGCAGCAACAGCCACAATGAAATTGTATCTGCCTTAAGGTATAACAATTTGCTCCCATGGTAATTATGGGCCAGCCCTCACAGAGTGTGTTTATTAGCCTTTTCTCTGGTGACACCAAACCAAAGCAACTTACCCTCAGTTTTGTCACCTTTGTGCCTTGAATACCAAGACAAGGGTGGGTGTTTTTTGGCAGAGATGATTGGTAAACCTGTCATGCAAATGTTTTGACTGCTTAGTCAGTGCAGCTCCTATTCTAGTGAAGTGTCAAGAAACTGATCCCCATGTCTTGGTGGGTGGAGAGAAGAAGGGGCTGGAAACAGAAAAAGATTGGATTGGTTACCAGCAATAGGAATTAATAATGTTTATAAAGTACTTTCAGATGGAAAGAATTACATGAGCCAAAATAGTATCAAATAATCGAAACTCTAGAAGTGGGGCAGATGATGGAATAAGACAGGGATTTTTGTTGTCTGTGTGTCTGACTATTAAGCTTGTTTTGCTTGTGTCTGAGCACTTGTGAGATAGTCATGAAAAACTACTCAACAGAGTAACCTACAAAAGCAGTGAATAAGAACTCTTGATAAGGCTGTAGGCACAAGTGTGGGAGCTCTGCCTCACGTCCAAAGCTGTTTCAGGTCAAAAATACTGTAAAATTCACAGGAAATAAACACTTGTGCACCAGGGGATTAAATTCTGACCTCACACTAATGTCAGTTCCTAACAACTCCATCAACCTTGAAGTGCATCACTGTGAGTCTCATTGGAATCTCATACTGCAGTGAAATTACCTTCAGTACAGTATGAGCCACAGAGGAACAAAGCCAGGACAGCATCAGCAGCCCCCAGAGTTACTCCAGACAGCTGCAAAACATCAGCAAAACTGAGAGCCAAAATTTACACATCCTCCAGACTGCTCTGAGCAATGAACAGTGTGCACTTGTGGAGAATTCTGTTGCACAAACTTCAGTTCTACTGGAACTGCAGAATCAGTGGTGCAGAGAAAAGGACAGGCTCGTGAGCTGGGGTTTTACTGAGGCATTTCCTGCAGCAGCTCCCCGTTGTACTCAGCTCAAACTGCCTCAGACACAAGCAGTCAGAGGATGGAAAATTGGCAGAAGCTCCATAAACAAAGGATAATGATCAGCAGGGAAGTGTTAGAGGAGGTGAGAGTCTAATGCAGCCCAGCAGGGACTGCTAGCGCCTGTCTCAGTTAGGAAATCTAAATAAAATTAATAGAGCTACAAAGCAGGGAAAGGGCCAGTTAAAGGAAGGGGCACTCCCTGGCCACGTGGAGTACTACATCTAAATAGTTACACAAAATTTGCTCAGTTCTGTGTTTCTCCACAACAACATATGGAACAGGAGTGTGGTGCTTGTGAGGTCCCCAGGACAAGGTGAGAGATGAGAATCTGACTCCATGTTCTCAGAAGGCTGATTTATTATTTCATGACATTATATTATATTAAAGAATGCTACACTAAAACTATACTAAAGAAAGAGAAAGGATACATCAGAAGGCTTCACAAGAATGAAATAATAAAAACTCATGACTGACTCAGAGAGCCTGACACAGCTGGCTGTGATTGGTCACTAATTAAAAACAATTCACATGGAACCAATCAAACATTCACCTGTTGGTAAACAATGCCCAAGCCACATTCCAAAGCAGCAAACACAGGAGCAGCCATCAGATAATTATTGTTTTCATTCCTCTCTGAGGCTTCTCAGCTTCCCAGGAGAAAATCCTGGGCAAAGAGGATTTTTAGAAAATATCATGGTGACACAGGAGAGGTTAATTTTGTGTGACAGCGAGTCCACTGTCAAGTGTTACACACTGCCACAAAATAAGATGGATTTGGAAGCAGATGAAAGTCTGTGTGCACAAAGGAAATTATCTACACCATAGATAATGACTGTGAGAGAAAAATTCCACTATCTGGGAGAGGTACCAGAGTATGAATCTTTAACTGCAGACAGAAAGTCACTTGATACATCCTTGCAGGCATCAATTCCTGTCCTTTTCCTAGTTAAGATCCTAAATAGAGTTTCTTAGAAAGTTGTGTTTGATTTGAAGAAGGAATAGGAAATGGTGGGAAACCTCATATGTTCTGTAACAAAATAAAGATTTTTCTGATCCTTCTCCATTTAACAGTTCCAAGAAGCATCCTGTCATCAGTTTGCTATACTCAGCCTTTTACAGAGAGATATTTCTCAAAATTCTTTTGACTCTTATCATATAGGACTCCCTAGGGACAAAAAGCTTGGAGCTATATAAAAATTATTGTCCATCTGCTAGAGGTCAGAGAGGATAAGAAGAATGAGTGAGAGATGTGATTAGGAGAGTAAAAGCACTTCCTTTAACCATCATGAGCTCTAAGAAGCACAGAGCTCACTTCCAACACAGAAAACACCCACTGATGCTGAACAGAAAACCACAAAAACTGGCTGCCTGTCAAAATATTTGACCAAATCCTTAACTTTAAATATACAATTCACAAATTTCAAAAGTCCGCTTTGATTTACAGGTGACACATTGTAAAGTAAGAATCAGCTTACTGTCAAAGCAGTCTGCAACTGAGGTGACCATCCTCAGAGCAAAACACATGGAAAACTAAATGAGAAATGGATTTGCTTCGCTTCTCTACTTTCATGAATAAATTTTTCCTTGCAATCATATTTACCAGCCTTAATTTCTTCTCCTGTTTATACATTCTATTTCACTTCACTTCATTACCAGTAAAATTTATGCAAATCTCCCTGCTGCCAGTGTGTGTCTGATGGAGTTGTGGGGACCTGCCCTGAGCATGTGGGTGGATGCAGGTTCTGGGATCAGGCAGAGCTGGACTCCCGTGCCCTAATGACTCTCCTGACCCTCCCTTGTCACCTGCAGCCAGTTACCCACCTTTGCAAGGTCTCAGAATAAACTTCTTTGGTGAAGAGGCAAGAGTTTGGATCAAAATGTGCAGGCTGTGCTCTTTAGTTAACCCTTGTGGCGCTCACAGCTGTTACCTGATGCCAGAAGATGATGTGCTCCATCACCAGGGTTAATCTCAGTAACGTGAAGGTACACTGAAGACAAAACACAGCTTTCAACTTCGATAGCTTTCTCCAGGCTGGGTTACAGGGGAAAACTCTAGCATGGCAGAGAGCCTCCCAAGCCAACATGAACCCTTTGGGGTCCTGTGATGAGGCTGAGTTTGGAACTCTCCCAGCACAAGCAGGAGCTGTTCTTGTCAAGTCACCTCTTCCCTTGGCAATCGGCTGATCCCCTGCCTTTCTCAGCCTGGAAAAAGACACCAAGGAACCAGCATTCTGAACTCTGGCGACTCTGCTAGGAAAACCCGTTCCTGTGGCATCAGGAGGCGACTTTTCCTGCCGCTTTTGCCCGGCTGTGAGCGCTGTGGAGGCCCGGGCGGGCGCGGACCAAGCCCAGCGCCGGGCGGGCGGAGCGGGCAGGGCGCACCCCTGGGTACGATGAGGGCACGGCGGGCAGGGGGTTTGGTTTTCCTGCCCCTGGGAAGGGATTGCCCGCTTTGTACCCTCGGGGGGGAGCCGAGGAGGCACAACCGGACGGCAGCGGCGCCTGCAGTGCCCGGCAGGGGCCGACAGAGACCGCAGGGCCCGGCGGGGGCCGACAGAGGCCGCAGGGCCCGACAGAGACCGCAGGGCCCGGGCGGCGGTGGGGTCGCGATGCTGCTGTCGCGACAGGCGGGCACTGCCAGCTCAGCCAGAGCGTGCTGGCACCCGCAGCACCAGGGACATGGATAGCCTGGGCTGGGAGGGACATCACCCAGATGTGTCCCTCTGCCAAGGACAGGGACAGCTCCTGCTATCCCGGGCTGCCCAGAGCCCCAGTGTCCAGCCTGGGCCTGGGCACTCCCCGGGGCAGCCGCAGCTGCTCTGCGTCTGGGGACTGCTGCTGGTCACAGTGACCCCGAGATGGGTTAAAAAGTCTCTTTTCCCAGCCCGGCTGTCGAAGAAGGAGTCAGAACTCTTCAGTTCTCATTCTCAAGGTTGTTTATGGTTTCTTACCTATAAAATTCTTTCTCTGGCCTGCCGAGGTCCGTTCAGCAGGACAGACAGTGGCACACTGACTGCTCTCAGGGCAGTGTTGTGAAAAACGCCAATCACTTGTTTTTAAAATTTTAAAAGTTTATAGTAATAAGATGGTTTAAAAAATAGTGATACAATTAGAGTAATAATAATTTGGACAATTTGGATTAGGACAATATAAGACAATAGAAACAAAGAGTTATGGACAGTCCAGGTACCATTTCTGGGCCACACAAGCCCGAAAAAGGACCCACGTTAACAGAGGATTAACCCTTAAAAGCAATAACCTGTTGCATATTCATACACCTCATACATGATGCATAAATTCCATTCAAACACAGGATTCTGTCTGGGCAGTGTCAGCTTCTTCCTCTCAATCCTGACAGTATCATTCTGCCTGAGCGAGGCAGGAAGAAGTTTGTTCGTTCTGATAATGGAGCAATAAATTCTCTTTCTCTGAAAGATTCAGGTGTCCTGTGGCTGCTATCTCACTGCCAGTCCTTTCTTTAGAGAAAAAAAGTATCCTATGTAGCCTAGATTCTATTTTAACATTATGTTATAACCTAAAATTATATTTACCACACTACTTAAGAGAATTAATACAGCAAAACTTTCTAACATAACCCATATAATATTCATTTCAATATTTGCAAAAAGCCAATCATAAAATACACATTTTTCACAGGTGTTATCTTTTTGTACTAAAAACTATGCATACATTATTTACCATAACTTCCCAATACCTATCACCTATGTTAGACAGTGAGCTTCTACTGTAAACCAATCTGAAAGTGCCAGCATCACAGCAGAAGATGGAGGCCAAGAAGAAGGAGGAGAAAGGCTGGACACACCCAGATTACTCCATTTTGCCCCCTGAACCACCATTCTAAAAACCCCCAAAAAATCTATTTTTCTCCCCGTGACAACCTATTATTCTACTTAGACTTTCATGGCTTTCAGATCCTCATATAGGGTTGATAACTTTTCCCATGGGTCATAATCAAAGTCACAGGTGTCTTGGGCTCTGTGCCAGGGTCTCTGAGCCTCCTGGCAGCGGTCCTGGCAATCCAGGACAGACAGAGGGATATCCTGAATTCTGACATCTAAGGACCCTGTGCCAGCACCTTGCCACCCTCACAGGGGAGAAGTTCCTCCCAAAATCAAATCTAACCCTACAGAGCTCTGAGACCTGTGAGGAATTACATGTGTACAGGGTTAGTGACTCTAAGGAGCTGCAGGCAGGAGACACAAAGCTCTGTCAGGACTCTGAAATCAGAGGTGCAGTGATCCAGCCAGCAGCAGTGTCCAAAGGACACTGAGCCAGTTAAAGCTTGGTGGGGCACCACTCCTGGGAGGGCAGCTCCCACACACACCTGTATGGAATGTATTTCACCAAACTGGCAAAATCCTCTGAGCAGAGGCCCAGAGGAACCTGTTGGCTGTTGGTGTTAGAAGGGGCTGGAGAACAAGCATTTAATGTACTTTGAAACACAAACCTCAGAACTGATGCATTAATTCCATAGAACAGGAGGATTGTGGATCCAAGCACCCCCAGACTTGCAGTGACCACACTGGGCTTTGGAGCAGGCTTGGGGAGAGGTCAATACCCTCTGGGAGCCATGGAGTGACACCACTCCCTCCACTTGTTCTGACACCTGAAATGGAACAGATTGTGCCTATTTTTAACTCACACTAAGCCAAAATGGAAAAACATCTATAAGGCAACAGGAGCTGCAATGCTAGGTTGAAGAAAGAGCTAAACACTACGGAGCAGAGCAAGGTGGGATGAAGGTGCCAGGTCAAAGTGGAAGGGAAGATGGGGGAAATTCTCCCCCAATACCTGTTAGGAAGGAGATCCTATTACTGTGGGCCTAGATCTTAGCCCAACCTGTGCAAGCAGCTGTTCAAATTAGAAGGAGCTCTAATGATGGAAGAGGCTTGCAGAAAAATTACTTTGACAGGAAACAGTGGTAGCAGAGGTACTGATAGAAAGGGGAATAAGGAAATCAGCTTTCCAGGAGGAAGGACTGATGAGTTACATTGCCACGTTTTGTCACTACAAATATACTTGAGTAAAACTGGAAAGATCAAATAACTCATGCAAAAATAGTTAACCAACAGTGCATACACACTGCTCAGCAGAAGCTCATAGTCCAAATTCCCAAGCAGCAATATCTCTTTCTCTCCCATTTTTTCTCTTTCTCTGCGGACTCTTCACTTTTCTCTTACGATTATCTCTTACAAAACCTCAAATAATCTTAGGATTATCCCTTACAAAATCTCAGAGACAGGGTGACACTGTGCTAGAGAGGCTGCTCGTTCCCTGGGTGGCCATCTCTTTCACTCACAAAGCTCTCCTGGGCTCTGGCACGGTGCTTTTCCCAGAGCCAAAGCTGACCTCAGCCTTCCTGCTGGAGTGTGAGACAAGCCCAGAGGGGAGCCCAGTGCTGAGCACAGACAGGGGAGGGCAGCAGAGGGAGATCCTGACAACAGAAGCGCCGGGCTGCACAGCAAACAGCTCCGTGCCCCACTGCTGCTCCCTGCTGCTGCATCCCTAGAGAGCATTCCAGCAGCTGAAGGAAATGAATGGGGACTCGGAATCACGGTGCTCTAAGACTGGTCACAGCTCTGCAGGTTTGCACCGTACAGAATAAATGAGATGCTGCTAAGCGCTGAGGGGCAGCAGAGTCTTGGCTCAGAGCTGCAGCTGCCTGAATCTCTTCAGCAATCTCCAAGCCCCTGGGAAATGGGAGCATTCACCAGCCCAAACACAGGATTGCAGGATCTGCTTTTTGACAGGATAATGCTGCAATCAGGAGCAGGATCTCTCCAAGAATTCACCCTTCAAATCCGTGGGGATCTTCTGTCTCAAGGAGTGAAACATTGGTGGTGAAGAGGAAATGACTGAGGAGGTTCCTGGGTTTGGGATTTGCTTCTTGCCTCCACTGTTTCCTTTGGTCCTATGGAAATAGTCACTAAATCTGCATCAGTTCCCAGTTCCTGTAGCCTGTAAATCAGCCAGAACTCCCCCTGACCTTGGTGGGAGGCTTACATAATTAAAGCCAGCAGAAGAGAGACAGCAATGAAAAATCACATGCAAGAGCCTTTCTTTTCTTCTCTTCTCTTCCTTTTTTTTTTTTTTTTTTTTTTTTTTTTTTTTTTTTTTTTTTTTTTTTTTTTTTTAAGAAAAGAGAAGTATTTCTAGCCATGAGAAATCTTTTCTGCTCCTAAGGGCAAACTTTGAAAGTGAAGTAACTGTTACACACACATATATCCTATTATTTGTTAGCAGGTTTCACACAGGTAACTTGCTCAAATCACTTTGAAAACATTTCCTTTAATATAGGAACACAGGAGATAGATTAAAAGCATGCAGGTCTCCTGCTGAATGCCAGAGGCTCTGGAACACTGAACTCAGCACTTTGTAAAATTATCTCCCTTCAAACAAACTTTCTACTGTACTGATTGAAAAGGAGAAGGGAGGTGGGAGCCAAATAATGCTAGAGAGAATTCAAGTCAATTTTCTGCCTACACAGCCTCACAGGACCCCAGGCCAGAGCTCTGCTTACCTGAAGACCTCCAACCCCCCATTTGGAAACAATGATTATCCCTATTAGTGAATAAAGAGAACTAAATCTAACAGAAAGTTTAAGAATTGAGCAAATCCTGCACTCAGGTTTCATATCAATCCTCAGATTAAAAGTTTTCATCCAAATCCTCTCTAATTAAAGATGGTGGGAGGTTTGTGGATATCCAGATATTTCTAGCACACCAACCAGCTGCTCCACTTCCCAGGATTTAGTCTGCTGTACTTCAGGGCCCTGCCTGTCCAACATGCTGATCTAGGATTTCAGCTTCCAGCCAAGAGGCTCCATATCACTCACTGGGGCTGCAGGATGAGTGAGCAGGGATTCTAACAAGGCAAAGATGGGGCTGGAACTGTCCTGGGCTGAGAAGATTCCAGGATTGTGCCCTACAGCTCTGAGCACCTCCAGCTTTCCTTGACACCTGTGGCAGCAGCCCAGGATCAAGTCTTCACTTATTCAGAGTGTAATTCTCCCAGGATTCTCAGTAAGGTCTATTTTTCACTCCTGACACTGCTTCTATGCTACTAATGTCAGAGTTTCTGCCAAATATGTGTGGCTTCTCTCTTTTTATCTTCCTTTTCCTTTCAAGCAAAGGAACAACCCCACAGTGAAGGCTTCAGTTTTCCCTTTCTTTTTTTTTTTTTTTCTTTTTTAATGGATTGGTTTGCTTTGTTGATTTTGTATAGCACCTTCCCCAGTCCCCAGGAGGAGAGTGTTGGTGGAGCTGGATGATGCACAGCAGTGGCTGGACAGCATGTTCTGAGACTAGACCCAAAGCACCCAGCTCTGAAGCCATAAACAACTCGACAAGGCTGAGGTTGTGCCTCTGAGCAGAACACTGAACACTGACAAGTTCCTTAGGAAAAACAGGCCTTGAGCTGTCAAGAGTGCTAAAACTCTAAGATGGAGAAAAATCACTTAATTTTCCTGCTCAAAGGTTAAGAAACACTGCCAAAACCAATGACTGATGTTGGCACAAGGAGGATAGAAGTGAAATGCAGGAATGAAAGGCTGAAAAGAATAGAGTACTTGTCATAACAATGAGGGATTTAAGTTTTGAAGTCGAGAATTTTTTAGTCTCAGTTTACACAGCGCCCCTTACTTAAAAACAATGAGCTGATCAAGTTTTGGAGGGAAAATTGCATTTTCTCCTGATAGAATTAAATTTCCTTGCTAAAACAAAGTCTATGGGGTTGAAAAGTTGCCATGAATTACAACAAAAAACTGAAGGCAGTACAGCTTCAAAAAGATGCCTGAACCAAAGCTTAGGCTGATGTAAGCCATCACAGCTTTAAGAAGTTAATTGACTTTAAGCTACTAAAAATCTGATTTATGATGAATATTCCTAGTAGAAGTAGCAGACTCATTTGTTTTCTGCATATAAAGCACATCCAAATTAACTTTATTTATTATTTCATGTACTCATTAGTGACACATAAGTCTCAAGTCCACACTGGATGTAAAATATATATATGGGCCATTACAACAGCAGCCTTTGCAGATGGCACATATTAAATCATTAAAAAATTACTGCTCTTCAGTCATTAATGGCCAGGAAACACCAGAAATGTGGCCTTCTGGTGCTGTTTTTCCCACTGAAGAGTCAGCTTTTGACAACTGACTTTCTAAGCACTGAGGAGAAATGCATGCAAGGCATGCAGAGCAATCAGCTGCCAGCAGAACCTCCACCCACCTCTGAAGCCCCACGGGACTCCCTGGGAATTGTGTGTAAAGTAAAGGCTGAGGCTGGAGGCTCTTCACAGTAACAGGGGAATGACAATGCAGAGACCAGTGCAGCTCAAGGAGCTGCTGATGGATGGAGCATCATTCTTTCCCCAGTGACAAGGGAATGAGCTAGACGCAACCTTACTTTTAACACCATTGTCAATTCATAAACTCAGCTGAAAAGACCCTTGTGCAAAAAGCCCAGCATTGCACAGAAAGGCAGGCACAGTGATAATCAGCCTCTTCTCCACTTGTTGCAGGTAATACCTGCATGTTTTTGTGAGGATTTGCCATTGCAGACACTCAGGCTCTTGATCTGGTCCCCACTTCTGCCAAGATCATTCACTATATTCTACAGTGCTGTGTCAATTCTTTTTCCTGTCAATGTTGCTGTCACTTTCTTTAGAACAAAGCTCTAGAAATTGTCAGAGCAGACTGATTTTCTCGACATCCCCTGAATTTCTCTTTTCATATTTTCCTTGCATTGCATTTGATGTCATCTCTCCCTCACTTCCACTGCAGTTTCATACATACTCCTTAGCTGGGGCTCACACTGTCTTACTAAGCTGAAGGAAAAGGAGAAAGCAAAGTATTTTTAAATATAAACAGCAATGCAACAGGTTCTAAACAATTCAGGTGTCTCCTCCAATGTTCCTGTTGAGACCTGTGCTGGGCCATCCTGAGGGAAACCCATAATTTCCTGAGATCTCACCATCCTCTTAGGGCTCTCAGGAAAGCCAGGCTCCAAAGAATAACACATCTCATTTTCCCTGCTGCATGCACCCAACTCCAGGGCTTTTCCCATATGACTTTAACTTAGGCTCCTTTCTCACACTGCATATTACCAGTCATGTTTTTTCACCAGCTTGGGCTGCCCCTCATTTTATTTTCTGCCATTCGGGATGTATTTGCTCCAGGGAAAGAAAGGCACCATAGAAATCTTGCTTTCTAAAGAGACTTCTGGCCTCTGGACCTAATTCTGTTGCCACTGCCAGTGCCAGGATGGGGTCAGTGAATATACACTGTCTATATCCAGTACATACTCCCTTTAAGTCCTTTTGCATTATGTTTTGTTGAAATTTTTTTAAGCATATGTATTTATTAACCTATAAATTTTATTTACTCATTGGAACTCCCCATAGAGGCTTGATTCAAGGGCAGCATGATGATCTACCATGAATACAAAAGAAAAGTATTTAGAAATGGGTCAAAGATACAAATGTCGTGAAGAAATAATACAAAAATTCAGAAGAAAGGCTTTGGGAATGTTTCCTGCAAAGAGTTAGAAGATCACAACTGGAGAGAATGAGGCTGGAGAAGATCATAACTACACAGTCTTAATCCAGTAAGGATTTCATTATAACTGAAAGGTAAATTACACCTCTTACCTGTGATTCATGGCTGTGTATTTAAACCTTATCTGAATACAGTTCTGTGCTACAAAAGCTGAAATCAACTACTGATCATAAAAACAGAACAGGTAAAACAGATTTGCCTGCTTAGTACATTTATAGGACAGACTTCAAACAATTTTGTGGTAATACTGGCAATACTGAAAGTTCTGTTCATTCAAGCACTGAGAATTCATGTGTCCTCATTCCAATCTGCCACAACATCCTACTGCAATAATGCATTCTGCTTGTACCATAACTCACTTCAGGGAGGTTTCTGAGCTTTTAGAAAATATTTCTAAAAATATATTGTAGTGAGATATTTCTCTGGAGAAAAAGATGTCACTAATCTAAACACAAGGGAGGTCCCCAGCTAATATAGAAATAGGGCCCCATGTGCACACAGAGCTTTTGATTCTTACAGATTTCCAGGTGAACATGTTTGTGGGGTGATAGGATGAGCATACCCATTTCATAGCCACAGACAGGAACACACGTCACTGAGTGTTCTCCAGCTCAAATAATATGCAATTAAACCCAAACCCTCTCTTTGTACCTGCAGGAATTGCCTCACAGAAGGCATTGCACAGAGCCTGCCTGTGAGCACATGCGAGCTGGACGCGTTTGCCAAGACCTGATGCCAAGGCTGATCTCTTCCTCCATGGCAGTGATGCTCAGGAGCCACATCACTCACACTGCCAGCACAAAAACAGATGTTTGCTCATGTCTAACTGATGGTTCCAACCCCCAGCACTCCAGGGCCAGCTCCCAGCAAAGCCTAAAGCCAAAGGTGAAGAGTTTTGTCACTGATCCCAGCAGACAGAGAGCAACTCCTCTACCCAGCCTCTACAGTAAAAACAACAGGAGAACTCTTCACTAACCATCACCCCCACTCAGGCCAGAAAGCTCCAGTCCCTTCCACAAATGTAAAAGTGATCTGAAAAAGAGTTCATCTGAGTATTTCTATGGGAAACTCTGTATCCTCTGTGCTGCTGGGAACACAGAGTTTCCTTACTCAGAAGACAAGGTGGACTCCAAAGGAAATTCACAAGTTGGCTTGGGGAGAATCCACAAGAGTATTTGGAGTAGTTAAAAGCCTTCATGATAAATCTCAAGAAGGTAATGAATGACCTAGTTCATCTCTTTTGAGCTTCATGGTCAAAAGCAAAGAAAGAAGCACTTGAGAAGTGAGACGCTGGAACGTGTTCTCAAGGGGTTAGAGAACTGTTTAACGTTAAAGCAAAGAAGTTACAAGTGCTAAATAATTACCATATTTGCACTGAGTATTTCAGAATTGTAGACTGTTTTGGGTGGGAAAGGACCTTATAGACCATCTAATTCCAACACTTCTGCCATGAGTAGAAGACCTCTAGACTAGGTTGCTCAAAACTTCACCCAACCTGGCCATGAACACTTCCAAGAATGATGCAGCCACAGCTTCTCTGGGCAACCTGTGCCAGTGCTGCACCACTGTCATAGTGCAGAGCCTCTTCTGTACATCGAAACCTACTCTCTTTCTGTTTAAAGCCTGTTGCGCTGTGAAGCAATATCCTGTTTCACCTTTCCCAGTCCCTCAGGTGTGCCAACCTCTCCCTTCCCCTCCCCCTTACCCCCTTGCTAAGTGCTCTCTGTCAATCTTAACATTCCAGCAAGGGCATCGTCTGGTTGGTGAATTTCAAAAGATGCCCCTCAGCCCTGGGGTCATTGGGTTAGCCAAGTGCCACTTGTCCCCTGAGACCCTGCCCCTCCCACCTGGTTGGTGCCACACCTGTCCCTTCCCTCCCCTTGCCCCCAAGCTTACAAGTACACTGAGACCATGTGGTCGGGATTCTGTGGGGCTGTTACCAATATTCGGAGATCTGTGACCATGGAATAAACTCTGGATTAACCCTCCGGCAGAATCTGTCTCCTTTTCCTCTTCATCTCGCCTAAAGCCTTTCCACCAGAGGTAAAAACTGAATTCCTGCCTGCCTGGACTTGTTCCAAGTGCCAGCTGCAGCATCCAGCCAGCCAAAGGTGTCTCTGAGGTGAAACACCACAGCTGCCACCTCTGGCCAAGCAGCAAGGGCCAGAAGAGCCCAGGCACGTTCCGTCTGGTAATATTGGGATCATATTCCAATAAAAGCCATTACCCCATGTCCTATCACTGCATGATCTTGTAAAAAGTCCCTTTCCAGCTCTCTTGTAGCTCTTTAGGCCTGGAAGGTGCTATAAGGTCTCCCTGGAGTCTTCTCCAGGCTGAAGAGCCCCAGCTCTCCCAGCCTGTCTCCACAGCAGAGGTGCTGCAGCCCTCTAAGCATCACCATCACCCTCCTCTGGACTTGCTCCAACAGGTCCATGTCCTTATGTTGGAGACCCCAGAGCTGGTGCAGTGTTTCAGCTGGGATCTCAGCAGAGCAGAGGGGCAGGATCCCCTCCCTCCACCTTCTGGCCAGGCTGCTGTGGGTGCAGCCCAGATTGTTTGGCTTTCTGGGCTGCAGGTGCACATGGCTGGCTCATGGTGAGCTTCTCATCCACCAGCATCCTCAAATCAGGTCTGCTCTCCTCCCAACCTTTATTTTCCCCTGGGATTGCTCTGCAGGACCTGCTTCTTGGCCTTGCTGAACTTCATGAGGTTTGCCTGAGCCCACCCCTCAAGCTGCCAAGGTTCCTTTGGATGAAATCCCTTCCCTCCAGCACACTGCCTCCATCTCACAGCTTGGTGCTGTGGCAAACCTGCTGAGAGTGCACTGGTCCCACTGCCCTTTTTGCCAAGGGAGATGTGAAATGAAACCTGTCCCAACAGCAGCCCTGGGGAAGGCCACGAGGGTGTTGTGTGGGACAGAGTCAGATGCTTTGCACAAGCCCAGGCAGATGATGTCAGTCACTCTCCTGGCACGATTTGCCCTCAGTGGCAAAGTCTGTGGGTTATACTTCCCTGTTTTCTGTCAGTGGCAGCTTCACTGGACTAGCCATGACTTCTCAAATCTGATGGTGATGGATAGCAGATTAACAACTTCATCTGCCAGTTCCCTTGGGACCTGTGCCTGCATCTCATCAGGTCCTGTGGACTTGTCCACCTCCAAGTTCCTTAGATGGTCTTGACCCTGGTCGCCTGCAGTGGGAGGTTCTACATCACCCCAGTCCCTTTCTGCAACTCAGGGGGTGTGTCTGGAGCCCTTGCTGGTGAAAATCAAGGCAGAAGTGTCATTGGGTACCTCAGCCCTCTCCATGTCCCAGGTAACCAGGTGTCCTTTCCCTTATGGAGACTACCCCCGTTTCCCCAGTCTTCCTTTTATCACCAACGTACCTATACAAGCTCTCTTGTCATCCTTGATGTCCCTGGTCATCTTCAACTCTGTCAAGGCTTTGGCTTTCCTAACCTGATCCCTGGATGCTTGGACAGTCTCTCTGCATTCCTCACAGTCAACCTGTCCTTGTTTCTGCCCTCTGTAGGCTTCCTTTTGGCACTTGTGTTTGTCCAGGAGCTCCTTGTTCATCCAAGCAAGTGCCCTCATATTTTTGTCTGACTTTTAATTTGTTGGGATACATCACACCTGAGCTTTGAGGAGGCAATCCTTAAATATTAACCAGCCTTTTTGGGCCCATCTTGCCTGCAGGGCTTTATCCCATGGGACTTGACCAAGAAGATCCCTGAAGAGGCCAAATTTTACTCTCCTGCACACCCTCCTTGCTGCCCCCCACCATTTCATGACATCTGCAGCCAAGGCTGCAGTACCCAAACCAAGACCAATCTATTAGAGGAATAATAAACCATTTTCAAATACACTTAATACTTTTTGGAAAAGGATGGTTATAGCTATCATTTGAGTCTGATCTTTCTTGTATTTTCCCCCAAAGCTTACAGGTGCAGCTCTGCTGACTTCCTTAGGATCAAAGCTTTGTGTGCCTATTATGCACATGAGAGGGAAAAAGTTTTCTGCTCCGTTCAACTATTTCTGTCCTCTTCATTTATATCAAAAGAAAATCTGAAACAGAAGGTGCGAAGGGAGAAGGATTCTTTTCTGTCCCAAGAGTCTATATAACAAAGAAACAAACACAAATTGCTAAAGATTCTGTTCAAAGATGAGAAGCTGGAAATCTGGATTCATAGCACTGATCTCTGCTGTGCCCCCACCCTGCTGCATGACATTGGCTGAGCCTTCAAGGCAGGAATAGCCTCCTCCCATGCATTTACATCACATCTAGCCCATCAAGACTGCCAGGCTGCACTTTAACATAAATATATGTCTTGACAATTTTCTTTAATGGCAGTCTATAGACATACCTGCCCTTTGAAAGCACTGCAGAGGGATTTACCCATGCAGCCAGCCCCCACTGATTTCACTGGAGATAGTTTCCTTCTGACATACCTGTTTGTACTCTGGGTGTGTGCACATGAAAAAAGAAGACGTTGGACGAAGCAGTCAAAGCAATATAACCCAGTATCAGCTGCCATTATGCAAAAGGGCCACACCACAGTCTTCCCAAAAGGATCTCCCAAGAGGATGGAGGTACCACCAGCCATGTGAGGCAAGGAATGACTCCAGATTTCCAGATGTGTCACCTGTACTGGTTGCACAGGTGGAATTCAGAAGCAGGACAGCGCCCTTCAGCTGCCAGGAACTGAAGGAAACAGGTCAAGAGGTCACAGAGCTTATTGCTTATTGAAGAAGCTCTTCAGCTGTTCATTACACTTCTTACGAGTCATCTTTAACAGAAGTGGCAATTCCTTCATTGTCTTCAGCAGAACACCTGAAAGTAAAAAGCCCTCTCCAGTCTAAAGCTGCTCAGATACAAACTGAACAATTTTCTTCCAAGTCAAAGTCTGAGCTTACCAACTGCTTTGACTGGAGTCTGCATACTGCTGCTAACACAGGGGTAGTTTTTCAAGTGTTTCATTCTGTGCATGCTAACCAGGGATGATTTGGTTATTCACAGCATGATTTGGTTATTCAGCTTTATACCATCAGGAAAAACTGGGTACAAAAGAGAAAAGCACCCGTGAGAGAGTGACCTGCAAGCTGAAGCAGCCCCTTCCCTGTTCTGTAAAGGCCAGCAGCCACTTGTAACACTGTAAAGGCCAGAAGCTTGTAACACTCCCAGTCAGATTCTGTCCCAGGACTCCATCCATGTTTGATGAGGCAAAGTGTTGGAGAGCAACAAATAAAAGAGATAAGCTCCCAAAATGAGATGAACAGGAACAGAGGAAGAGGAGTGGGAAAGCAGCGTGGCTGCTCAGCATCACAACAAAGAGCAGCTTCTCCAGACAGTGATGGCTCAAAAGATTACCAGTTCCAGCCTGCCTTTGCTCATCCACCTAGGCTGTATTCTTTTGAACTGTAACCTCAGGAAAAATAAGTAAATTGTCCTGAGAGTGATCTAAAAAATAAAAGCAACTTCACTGTGGAAAAAAAGAAAAAATACCCTGAATGTGACTCGGTAGCCTTTCTCCATTTAAACACATTTAAAATAAATTAATTCTGTGTCTGAAATAGAGGGCTCTAAGACTTCCTCCTCATTCCTGCTATATGATTTATGGAAGCAGAAAGTACATTTGTATTTATTTGGTTTAGTTTCAAAGAATTAAAGATAAGGTCTTGTATAATTTTGTTTATTAAAAAAAAAAAATCAGGGCTGCAATTTCATTGTGATAGTTCAGGTCAAAGTAAAAAAAAAGAAAAAAAGCCAACAAACCAGAAACAGACACCTCACCATCCAACCCCCTAATAGGAATGCCCTTCTTATCACAACATATTTGGTAAGTAAATTGCACACCTCAATGAAAAAGAAAGAATAGAAAGAATGTCACGTGAAATGCCAAAATATATATGATTTCTCATCCCTTGGCCTTGGAAATCTCCTGTAGTTCATAAAAATAAACTAGTCTATACCTGGACTTGAACTTTTCAATACAGCCTAAAATATTAAGCTCAAAAGTCTCCTTTTGGGGCTTAGGCAGCTCTTAAGAGTATCATCAACTTTGAATTTTTGCAATTTTTCCAAAAACATACAGGCCATGAATGAAGTTCTGGATAGCATTCTGCCAAGGAAGTTTGTGCTTCTGAAAAAGAGCTGTCAGCTGTGCATTGATAAGGCAGCACAGAAACAGCCTCTGCATTTCAGGAGGCCACAGCTACTACATTTTAAATTTTAATTATGTGATATGCTTGTTGCAGAAGCTGTAGAAGACGTCATGCATCCCTGCTCTGTGGGGAAGGGAGTGGAGAGGAGAGCAGCAGTCCTTCTCCTCATTTTGCCATTCCAATGGTGCTGTTGAGTGGTGCTGGTCTGCAGGCACAGTCAGCTGGAGGAGATTTGCCTCCACCAGGGAGGAGATGTTTGAAGGAGCCCGTGTGCCACCTTCTCCCATTGCCTCACCAGAGGGAAATACTGTCTGCTGAGCTTGCACTTTGGTTCTGTCACCATCTGTAGCCGTATTCCTCCTCCCCTCCCTTTCTGATGGAGGAGAAGAGGAGAGGATGGAGTTCAGTGCCTAATGGTGCAGAGTGAAGGAACCTGATTTGCTTCACTGCCCTGCTGCACAACCTGAGGCAAGGCTCTCGATTCCTTCATGCCAGAGCATTCTTATATTTAAAATGAGATAAGAGCTCCACCTTCCTCTGCAGGATGCTTTAGGATCCTGGGAAGAAAGGCAAAAGGTTGCCTGCCTTCAGTTGCCTTTTGGGATTCAGCACAACAGGGCCCAAACTTTGCTTCAAATACAGCACTACAAACTTTTGAAGCTTTGCCAGCAGTTCCCTGAGTTTGCAGACAGACTAAACCCAGATTCCTGAGGGTCAAACATGAGATGCAGCAACGAGAATTTTGAATGCCATCTTTTAAACCGTGGACTATACACACACACACACACACACACACACACACACATCTAACAGGTATATCCTACCAAAATCAAATGTTTGCCTTCTTAATCTTAATTGTACTGTGCTGCTTCCAACCAAACCACCAACATCTTCATCCTCTCTCTGGCAATGCTGCCTTGGGGGCTTCACTGGGGAGGCAGAGCCAGCTTTCCATCCACAGAGATGTGGTCATGGAAAGATGGAATGATCATCTGGCAATTTCATTGCACAAAGCCAGGCTTGGATACCGGATAGACACAGGCAGTCAGACAAGTTGGAGCAGCTTGACCTGTGGGGAGCATAAGATGCCTCTTCACATCACAACCTGCTCTTCCTGTACTGTTCTTTGCCAAAAGAAAATAGGTACAAAGACATTCTCATAGAAAACACATGTAAAATAAGATCAAAACTAAATGGGAAAGGCAAGGAACCACCGGTAAAGGAGTTGGACAGTTTCTCACTGCCTCACGAATCCCTTTGCTGCACCTGAATCTTCAGAAGACAACAAGGAATGGTCTGTTCTTCCAACTTTCTACCAGCCTGATGAAAGCAACAAGGCTTCTTCTCCTACTCTCCTGAAGGGTTTTTAAAATTTTGAACCTCCCAGAGTCAAAGCTGAATGACAGTGTCCTGTTTCACATCCCCTTCCTGCAGTGTGAGCTGTCAGGGGCGCCCCAGAGTCCTGACCACCCCCTTGTTAAGGTCATTTTGTTCTCTTACAGGACTGCCACTGCTGGACCCACCTTCCTCTGACCCAGATGGGATGATGCTTTTAGCCATAACCAACCCACTGAACACAAAACCTGCACACCTTGGGAATACCCTGCCATCAGCAAACACTTTGCTCTGCACAAAGCACAGCCATCCAGCACTTCTGACACATCCTGACAGCAAAACACCTTGCCCTTGGAACTGGCAGTGCCAGGCTTTGCCGTTGGACAGGAATATGCAGCTTTAAGGCAAGGTGGCTGTGGTCAGGAAGCAAATCCAGCCTGTTACCATCACCCCTATCTCATGTGCCCTCATTGCAACACACAGTGGCCAGCTCGGTTTGGGATCCTGTGACCGGCAGCAGTACAGGAAGGGACGCTGGCAGCAGGGCAGGATCCCTGGGATCTGCAGCTGCAGGAATGCTGGCACTCGGTGGTCCCTCAGCCCACTTCCTTGGGGACAGGAGGCTGCACGTCACACCCCAGCACCGCAATTAGCTGAATGACACAGCCAGGACAGGGGCAGGATTCCTTCCCCAGGACTGGTCCTTCCGTGGCAGTACAGGCACTGCCCACAGCGAGCCTGTTACTTTAGGGGAAAAGAGGACATTAGGCTACATAACTGCTGCCTCGCTGTTTGGTGTGCCCCAGCTCCTCTGTTTCTAACAGCAGAATGACAGGAGTTAGGCTGCAATACCAGGACTCCGTTCTGTTCCACTGACTGGAACACAAACCTTGTCCAGGCAAAAACTTTCTCCACACAGCACACCGATTTTATTGGCTCTGAAACTCCCTCGGAAGGTACAGATCAGCCTTCAGGTTTGAGACAGTTTTCTTTCTTTGCCCATTGTAGTACTTTTTTAATCACTTAGAAAAGCCTAAGTCCGTGAACCCTGTGATGCAATCAGTGAAAATCAGTGCTATAAGCCTGCCTTTTATTACTATTTTTCCCATCTTCTAATTTTAATCGGCACTCCGAGAGCGATCCCGTTCCCATCAAAGTACACAGCAAGCTCCCATTAAAATCTGGCTCAGCTAGTATTTTAATAACACTTAGAGACATTCCCGTCCTTTGCATATTTCATCTGCAAAGTGCTTCACAAACATGAATTTCCTAATTACAGGCGGATGATTTACTAAAACTGGAAATTCCTCACTAGTTCTGGCTTTCCCTTTGAAGCTCCAGGATTCGCTCTTGTCCCTCGGCACTTTGGAAGGTCCCCGACGCCGCTCGCTCGCTCGCTCGCTCGCTCGTTCGCGGCACAGGCAGGGCACGGAGAAGGAGGGAGAACACGGAGGCGACGGCGACCTGCCCCGAAGTGTCCGCGCCGGCGGATCTCTGCGCGGGCCGCGGGCCGTGAGCCGCGGGGCGCCCACGCGGGGACAGCAAATCCCGGGGGGACCGCGGCGGCTCCCGGGGCACCGGGCCGGGCCCCCCCGCCCCCGGCGGCCTCGCCGCACCGGGCAGGAAGGGGTGGAGCGGCCGGCGGAGCGCACGGGCGGGGTGCCGCGGGCGGGGAGGGGACGGCAAGGCATCCCGGCCGCTGCGAGCCGGGCGGACGGGCAGCGCCGCGCCTCCGCCGAGCGCGCCCCATGGAGCGGCTGCCCGGCCAGCGCTGAGCCCGCGGCCCCGGCCGCCCGCCCGCAGCCTCCCCCGATGGAGCCCGAGGAGCGGAAGATCTCGGTGTGGATCTGCCAGGAGGAGAAGCTGATCTCCGGGCTCTCCCGGCGGACCACCTGCTCGGACGTGGTGCGGGTGCTGCTGGAGGACAGCCACCACCGGCGGCAGCGCCCGGCGCCGCCCGAGCCCGCCGGCGGGATGCTGTCGGGGCCGCCGCACTCCTACTGCATCGTGGAGAAGTGGCGCGGCTTCGAGAGGATCCTGCCCAACAAGACGAAGATCCTGCGGCTCTGGGTGGCGTGGGGGGACGAGCAGGAGAACGTGCGCTTCGTGCTGGTGCGCAGCGAGGCTTCGCTGCCCAACGCCGGGCCGCGCAGCGCCGAGGCGCGGGTGGTGCTGAGCAAGGAGCGCCCCGGCCGCGGCCTGGGGGCGGCCCGCGCCAGCCTGGCGCTCACGCAGGAGCGGCAGCGGCGGGTGGTGCGGAAAGCCTTCCGCAAACTGGCCAAGATCAACAAGAAGCGGCAGCAGCCGCTGGCCCGGGAGGCCTCGTCGGCGGAGAGGATGGAGACGCTGGTGCACCTGGTGCTCTCGCAGGACCACACCATCCGACAGCAGATCCAGCGGCTCCGCGAGCTGGACCGCGAGATCGACAGGTACGAGGCCAAGATCCACCTGGACCGCATGAAGCGGCACGGCGTCAACTACGTGCAGGACACCTACCTGGTGGGCACGGGCGAGCCCGAGGCGGGCCGGGAGCCGGGCCAGCCCGCCGCCGGCCGCCCCGAGGAGGACTACGCCAGGAAGTGCGAGGAGGTGCTGCAGCTGCAGGAGCAGCGGGCGCAGCAGGAGGAGCTGCTGGAGCACCTGGCCGCCGAGATCCAGGAGGAGCTCAACGAGCGCTGGATGAAGAGGCGGCGGGAGGAGCTGGAGCTGGCAGCGGGGCCCGGGCTGGCCGACACGGACTGCGACACCACGGAGCTGAGCGGCGGCGAGGGCGAGCTGCACCTGGAGCACGAGCGGGTCAAGACCCAGCTGAGCACCAGCCTCTACATCGGCCTCAAGCTGAGCACGGACCTGGAGGCCGTCAAGAGCGACCTGGACTGCACGCAGCGGGCGTGGGAGGACAAGGAGCGGGAGCTGCAGCGGCTGCTGGAGACGCTGGGCACGCTGGACGTGGCGGAGGCGGCGGCGGAGCCGCGCGGGGCGGCGGGCGGGGGGCGGCCGGCGGCGGCGGGGGGCGGCTGGGTGGAGCAGGCGCGGGCGCTGCGCAAGGACCGCGCCGACAACGACGAGGACTCGGACACGGGGCTGAGCTCCATGCACAGCCAGGACTCGGACTCGCTGCCCGTGTGCGAGTCCCTCGTGTAGCGCCCGGCCGGCCGCCCCGCCGCAGCCACCCCGGGCGGGATGCCGGGGCAGAGGGCGGCGGAGGACTGCAGGCAAGTGTGGGGCAGGTGGGGAACCTCCCGGCGCGGGAGGCAGTCACACAGAGGAAACCTTTTAATTTGAGCTCTGCAGTTTGAACTTGTTCTGACTAGTCGTCCGCGGGCAGCATTTAGGCTGGCTCGCCGGTGCTTTTATCTAAGGAAGAGAAAACCCACAGCGTGTTTGTGTTTCATTCACGTCTGGGGTTGCTCGTTCCTTAAACCCTGCCGCTTGCTTCCCTCCGAAGCTTATCTTGCAGGGCCTTTTAGTCCTCCGGCTGCCCGCGATCTGCCCGCTGTAGCCCAGCGCTGCTCCGGGTGAGCCCTTCCCGAGCAAAGGGCCGGGACGCGCTCCCGAGCGGGGATCAGCATCTCCCGGACAGGTTCTCGGCATTGCAGACTCACATGGAGCCTCGTGGTGGGTTATACTGGGCTCTATGGCCGTCACAAATGCACTCGGCTCCTATACAGGCAAAAAGTCGCTACACCAAAGCTGCTGATCATTTAAACACTACGGAGGGAAAGAGGCGTCGGTCCTACTGACACTGGGATCTCGCAGGGCACCAGCTTTTGGACGGTACTGCAGTTCCTTTTGGCAACGAAAAGGGGTGATAAATCACTTCCTTTTTTTCTTTTTCTGAACAACAGACTAAATCAAGATGTAGGTTAACATGTATTAACTCTGCTCTGCTAGTGCTTTTCCTTATGCATAGATAAGAGTGCTTTGTTTAAAGGCATACTAAGAAATCTGTTTGTATCTGTAGTCGTTTGACAGTCATGGAAGGCAATTAGCAGTGCCTGTATGTACACAGCCTTCAACTACATTTTTTCACTAGGCTAGCTGATCTTTGGCTGAGCTTGGTTGTAGATAACCAAAGTACAGAATCAGGTTGAGCTACCGTTTTTAATAACACAGTTCATATCAGGCCAAGAGATGCAACGATAAAAGCATGACTCAAGCCCTACCTGCACTACAGCTTAATCTTTTCAGTTAGTCCAATAAAACAAAAAAGCAGCCATCAGCTGTAACATGCATTTCACCTAACTGCCAAATCTTCCTCTGCAGCTTAACTCTTGCCCAAAATATATGGTCTGCTCTTGCAATAAGAGACATCCAGGATTCTTGTATTCCAGAATAATTGCAGAATTACTTTAAGCGGTGAGAGACCAGAGAATGTTGAGTCAGGTCCCACTGATGGTGTGAACTTTTTAAAACTTCTGAGATTATTATTTATGTAAGATTATTTATAAAAGTTTTCATTTAACAATAAGAAATGGTATATAAAAAAGGGGTACACCAATAGACCAGTTCTTTATTTTCATTAAAAACCTTGCAGCCTTCTCACCCAAAGACTGCATTCCATGCTTGCAGTGTTCTTGTTGGTAGGAATTCTGATGGACATCAGAAAATTAGGTTCAGGAGCTGCTCAGTTTGAAAGCAAGCAGAGAAATACTGTCTGTGGATTTGCAGAGGCTGTACAATTTTCTATATGCTATGACTCTTGATAAATGTTATTCCACTGAATGGGTCTCAGTTGTAACAAACTGTGGTTTATTTTAAACACTGACTATATAATTGTTTTTCATATTTAGTCAACCTTGGAAAATATTTAAGAACCTATTTTTTAGAGCTAATAAAACTCTTAATAAGGCTAAAAAAAGTGTTCCCAATTGAGTGTGATTTAAAAATCGTGCCAGGACTGAGATTCTGTGGTGTTACCCTGTGTGCAAAGCAAGTAGAAAGATACACCAAGGGATGATGGCATCGTCCCTTCACTTTCTGATGGCACAAGGGGCTCCCTCAGGTACAAGCAGCAGTGCACTGTCCTCAGCTCTGGCCATGCAGGGGCAGTGCAGTGGCATTTGGAAGCATCAGCACATGTCCAGAGTGAGGAATTTGGATTTTTGTGGAAGCAGAGCTGAAGAACAACTTGGGGTGGGGGAGCCCCACTGCTGTAAGGGCTGGGTGGTGCAAGGACCTGCTCACAGCTTCCCCAGGCACTGATGTGAGCAATAAACCTCAGCTGGCTTTGTGCAAGCTCTCCATTACCACACTGAGCCAATAAAAAGTGAGCAGCTGTAGAAATGAGCTGCAAGAGGCTGCACATCACTGAGCTGCTGATAGAGCAGGCATCAGGCAGCTCCTCTGTGCAGCACGAGGGGAAGGCAGGCAGGGAATTGTTGTCCAAGTTGTAAAGCAGAGTCTGCCTACTCATCCTTGGCTGGGAAAATCCATCAAATCAGGACAAACCCACTTCTGCTTTAGGCTGCTGAGGGCCAGGCTTGTGGGCACCGTGTGGTGCTTGCTCTCAAGGGCTTCTCTGCTGGCCCTGCACCCCTGTGAGGACAGGGCTGAGAACGCTGCAGGTGGCACTGCAGTCTCAGGGGTTGGGTGGGAGCTACAGTGAATTCTTTGGGGCACCTATTGGAGTGTGTTCTTGCAGGTGAAATCTGGTAAATTTATTTGATGTTCAAATAGTTACAAGTGCAAGATGCTCACAGATTGAACTCCAACATGCTCACAAATCCCTATCTCTCTCAAATCATTATTAAAACATTAGTATAGAAGAGGAAATCACTGTTTGCCTTGGACCAGGCACTTCTCCCTTCCCTTCTTCTGGGCTTGTATATCCTCACTCAGATAATAGAGACAAGCCACAGGATGCTTGTCAGGGAATTTGGCTCTGGGGTTTTGCTGGGCACATAGCCAAGGGTTAGGAGAGCTGATTCAGAACCACAGGTAGAAGGGCAGAATTTTTATCTCCTTTGCAGTTCAGGCAGAATGGGAGAGGGAGATAGCAGCAGAAAAAAAAACCCTGACCAGCACCATGAGAGAAAATCTACCTTCCAGCACCACCAAGAGAGATCAAACAAACACAGGCTTGGGGATATTTTAATACCATTCTCTTCTGTCTTTCAGAGTCGATTCCAACCTAATCTTTCTCTGTTCCTAAGACAGATATAGATAGCCATGAATTAAATAAAAACCTAACAGCACTACAAATCGTGTATGGTATCAGGTTGCCCTATCTATTCAACAGCCTGCTTCTCAAAGGAATCATCATGGACTGAGGCCATCAGGCTTTTCTCAGACAATAGCTCCAGAAATCAAAACTTTTGTCCAGGAGATATAAATCACAGTACCATCAGGCCTTCGTTTCAGGCACCCTTTTACCAAGAATTACAAAGCACTCCTACACACAGGTCCTGTGCGTTTGCTGCCCTTGGCCATGTTTTTTCTGACCCTACATGGCACTTTCTGTTGTGCCTATACAGGAGTTCATGGGAGCAGGTAGTGAAAAAAAAAGATGAACTTTAATTCAGGTGAGGCTCTGATGGGGCTCAATGTGCAGTCACACAAATGTTTTTGGCAACGACAAAGTAGGGTGGTAAAAATGAGAAATTGAAGGCCCTTGGAAAGGTGGAGCTGATCCTTTCAGCAATGGACACTGTTTTATGCTGACTTGCATGCTGGTAAAAGCTTCCTTCAGGCTGTAAATATGCCCCACTCACAGTCTAAGTGAAGGTTTGGAAAGTGGGAACTGAGGCTGGAGCTGAAACTTCTTTGGCATCAATTACACTCACCTATATTAAACTCAAAATAAGCCAAACAGCACAGCTCTTAGCCTTGACCTTGTTTCAAAAACCCACTATCAAGCAATATTATCAGAATGAAAACTCTGTGTCGAATTTGATATATTTCTAGTTCTTAGCCTGTGTAAGAGATCTGCCAGTTTGAATGAGCACTTTGTGGGAATATCATTTGATGCCTTCAAGAGGGGAGGAAAATACATTTACTGTAATGAACACCACTGACATGCAAAATGAATGACCTATTAATTATTGCCATAGATTCCAAAGCAGCATGTAGGCAGCCAAATCACAGTCTGGTTGTTTTATGGTGACAGATCTTTTTCCAAAGAACCTCTGGTCCAGGTTTCAAACAAGATACAGTCAAAGGAGGGAAGCAGGTAGGTGGGTGTGAGAAAAGGAAAACATGTCATTAAGCTTTATTATTAACTCCTTGCATGAAACATACATCCCAGGTTTACTTTAAAAATAATCTGTGTTCCTATGTCTGGAGACACGTGTGCAGAAATCAGCCTCCCTCCCAGTTCTACACAACTTCAGGATTTTTTCTCCCCTCTTTAATTTTCACTGAGCTGGGAATGCAGCTTAATGCATGAAAAGAGCAGCAGAGGCCTTGAAATAACAGGTCTGGTGAGCTGTGCTGGTTAACAAGTTGAAATACAAGCCATTGTGGATTGTTGGGAGCAGTTGTCCTTTGAAGTCACTTGATATTATTGCTCCTGAGCTGGCACACACAAAGTTTAGAGAAATGAGCATGGCAAAGTGCAGGGAGCCGTACATGGATGTCACTCCTTTTCTATAAACTCTCATTGCTAAATGAACTTGGAAGCTTAACAGAAAGGAAAAAATTAATAAACTCAAAGCAAGTCTTGGCTCTGTGTGCAAATTAGCCAACTATCTTCAAGCAGAATTGTCAAATGGTATTCTGAGAAACACTGTTCACATAATTTACTACATCACCTGTGTAAATGCACCAGAGCAGAACCTTCCATGCAGGGTGGATTGTCACACGCTGTCACATGCTGAATGACACACAGAGCTGGCCACTGATTCCTTAGAGTGTTACAGCTCTAATTCTGCTGGGGCATTACAGTGCACCCTCAAAATACAACTTGTGCAGCCTTTACACACTCCCTTCATATCAGTTTGTTTACACTTCAAGCTTTATTTGGAAAGTTTTATTACAATCCCCTTACCTTACAATCCCCTTAGTCAAAAATGTTCCAGAAAGTCATTGATGTTCCATGAAAAAACAGTTTTCACTCCCAATAACTTCTTTCCTGCTTCCTGCCAACCTGCTCCTCCCCTATTCATCAGCACCTGCTCTGAATTTCATGAATAGCTTTGTTCAAATTGCTGGGACTACACGGGTTCAGAATTGGAACCCTACAAGGAAGGAAGGAAGTGGCGGAAGGAAGGAAGTGGCGGAAGGAAGTGGCAGAAGGAAGTGGCAGAAGTGGCGAAAAGAAAGAAAAGAAAGAAAGAAAGAAAGAAAGAAAGAAAGAAAGAAAGAAAGAAAGAAAGAAAGAAAGAAAGAAAGAAAGAAAGAAAGAAAGAAAGAAAGAAAGAAAGAAAGAAAGAAAGAAAGAAAGAAAGAAAGAAAGAAAGAAAGAAAGAAAGAAAGAAAGAAAGAAAGAAAGAAAGAAAGAAAGAAAGAAAGAAAGAAAGAAAGAAAGAAAGAAAGAAAGAAAGAAAGAAAGAAAGAAAGAAAGAAAGAAAGAAAGAAAGAAAGAAAGAAAGAAAGAAAGAAAGAAAGAAAGAAAGAAAGAAAGAAAGAAAGAAAGAAAGAAAGAAAGAAAGAAAGAAAGAAAGAAAGAAAGAAAGAAAGAAAGAAAGAAAGAAAGAAAGAGAAAAAGAAAAGTCTTTCTGTGTCTTGGCAAAAACTCTGTCTTTGTGTAGTACCTGGCAAGCTCAGCAGTATTTTTGTAGTTGCCATATGGATTAAGGACTCACTCCCACCAGCTCTTTGGTGCTGGTCTTGCTCAACTTCCTTGTCCCCTCTCCCCGGACCTTTTTTTTTAATCTCCTTTTAACTTGTTTCCAAGCTACCTTTGGAATTTTGCCCTTCTCCTTCTTGGAGGCGAGCACAGAGGAAGGGAGCACCTCTCCTGGGGTGACACTCTGGGTGACACTGCTGTGGGGCTTTGGGCTGGGAAGATACAGTTTCTATTGAAGAATAACCTGGGCAGGGAGTGGTGTCTGATTTCCCTGGCAGAGCGAGCTTTTGATGCAGGTATTTCCTGTGGGATCGTGCACCACCTGGCAGGAGGAGGCCTCGTCTGCCCAAGGCCTCCTGGCTACTTTCCGTAATAAAAACATTGAACAATGTCAGTCTGCTGTGCCTCAGCTCCCGGGCACTGCAGTGTGTGCCCTCCTCCCCTTCTCTGAGTGCTTACAAACAGCCTTTCCCATTTATTAGCTCCGTGGAAGCACTGCAGAGTGATCTCAGAACAGCATCCTGCTAAGGCAGTCTCAGGATTTTATAGAGTTGACTGGGGAAAAAGAAACAAAACAACAAAAAAGCCCAAACAAAAATCTGTGACTCATGGAAAGAGCACTTACGTGTCTGAAACATACTATCATCAGCTTACTTGTGCTGCACTTCACATGGCTTAATTATGTGATTATTTAGTCTATTATCTCCAAAAGAACCTATTTTCATCAGTCAAATTGTGCTCATGAGCAGGTCTTTGGATAATGTGTTAAAAGCCTCTAGGAAAAATATTTAATCCTTGTTTCAATTTAATGTAATCCCCTTGTTTTAATCTCTTACAGTGTAGTTTTTTACATGCAAGCAGGCTATTAGTTTATGCATTTAATTATCAGGGTAGCCTTATATGGTTATTTTCTGCCTTCCACTGAATCTCCCCTTAACAGACATACCTTATGAACACATGAAAAGTAACTTTGGAAATTAGGAGACATGGATCACTTTCTGAAAACATTTGTGCCTATTTTCCTACCACAAGCATAGAAGAAAATTATTTGGTTTTAATGGTAGATGTCTCGAATTTCTGTTTCTCTTTCTTTCACACTGAAGGGTTTCTTTGTAATTCTGTTATTGGTTTCCTTTTAGAGTGACCAATGACAGGAATCACGAATCACCAACAGGTTAGAAGTTTAAAACCAGGTTGTCATCTTTTTCTATAATTCTGTTCCTGCACATTTTCTGTGTTCTCCACTTTCTGTCTTTCATTTCAAAAAGCATTACCCTGGCCAGGAAATAGAGTCAGGCACTCAAATTTTGCCATCCTTCACAGGAAGATGGAGCACAGAGAGCTTCAGGTGTCCTGTAGCACACAGAATGCTCCATACAGCTGCGCCCATCCACAGGAATGAGCTGACCAGAAGTGCCTTTCCTCAGCCCATACAGCAAAAGACAGGTTTGAAGTCACTGTATTATAAACTGCTCACTCTGAGCCCCAGCAGGGGTGGCTAAGGCTCTTCAGCAGGTGATTCCGATGGGAAATAAAGTAACCTAATAATCTGAATATTTGAAATTAATTTTGACAGAGTCTCTGATTTCACGGTGCGGATTTTTAATAACAGCATCTCCTGCTCCCTACCTGTCAGGTGTACACTTAGAAAAGAAAATGGCATTCTGGCTTAGAGGGATTTATGAACAGTCAGGGTAGTAATGAGCATGGGCCTTGCTGCTTTCTGTTCTGGTGGGGAATGAAAGCTTTCCTGCCTCTGCACTGCCTAAGTGAAGAGGGGATGGACCAGAGTGTGGAGAGTGAAACTGTGCCAGAAGAGAAGTGAACTGAGCCCAGATCTCACCAGCTGGAGAGGAGCTTCCTGGAGGGAACCAACAGGAAAGGACAAAAAGCCCACAAGAAGCCTGGGCAGTAGGAAAGCAGCAGGGAGCAGGAATGAGCTCCTGCAGTGAGTCTGTCATAGCCACCACAGCTCGTGGGTGTCGAGCTGTTCCACTGCCACCATCCAGCTGGGAGGGACAGGACATCGGCCACAGCATCTTCACAGCATAACTGCCTATAACAGCACTGCCTATAACAGCACTGCCTATAACAGAGTAATGAACACTGCAGCCAGGTGAACAGGGGCAAAGAGACATCAGGGGAACCCCTGTCACTACAGGACACGAAATAACACCACACACACACACACACACACTGCTGTTCTCAAGGTAAAAGGGGAAGTTTAATTTCTGACTCCAACGTTTATAGATTTCTAAAAGTGACAGTGGATTGGAGGGTGACAGTGCCACCTCTCCAATGACACTGGACAGACCAAGAGTCCATCAAATTTCTCCTCCTCCATAAAAGAATGCAAAACAATGAGTTATTTACAGAAAGGGTGTGAGAAAGTTCGTTACAAGAATGTCAAGATCAGAAGGCTTAGAAAAACTTAAAAAATCAGGGCGACAACTCCTGTGTTTTCCTGAGGTTCTGTTCACCCAGTTGTAAAGGCCAGGGGCTACAGATTTTGCAACACACAAGTGTGCTGAGAATTTGAGGATGTCATTCTCAATTTTTTTTTCTTTCAAGTTATACTTGGTAAATGTGGAGGAATGAGTGTTTCCCTAGATGATACATAGTTTATATCATCAGTTTCTCTGCAATACACTCCTTTCCTAGAGCTGCTGCTTTTGTAACCTGGCATGTTGTGTTCTCTGCTTCCCTACGTGATTTGCCAAAAAACTGTGGCACAAAGAAAATGGGTTATTTTAGCTTAACTTAATAGGCAAGCTTAAGGAAAAAGCAAATCCAGATCTATTACTCCAGTTTACACAAGCCAGATTAGAAACCATTGCACATGGTTTGCAAGCATGTTTTGTAAACTAGTTTGTGTAAAACAAGCCAGCTGAGTGAGACTGAAATTTCAATTGTTTAAAGTCTCTCATCATGTGTCACCAGGGTGATTCACGTGTGGATCACTTAATCTAGTTAATGAACACAATTACCATTTTTGACAATATTAATTGGGCCTCTATTTATACTCCTTTCTGTATTTTACCTTCATAACCACCTCCATAATTAGCAACTCCTATAGCTTTAGTATGCCTAAAGGAACAGTTTACTGTTATAGAATGTATATTTCAGTATTAACTTCTCTTTCATTTCCCCTCCCTCCAATACCTTTCCCCACAGAACTTCCAAGCCTTTCTCTTCTCCTCCAGTCACCAGCAATTGGGCTTCATCTTTGCCATTAACAAAGGTGAGAGACACTGCCTGCTCAGAAATCATCTGCCACACACTTTCAACTCAAGGCTTGCAACTGCTCAGTCACAGGTGTTCAATCTAAGATGCCACACCAGTATTCTGGTATTTCTTTTCCTTATGAAAGTAAAGAATGGAAAGAATGGGTGTTTTCCTAGCTCAAAGATGGGTAAGACAACCAGCTTATGCAAAAGGGCACAAGCTCCACTCTTTTGCTCAGGATATCAGAGCCTACTTGTAAAAGGAGGCAAATTAGAAACCCTGAAGATGTGCCCAGCTAACCCAGTGATTTGCACATTTTCAGCTAGAGCTAATTAATATTTTAATTAGAATTGATGCAGCAATAGGACCACACAAGGCAGAAACTTATTGTGCCATGTATTTTCAGGAGCCAGAGGGCAAGGCAGCCCTTGCCCAGCTGGGGCAGACAAGGCAGCACCAGCTGGGATGATGGCACAGCAGCTGCAGAGGCTTGACCTGTGTCTGCAGAGAGTTAGCAGCAAAGGTGTGAACAGAAGCCAATTTCCCAGTTCCCCATCCGTTTTCCTCCCTGCCAGACCCACACCTGCAGCCTGTGGTGTGGCACAGGCAGTGCAGGAGGAGGCACAAATCTGTCTCCACCCCTGGCTGCCACAGGAGCTGTACCCCCCCTGCAGGGTGTGGAGATCTGCTCAAGGAGGTCAAGGAGTATAAGGAAAGCATTGCACTAGACTACTGCACTCCATGGCCACATTTCTTGAGAGTCTCAAGTCCATAATTTTATAGCCTGAGAATTTATGATTTCTGGAAGATTTTTGATTAATTTACATGTTAGTGGCATAAATTGCTGCTGTATCTATAAACAGGTTTCATTCTCCATTTCCTGGACATCTGCATTTCTTTCTGCAGTAAAGAAAACCACACATACTGTAAAGATCTGTCCACAAGCAAAATTTTCCAACAGTTTTTTTCCCTGATACTGTTAGGTGTATTTTAATTTTCCTATTTGACAAAAGTGAAGCACTTTGTGAAGCGTGGCTCTGACAAAGGTCCATCACCAGGTGGGCTGGTACTGCTCCAAAACCTGCCTGGCTTCCTCACAGGTGAGCTCTCCAGCCACTGCTGTCTGCCTGGGACACTCTGCCAACATGAACACATTCTCCTTTTCCATGTGCCATACCTGGCAATTTCAGGTAAGGAGGTCTAGGGAACTTTAGATTATTTCTTTGTTTTATTTAGATATTTTATTTCCTTTTTTATTTAGATTGTTGCCAGTAGAGCATTTTGACCTGACCTCAGTCCTGAGGTTTTCATCTTTACTTCAAAAAAGCCATATAAACAGAGTGTTTTAGATGACTGAAGGAAAATGCTATGGAGATCTGTACTGCCACAAAAGGCTTTCTTACACAAATATTTGATGCTGAGAAAGAATGTATCTTTCATTAGGGCTCAAAAGGAAGGGCTCCAAAGACATTTTATCATGCATTTTTTGATCTGCCTAGATGAAAGCCCTAACCATTATGGAGTACAAGTGAACATTAGGCCTGGTTCTGTTGTCTAGAAACCCACTGTGATTAGTGCTCCACAAGTTCCACAAAGTTTAGTCCCTCATCAAAAGCTTGTATGTGGGAAGGTAGCTGTGATACAAAGTATGTAATTAACTTGAGAAATTTACATTTCATTCAAATTGCTAATGAACAAAATAACATCAGACACAAGAATGGAAAGTAAAAAACCTGGTGTCTAAGTCTGAAATTATTTTAGATATTGAATTATGAGCTTTAATAAGAGCAGGCCCTGAATAGTTACTGACTGGATGGAAAAGCAGAAATAATGGAAGTCATGGGAAAATGGTGCAATTGGAACTTGCATTCAACATTTCACATGGCTTTATAAATATTTAGCACATGACATGCATAAGCCCTTTTCCTACTGCTTTGTGTCTCCTCTTACAGCAGAGACACTGCCTGAAACAGATTAGGGCCTTGCAAAATCTTTATTAACAATTAGCCTCAAATGCAAGAAATATATCTGAATCTGGATTAACAGAACATGATTATTAATATAACTATTCATATTAATCATGATGTAGTCAATTATCGAGCAAAAGAACTAAAATCATGCTCAATCATAAGATGAGATGCAATGAAAATAATATCTTCTTTTTATCCTTTTCTTTAAATTTGACAGGTAGTCAAAGATTTCTTTAGAAGTCAAGAATTCCTTTGCATGGGAACATGCACTTCAAATTGCAGAAAGAGGCTTCAAAAGCACCTCACAATCTCAACAAATTCTTTCAACAGTGTAATGTTTGCAAAAAATCAGAATACATGTTCATAATCTACTCAGGTAAACACAAGATGACTAAGGTTAATTTGATTTTTTTTTCCTGATGTCATAATTAAAGTATGAATATCATTTAGACATCAGTAGATAAAAAGTATGTCAATGAAGGACAAGCAAAAATTCAAATTACTAAGGAGCAAAATTAACTTAATTTCAGAGTGGAACGTTTGTAAGCAGTGTGTAATCAGTCTTCAGTTTAAATGATTCTTAATTAAATAATCTATTATTATGTGCAGTGGGAAATCGAGCCTAAACATGTACAAGTGCAAAAGCTAAAAGATCCAGCTCCAGTCAGCATTCAAATGCAAAGAACTTTTAGTACAGTAACATTGGCCAAAAATATTTTTTTTTCTGGGGGAGCTTTTTGGGGGGAGGTTTTATATTTTTAAAAACCCCTACTGGCATGAAACAGCAGCTGAACAACCCACTGCATGTTTCCCTAGGTGTAAGGAGGGTCAAACTCAAGCCCAAAGGTACAAACCTTGAAGTGCTGATGCCATTGCTGAGTGTCATAGGTTGGCATTTGAGCACGGTGTATCCATGAACAAACACAAGCCTGCAACGAGACGTTCTCCGATGCTCACTTGTCACTGGGGCACACCCATGGCCAATTTTCTTTTCAGCAAGCAGCATGATGCTCTGTACCCCCCACTTGGGGCAATTACTCATTATTATTCCTGGAAGGAATAACAGCACGGCAGTCCCTGAGAGCGCGTTCGGCCGTGGCGCTGAGCAAACATCGTCACTCGCGCCGTCCTGCCTCGGCTTGGCCCTGCTTCTGGAACAGCACCAGCACGAGCCAACCAGTCTGGCAGTGCTGACAGACCGTGCCTTCACATCAAACATCACCTCCACCCCAGAACGTGCCCGCAGGGGCTTCCTTTGCAGGATTTGCTGGGGGGAGAGAGGCCGTGGGTGAGGCACCGAGAGCCACCTCGTCTTCGGGAGCCCGAGTCCCGCTGGCAGAAGGGGCACAGGTTTAAGTGACTGTGGCTTCCAGGCAGAACTGTCCCTCAAATGCTGTTGCTTTTGAAAATCACACATGGACACGGGCCAAAAAGTCACTTAGACTCTTGAAAATTGCAGCCCTGCTACAGAATTCAAATGTTATGTCTTTGATACTTAAAGCTGTAAACCAATAAGAAGGGAAGCATATGGGTTTAGACCAGGACAAAACTTTTGCAATTTCATGCACTGAGACCTGCCCAGAGTTACAACTGGTGGCTTTCTTGCAGTCAAAGAAGGGCTCCTTCCTTAGGCCCATCTTTTCTAGGTCATAGCAATACATGGGTAGAAAGTGAATTAACCCAGCACTGTCCCACTGAACTGTTTGTTCAAGGCTCACATTCATGACACTGTAGCATTCTCCTGGCTGAGCATCCACATCTCATGTCAGATCTGAGCTGCTCCTCTGAGTAATTGAGCAAGACAATATTAAAGATTTATTGTGAAAGCCTAAATTTCCACAAACCCAGATACCTGACCCAGCTGATGCTCAGCTGATGTGAAATTTGCAGGAAGGAAACAACCCCAGCAATTGTCACAGCTGCTGACCTCCTTCTAGGAAGTGCTTCTGCATCCAATTTACTTCCACAGAATGAAACCCAAGTCAAGAGCTGCCAAGACTAACTAAGGGCATCTCTAATGCTCCAGCAGGATGAACATGAGACATCCCCAAAGGTGGTTGGAGGCAGCAGCAGTGCCCAGGAACCCTCAGCTGCTGCTTCCCCAACTTTGCAAACCTATCACTGCCTTGGATCAAGGAAGAAACCTCAGCTCTGCAATCTTGCATTCAGGCTTGCTCTGGTTTTAACCTGCTGCAATTAGCATCACTCGGTGCTGGTGCTGATAACAGAATTGCTGCTGTGGCGTAGGAAGATCCATCCTCCCTGATGGAGTGAGATCAGGAATGGATCCCCAGGACAGCCACACATCACTGCCAGAGCAACCTGACTTTGTAGAATCATGCTCTGTGGTGTGCCACTTTTATCTTTGTCATTATTTTTGTCCTGACTTTACTGCACTGCATAAAATCTGGAAGTAGAAATGCACACAGAGATCTCTAAGATGTGCTACATTGATAGTTTTGAGATGCTTATGGTGTTAAACTGCATGAAAACAGATGTTTATAGTAAGCCTTGACATTAATCTTATGCTGGTAAATTTTGCTAGAGGGAAGAAATTGCACTCAGATGTAAGGCATTGATATCAATCTCCTTTTTTTTTAACTTTTTCCTGTATCATTTGACAAAAGGAAGAGGAGAATCTTAGTCATTACTGCTGGGTGGACTTGTAGCCAAAACTGATTGCTACAAACATTAAAAAAATCTTTCTTAGCTCAGAAAAAAAAGTCACAGAAGAAAAAACACTGCCAAAACTTTATGTCAGCAAGTTAAAAGAGGCAAGACCATATCACCACTAATTCATATATTAAAAAATGTTCAATTTTATGTATACTGACAACTCTTACATCCTCATCTTCAGCACGAGCAGCAAACCTTTATAGCCTGAAAACAAACATTCAGGGAGTGTCCAACCTGGCCTTTCTAAACAGCAAACACTTAACTCCAGGTGAAACTGCACTGCAAACATGCCCAAATCCAGGCTGTGCTTCATTCCCTTGGGCTGAGAGGAGAACTGAGGCTGAGTGCAGAGAGTCTGGGGAGCCTGCAGGAGATGCATTGCCCTAAGAAAAGCCACAGGGGGAGAAATGGGGCTTCATAGCAGCAAAGCCACGGGTGCAAGGGTACAAAGGGTACACAGCCAACAGGCACAGGGGCACTTGCTGCTCTCTTCCTGTGCAACTGCACCACAGCATCCAAGGAAAGCAATGTGGAGATGGAGCATCACAGAGTAGAATTTGCAGCAGCAGCTCTGATGTGTTCCAAACTATTCCTTCCTTATTAGGAGTCTCATCAGCTAATTGTTCCAGTGCCTGGAAGTGTCTGGCTTTTCTAACAAGAGTGAGCTGCTATAACCAGCATCCAAAGCAGCCTGCCCAAGGGTTTCCTCCTCCTCCTCCCCAGCACGGAGCAGCCAGCAGGCCAACTGTTCCATCATGAGTGTGTTACACTGACAGCTGCCCTCCTCCTCATCTCCTTTCTTCGGGAAGCCAAGGCAAGACATGAAGGAGCTGCAGCATCTCGGCAAAGGCCCTTATTAGGCAAAACCCCTCATATTAACCTTCTATGTAAAACATCCACTGTGGTGCAGGCAACTCTGACAAGGATTTGGGGGCTGTGATGGCTCCCTACAAGATATAATCTCCACTGAGCAATGGAATCTGCTCATCCAGCACCCTGCCATAGGGATAACATCTGCTGCCTTCACATGGCTGCACCTTCTCCTTGCAGTTGCATTCCTCTGTGGGGTCTCTCCCTCCTGTGTTTATTCCCTTTCTGCCTTTGGCACCTGCTTTTCCAGGCCTCCTCCAGTTCCCTCATCATGTCTCAGGGTCCCAGTGGCCTTGGGGGGCTGGGAGCAAGGAGAAAGAGGCAGGAAACCTGTGGGAAGGTGAGCAGTAGGAGAGGGAAATCCTTCCACCAGAATTCTGGGTTTCTTCAGGAATTCAAGGCCTTGGAACAGCACAGTGCAAGTGCCATAGCAATATTTCTTCTTCTGAATAGAGACTCTCCCCCTAGGAGATTCCACCTTTATGGGAGCATGTTAATTATTCATTCAGATGCTTTTTAGCTCCACTTTGTTGCTGTTAAACCAGGAGCAGAACCACATAACTGAGCAATTTACCAGGCACTTAATTGAGCTCCAGACCTGGAGCAGTGCTGTCTGCAGCTCAGTCTCATGACTTAATTCCTGCAAGGGTTGAGAGAGAAACCACAGGAAACTACAAAGATGATATAACATGTCTTGGTGAGCATTTTTCAGATACACCACCTTAGGAAAAGCAAGCCTTAAGGGTATTGTTGAATCTTCTAATGATTTAGCTTATGGCTTTAGCCAAAATTCCTTTTATTTTCCTCTCTCCTTCACCAAAAAGTTATGACCCTTTCTTTCACAGCATGAACAATGGTTGCTAGCTATAACATAATACAAAGGTGGCAGCTCTTAAACCAATCACAATGGTTCAGCTAAAAAAGGAACTCTGTAGCAAAGTGCTGACACTGGCACTACTCCCAGTCAATCTCGAGGATATATCTGAGGTGCAATTTATGGTCCATAAACCAATCCATAATTCTAACTTGGTTTGATTTCAGCACAGCAGCTTAAACATTTATGCAGCTTAAATGAAAGTGGCTAGATACACCCTGAACTCTGCTAGTGCCTGCCTTCCTTCCTTCCTTCCTTCCTTCCTTCCTTCCTTCCTTCCGCCACTTCCTTCCGCCACTTCCGCCACTTCCGCCACTTCCGCCACTTCCGCCACTTCCGCCACTTCCGCCACTTCCTTCCGCCACTTCCTTCTGCCACTTCCACCAATTCCTTCTGCCACTTCCTTCCTTTCCTTTCCTTTCCTTTCCTTTCCTTTCCTTTCCTTTCCTTTCCTTTCCTTTCCTTTCCTTTCCTTTCCTTTCCTTTCCTTTCCTTTCCTTTCCTTTCCTTTCCTTTCCTTTCCTTTCCTTTCCTTTCCTTTCCTTTCCTTTCCTTTCCTTTCCTTTCCTTTCCTTTCCTTTCCTTTCCTTTCCTTTCCTTTCCTTTCCTTTCCTTTCCTTTCCTTTCCTTTCCTTTCCTTTCCTTTCCTTTCCTCCCCTGGCACAGCTTGGATTGGTGTTTTTGGGGTGTGCTCTTTTGCAAGCCATGAAAAGCAGAGAGTTGAAAAGAGGTGGATGTGCAAGCCAGTTACGTTGGCTTTTCACAACAGCCCGTGTAAATTAATGCCAAGAAGTTTTTTCACACTAGAGACCATCAATGAACTCAACTCCAAGGAGAAGAAGGAGGAATCAGCCTCTCCCTAGTTTGCTGTAAAGCAGTCCCTGCCTCTCCCCTCCCTGAGCAGGGCAGGGAATCAGTGCTTGGCCATTGGGTGGGATCTGTGTGACAGTGGCTTTGCATGGCAGCTGCTGTAGCTGCTCTGCCCCAGACACACTTTGATGTTATGATCAAAACACGCTCTCATTTTGAGCATTTGCATCCCTGCCATGCCCAGATGAGCTCCAGCCATGCAAAAGGGCTGTGCTTGCAGGACTATGCAAAACATCCCCGAGGATTATACAGGAGTTTGCAGGACTTGAGAGAAGTAACAGCAAGAAAAGCTCAAGGAGGAACAACAACTCCTTTTATTAAGCAATTTATTGTGTTACTCTCTGCTCCTACCTGGGGAAAAGGCTGGAAACCTGTTCAGAGGCCCAGCAGTGAATTCGATGCAACTTGTACAATAACTATGTGGCTCTTGCCAATAGAAATCAGACAGAATGTTCCACAATTAACTGCTGACTTCTGATTTTAGGAGGATGGGTGTGAAGGGAAAAAAAAAATCACTTTCCCCCCCTATGTACTTCTTTTCAATAAGAACAAAAATAGAACCTTGCTGTGGTGTAATTAAGGTTATATATTTTAACTACTTGCTAGAGAAATATATACCTTATTGCTTTTATTTCTTAAAAAGCTGAAATTTGAAATTTCTTAGGCCATAGGAAAATTCAAACAAATTACTGTTTGTACAGCACTCTTAGGTCTTCACATGAAAAGCCTAAAAGGTGCAGAATATCTGCCAGAACAGCTGTACCATCATGGTTTAGCCAATTTTACTGGCATAAGTTTTCACCCAGTGCCCCATCCAAAGCATTCAGTATTCAGACCTACATTAACTCTGTGCTCAGAGCAATGTCCTGGATGCATTTCCTTTGCCATGCTGGCATTAGCAGCCTGAGATTGTAGGGTTCCACTTGAACAACAAGGTACTCAAATCCACATCTCTGTGGATAAAATATGCCAAAAAGTCAAAATTCATTGTTTGCATAGGTGCTTCAAAAGAAATGCTCATTCTTCTGAGACCTTGGGAAGGGGAGAAGTTCTGTTTGTTTCACATCTTTTTCACTGCAGAAAAGGATGCTTGAAGGATGCTTTAATGCGTGCTGACAGTACTGAAATTTTCTTTTTCCCAACTTGTCCATGCCCAGCTGCCAGGCTGGCATCCTGCTTGGTCAGGCCAGCTCCAGCCACCTCCTCCAGGACTCTGGGATATGCTCAGCCTGCCACAAGGAGCAGAAGCACAGGGCAGCTCCTGGGAGGCCTGGGAGAAGGGAACGGCCAGGGTGGTTTCTGGAGGAGCTGGTGTGGGCACAGCTTCAGCAGGAAGGGTGGAGGTGACTGCCACCCAGGAGCAGCCCATAGCACAGAGATTAGGGAGCTCCAAAAGGAGGTGGGAGCAGTGGGTTTGGATCCCCTCAGGCACAGGAGGGCCCTAAACCTGGGTAACCTGCTTTCTGGATGAGACTTCAAAGCTGGGACTGCTCCTGCTCTCCCACTCACACGCCCTGAGGTGTGGTTTTACCCACACCCCTCACACAGGGCCTCCTGATGGCTCTTCCTAAGGGCTGTGCACAGGGCTGATCCCTGGGGTGGCTCTGTCCCCAGGCTGTCCCCAGGTGCCCTCACAGCCCCTGCTCCAGAGCCCTGGATTCTGCAGCTCACCTCAAGCCTTTTCTGTGTGCCTCAGGACCCTGCTAACAAAGGGAAATGGCCCTTCACTGAACCAGCAAGGTTTTCTGCAGATAAAATACCCTGAAAACAGACAAATATTGACAGGGCTGGTGGATTGATAGAAACAAGAGTGCCCCACATGGCACCTCCAAAGCAGCCTGGCTCTGAGCAGAGGTGCCAGAAGAGATCTGCCACAGGCTACAGGGAACCTTCCTTGGAGCTGCCATCCTTGGAGGGATCCCAGCCCACAGAGTTAATTGCATCCAGTCTTATGGGGGGAGCAGAAAAGCAACTCTCAGGTTACAGGCAGGGTGCTGGGAGCACCTCTGAGGGCATTGAATTGCACAGGCTGATTATTCTCTGTGCCAATATGCTTTGCTGAATGCAAAATTAAGGCAGCTGATTAGTACAAGTTCAGTTTACATTAGCCACAGTCTATTTAAGTGATATGACTGCAATGATGAAGCCCACAAAATGTTTGTGACAAGAACATGTCCTGCTTACAACAGAAGAGCTTTCCTTTGGATATATTACATTTCTTTTTTCCAATTTATTTTGAAAAAGTCTGGTTAAGGGTTAAGTACCACTAATGGACTCAGTGCTTATCCTTTAGCTCTGCTTAGCATAATAAAATAATAATAAATATAAACATAATAAAATATAGGTATTACGAGATGTTACTTTCTATTTTTTTAATCTTTTGAAAACTTCAGGAATACATTTCACTCACTGAACTCCTCCTAGTTTAGAAACACCATCAAATCTACTTATCTGCTCTAATAGTTACTGGTACTAATCTGTTCCCACTGAAATCAATGGCAAAATTGTTGTTACTGAGTACAGGTTCAGGCTCACATGGATATAAAAACCTACCACAAAAAAAAACCAAAAAAAAAACAAAAACCCAAAACCAAAAACAAAACAAAAAAAAAAAAAAAAACCAAACAAAAAAAAAAAAAACCAAAAAAAAACAAAAACCCAAAAGACATTTTGAATAAGATATGTTTCAATCTCAATGTAACCCAATTTCTCGCAGTAGGTTCAGTACTTTTCCTCTCAAGGATTTGTGTACTGGAAATCAAAAGGTGGGTTTTATTCCTTTGTAGTACTCTGTTATTAATGCCCATAAACAAATATGTTAACAGGCTCAAAAGATTTATTACTCAGTCTGAATGACACAGTCATGTAGATGAACTCTCGAGCAACCTTCTTTCTTGCCTTACTTAAAAGATTAGTGACAAAGGAGAAAACAAGAAATCTGAATTGCAGGAGCTTAGTGTGTTTCTCCAGCTGACAAAGGGAAGAGCATGAATCCCTTCCCTCCCACCCAGAGAACAGATATTTCATTGTTCCTCTGCTTGGTAACTGTCCACAACTTGTCTGAATACCTCTCATTTGGTAATGGCCAGGAGCTGAAATCTTACCATCTGACATGGCAGAAGGACAAGATGGTTCTGAATAGAGGAGCAAGGGAAAGGATTTTAAGCAGACAACCATCCTTTCAACAGCTACAATGGGGCAGGCACAGAGGCAGAAACATCCTGCACAGGACACTGAGCTGACATTCAGATCCCAGAGCAATCTGGAGAATAAAGCAGCAGGGTAATGAAGATCAGCTTCCAGCAGTGAGAATTCACAAACAGAGTAGTAGAGACCTGCTTGAGAGAATTACCTCCAGAAGAGATCCAAAGCATTGACAACTTATTCCCTCCCCCATCTCCAGTTTAAAGCCTTACAAAACTGAGCTTGAAACAACTCTCATCCAGAGATCAATGTTTTGCCATAGTGTGCCTGATTTTATCTTGCTTTCAGATTGCTTTGGTTGATTATATCATGGAGTATTAATCACAAAGCATTTTGGATCTTATACATGCAGATTTCATGCACCTACTTTTCCAGATCAGAACAAATTCTACATGAGGGTTTCCAAAATATAGGAGAAATCTTTCAAATCAGTCCTAGGCAAAACTAAAGCCTTCTCTCTTCTGAACCTGGTGGATGTATTTATTTGAATTTACATCATTGTCACAAAATGCTTGTTTCCTATGCTTCAAAAGTCACTGGCACAAATACACCGATGTGCAGTATTTTAAATCCATTTGTATCAGATCATTTCAAACCATATATTCCTATTTTTCATCTATTTAAGATGCTTGCATGGACAAGACAAACCTCGTAAAGAGAAGTAGTGGGTACAAGAAGGTGAAGCAATGCAATCATAATAGAGTTCCTTGAATGAGCAAGGCATTGTCAAAAGGAAAACCAGGAAAAACAGAATCAAGAGCAGAGATGAGTGGCTGCTGAGACAATTTAAGAGCAGCAGACAGTGTCCCAGATTCCTTACTGGATCGTTATGTTTCCCCTCATTACTCACCCTTTGTATGGCTATTAAAAAATACAAGAACAGAAATTAATTCTTCGCACCGAATGAACCCCTTCACACCCTGGAACTGGATGTCTTCCCACAAAATCATTTCCAAGCCTTTCTTTAAAAAAAAAAACCACCTTTCTTGTGAGTGTTTTCATTTGCAGCACTAGCAGGTATGTGAAACCAATGTTGAATTAAAGCACTCTGTAGTGGGGGAGTTTCAAAATTGAAATAAAAATATCAGATGCATGGTAGAGTCTCAGAGAAAGAAAGTGACACTCTTCAGGCATCACTTGTCATGTGTCAGCCCTCCAAAAAGGCAAAAAAAAATGCTGGTCAGAATCCAGGAAATCCAGGAAAACCTTCTCCATGAGCAGGCCCAGATTTCAGGACAAGACCCCTAAAACCTCCCGAGATGAATTCATTCAGTGCTGCTCAGATCTTTGGTGCTGCAGCATCCAGGAGACAGCAAAAATCTCCTTTTCACCTTGAGTGTAAGAAAAAAATTGATATATTGGAATAACTTCTTGTACACTGATGTTAGGAAAAAGACAATTGACAACATTTGGGCCTGGAATTTCTGCAGATTCTGGAAATAAACAGGTGACAAATGGCTGTACCTGCAATGAAAGAAACTGGGAAAAAACAAAAGGGATGAATAAATGAGAATGCCAAGTAGTGTGCAAAGGAAATAAAAGTCCTGTTATATGCAGAACACATGTGCAAATTCTGAAATATTAATTCTGCCAATTTTGCCAATAATGACAAAAATATTCCATTTGAAATACAAAACAAGAAAAGAACTCCAGCTTGGCAAAGTGCGAAGGATTTTTTGGAGGGGATTTTTTTAAAAGAGCAAGAAATTTCTGATTTATTTTTCCAGCAGAAAACAGCCACTTTTAACCCTTTCAGCACCGTGAAATGCACTATATTACAGTCTGATGAAGGAGGTCTTTGTGCACTGTTCTTCTGCTGCCCTGGTTATTACAAAGGGTGCACTTCACATCAGGGAAGGGAACGTGGCACTGGTGGCCTTGGTGGTGGCCAGCATCACGTAGAGAAATTCTGCTCCAGCTGCTCCTTTGTGCCAAACCCTTGGCTGAGGTTAAATGGAAACAGCAATGGAGATGTCACAGTCAGGGATGTGATGAGGCTCATGGCTGTGGGAAATGAAGTAGGAAATCAATTCATTAATTTCAATTGTCATGAGATGTTTTCACACGGACCGGTCCTGAGCATTTTGCTTAAACCCTGCAAGAATTAATGTTTACTGTAAGTATAAATATGCTTTGGATTTCAACATCTGTAAAGATTGATAAGCTTTCATTTGTTTATTGATCAGCTTCTGAAAAATAGTGACAAAACTAAAAATAGTGACTGATTTTGATATTTTAATCTTGCTGATTCTGTGTGAAACAAAGCCTGTGAATCTGGAGGATAAAGGGCAATAAGCAAGAACACCAAGAAACATGTGCAAACACCTCAGGAACAGAAAATGAGAGAATGCAAACAGTCTTTTCTACTTTGGTCTGAAACTTTTCGTCTACATTTGCTAAATTTGGTGATCTCTTGTAAATCACTCAAATAGAAATAGCAATAGGTGCAGTGCAGAAGCTGAAAGCACCACAAACAACTGGTAATGAGCAAGCTGGGAAATGCTGGATTTCAGTGAAATGTGAACAGGCTCTGGCTGCCTCTGCTGAATGACTTGTATTGTTGAATGGTTCTGGCATTTTAATATTGCTCAATAGAATGTTAAATGGCACACATGAACACAAAGATGCAACAAAAGCTCAGCATGAAACAGGAAATTTTGAATTATAGACACAACATTGACTGTATAATTTATGCATCATTTTTACACACTAAAGAACCTTTTTTTAATGCATGAAGCTCAAGATAAGAATGGTGTTTGCAGCAACTTCACTAGTAGGTTAAGAGTTCATTAGCACATTGAATGGCATTTTAATTGTAATATTTGCTAAAATTGGTGGAGCTGTGGTGGCTGAGTCTGTAGATAATTTCCAGCAGTTGGTGCCCCATTTTTTAGCAGCTGTAGAGAAGGGATGGCCACTCAGAGAGGAGTGAAAGCCCTGCACTGTCAGGGGAACCAGGACTAACCAAAGAGAATGAATGTCATGCTTGTTGTGGAGCAGCGAGGATTTAATGAACAGCAGTATGAGCTGCTTGTTGGCTTCCTCAGGAAGGCCCCTGCTTTGTCACAACTGATCCCCCACAAGCAAAGATTAGTCTAAAAACACACTTCAGACTCCAGTCAGCACTTGCCTAGCAGAACAGTATATTCTCTTTAAACTGTGGGTTTCACATTGTGCAATTTAGGCAATCTAGTGCTGAAGGGAGGTTGTGGCACATCTTTGCATGCAGAGCAGCAGTGAACTGGCACAGAAATTCTGCCCATTGTAACAAAAGATCACTGCCAGTGGCCCTCATCACTTAGCAGCAGGAATTGCAAGAGATAGGAAGGAAAACCTCTGCCACAAATACTTCAAAATCAGGCAAAAATTATGAACTAATACTAAGATAAAGCAATAGGTCTTAGAGGATTCATCTTTCCTGGTGTGGTCTGTGGAAGAGACCAGTGTCACGCCCAGGCAATTTGAACGACAGAATGATGATAAACAGATAACATTTGATGCAGCTCTTTTCAGCCTTTCACATTTTAGAGTGTTTCCTTGGTAGCCCTCCAAACAGCAGCTGTGCAATGTCCCACCTATGGCTCTGCACTGGCAAGGGCCTGCAGCCCTGCCACTGAGGAACACCCAGGAGAATGAACTTAAGAGCAGGATTTTGTAATGGAGAAAAGCAGATTTTGTTTTCTAGTGTTTCTACTCGAAACCTGCCTGTGCCCAGCACTGCTAACCTGTGAGTCAGTCCCACCACCCTGCTGTGCTTGCCTGTGGGGGGAGAACTGCACTGAGAACAGCAGCAGTTGTTCTCAGCTCTCCTCTGCACATCCCAGCAGATTCTGGCAGGGTCAGAGTCCTCCTCTCCTGTCTGTTACTGGCAGAGTGGCACAGAGAGGTGCCCAGGGTCACTCTCTGCCCAGTCCCTCAGGCTGCCATGGCCACAGCTGCCCCAGAAGGGACAGACCCCTCTTGCCTCCTGCAGAGACCTCGTGAGAACCAGAAAATGCCCAGGATGGGTTTCCTTTGCTGAGCCCTCCCCCAGATGCATCTTCCTACAATAACTTCTGTCGCAGACATCTTTCATGGAAAATCCTTTCCTTGGGATTTTCCCTCCTGAGAAGCTGAGAGGCCTCAGGAACAAAATGCAAACAATGGTTATCTGCTGCTGTGGAATGCAACAGGTGCATCTGGGATTGGGCTCATGTGGGTGTTTCTAATTAATGGCCAATCACAGCCCAGCTGGCTCAGACAGAGAGTCCGAGCCACAAACCTTTGTTATCATTCTTTCCTATTCTATTCTTAGCTAGTCTTCTGATGAAATCCTTTCTTCTATTCTTTTAGTATAGTTTAATATAATATATACCATAAAATAATAAATCAGCCTTCTGAAACATGGAGTCAGATCCTCCTCTCTTCCCTCATCCAAGCACCCCTGTGAACACGGTCACAGCTTCTGAGGACCTGCAGAACAAAACCCTCTGCAGGCAGCCCGTGGGAGTGGGGATGAGTTGAGCTTTTATCTCTCTGTCAGTGCAGGAATGCCACGGTGGTGATGAACCAACCAGCCCCTGCAGGAGATTGCAGCCCTGCAGAGCCTGTGTCTGCCACTCCTGGGGCACTGAACAGCACCCAGCCAACGAGCTCTGCTCCTTCCTCTGCAGGAGAAACAAGAATTGCAGGCACATTTGTTTGCTGGGCTGCCAGAGCTGCTCCAGCTCCTGCTGATCCTTCCTGCTGGTTCCTTTGCACTAAACAACAGTCCAAGTTCAACAGTGGGATACTAACTCTGCTAAAAAACCAGACTGGAAACCACAGGAATAGCCAACATTTAAATGAACAAGAGAACTATTTTAAAATTGACTCATCCCTTAGAATGTGGAGCATATATTAATTTAAATATTAATTTAAATATTACTTATAATTAATTAATTAATTTAAATTAATTTAATTCATCTGACTGAAACAGAGAAAGACTGTCCAATTTACAAAGTTTTCAGGTCGCATTGTGTCTTCTCTACTATAATTTTGAAAATAACTGAAGAGGTGTCGGAGGTCACACATCAGGTCTCTAATCAGATAAAACTCACAGCATAATGATTTGAGTACTTAACTTGATCTAATTAGGTGGAGAATGGGACTGCTGTGGACAGAGAGGATTTCTTGATATAAAGAGATGGAGTTCTCATAGACACTCTATAATCAGTGTTCATGTTTATTTCTCTTTAAAATTAAGGCCACGGTCTGGTTTTCATATCTTAATTTAAAACACTCCAGAATTATGCTGTTATGATTTTATCTTCACTGGAATTAACTCAAAACACTTGAAAAGAAGAACCACCACCTATTTTCTTTCTTTTTTCATGAGTTATGTAAATGAAGCATTTGTTCTTGAAGTAGTATAATGAATAATATATTAAATATCAAAGAGCTCCATTTCTGGAAAGATATTTAAACAGATGAACTACTTGGAGCAAAGACAACAAATCAATCATAAGCTATAATTGCTTATAAATGCAATAAGCTTTGCATGCAAGCAGGACAATTTTTATATATATATATATATATATATATCCATTTTTTAAACACCAATCAAATTCTCCAGTCCTTATGCTGGCAAGACTGCCTACAAAATCTTGAACTGGAAACACAGCATCTGGCCAGAGACATATTTTCCACAGAACAATCACTATGTTTATTTTTATGTGAGAAAGAACAAACTGAAGTTGGTAATTCTTCCCTAAAATTAATGGCTTTTTTTTTTTCCAAGACACAGAAGCAAGCAAGGAGATGAAAATTTTGTTCCAAGTCTTCTCACTCTGAACATAATATTCTTGTGAATAAAATCAAATCAGAATCTTAGCTGTATAATAATATTTTCTAATACCACTAGCATGGGTTTATTAAAACTAAAATGCTGAAAAAACTCCCCTATTTCCCACGCTCATTCATTATTTTTGTACTTTATTCAGTTAAGACAACAAGACAAGTGTTTCCTTTTCCTGCTCCCACCTCCTAGACCAAGGACACAAAATGCCTTGAGATTTTGAGATATTTTACAGCTTTTTAGAGATATTTGACAGACACCAAAACTTTTCTGCCTTCACTAAAAACTTGTGAAAAACACTACCAGCACTAGGAGGGCAAATAATAAATCAACACACTCCATCCCAAATCGGCAAAATAGCTTTGATGAGTTGGAAAGGACCCATCAGGATCATGGAGTCCAACTCCTGGCATAAAATAATAATAGTATTAATAGAAATAATATTAATAATGCTAAAAATGCTAATGCTAATAATGCTAATGCTAATTATAATAATAATAAAAAATCAGATGTGGCATTCAGTGATCTGGGCTGGGTGACAACGTAGGGATCAATCACAGGCTGGACTTAATGATCTTGGAGGTTTTTTCCAACCTCAGTGATTTTGTGATAAATATAATAAAATATAATATTTAAACATAATAAATAGAATTCATATAATAAATTTTAAATAACATAATAAAACAGTATAGATTGGTATATAGATAATATATAAATAATAATATATAATATTAAAATAAAACAGCAATATTAACCCTATCCTAGCTCTGTGTCAAATAACCATTCCCATTCACTGTGGGATCAATCACAGGTTGGACTCAATGATCTTGGAGATCTTTTTCCATCCTCATTCTGGGATAAATATAATAAAATACAATATTTAATATGAATATTTATAGTGGTATTTTCATTATTAATGTTATTTAAGATTCTGTTTTATTTTTGAGCAGTTTTTTTGATATTTTTATTTTTTTTGATTATTTTATTTTTATTTTATTTGATTTTTTTTTTGATAGTTTTTTTTTTGAGGATATTTGAAGGGATTCAATGATGCCAAAGGCTGGCTTCCAGCAGGCAGGGTCCCTGACTCTGGTGGGCACATGCCCATCAGCAGAGATGGGAGCAATCTGTTCCTCCAGGCTGACATTCCTGGTTCTGCCCCTCCATCCCTAAAAGTGGGGAAGCTCCAGCACAGGTCATTAGGGATCACTGAGGAGCTTCCACGCCTTCCTTTGCCTTTTGTTGCCCTAAAAGCCAAAGAGGAGGGGACAAAGCCTGGACACTGGTGGGGGCAGAAGGCCAGTGACTTTATAGTGACATTATTTTGTAAGTGGCCACCTAAGGAGCTTAAATAGAGGCCCAGAGCAGCACCCCACAGTGAGGCAGCTGCAAAGCCCTCCTGCTCTCCCTGCCACACTCCTGATCTTACAGGAGCAGATCAATGGAGTGCCTGATAATCCCCCTCCAGCTCACTCCTTCCAATAAACATTCCAGCAAAAGGAAACTTTGGGCAAACAGCATTTATTCCCTCACCCTCATTGCTCTGCAGTAATCAAAGCATTGAAAGGAGTCCTGTCCATAAACATTTATGATGGCTGGGTAAATTACAGTTCCCCTGCAAGCAGCATCCTCCAAACTTGCTCTCAAATTATTAAGAAATACAGCTTGGCTGTAATACATAAGCCATTTAAAGAAATATCCTCAGCCATTCAGAATTAAAATATAGGCTTTGCTTTTGGCCTCCAACTGCTGAGACCTCCAATCTTTAAAAATAATGCAGGTAGAAGAAACCTGCATTTTAAACTGGATCTGTTGAAGCAATTCCTCCCTAGAGTTCAACAACAATACACTTTTTCTTATTTGCCTTTTAAGAGTGATCTTCACAGCCTTCCAAGTCAATCCAGTAAGACTTAAAGGATTGACAGCTCTTTAAGGCCTTCAACAGAGCAAATTCAGCTTGTCAGATTTAAGGGCACCTGAACCAGCTCTTGCAGTATCTCCAGTTGTTTCTAAGACACTTACTACCACATACCACTTCATAATCTAGATTTTCAAGCAGCTACTTAAAAGAAAAGTTGTTTTGAGTTGGTTTGGTACTGCAAACCTGGCTTTAGCAGCAGAAACTAGAATCATGACAACAATAATTTATTCCATTTTCATAAAGTCAAAATTGCACTGTAAAAGCATGTGTAAAAGCCTAGTTCCAGTCAGATGGAAAACACCAGCTGCTTAATTCTTTCTAAAATAGAAAGAGAATGGAAAGAGACTAGGATCTCTGCCAGGCTCTGTCCCCAGTCCTGCAGCACATTATTTATTCACAGCAATTCAGCTCAACATCATTGATTGGGTCCATCACTGACCCAGGGTAAGGATGTGAAGGAAACATCATTTTAACTTTCTAACATTCCTGGTAACAAGGAAAGGGCAGCAAACCATTTGTTCCTTGGAGGCAAAGCACCCTCTTCTTGAAGCTTGGGAAACATCTTCCACAGCTTCTGGCTGAAGCATTTCAACCATGCTGCCGTGCAAGGGGGATCCCTGCTTATGGGGGCAGCAAGAGGAGATGGAAGCAGTGATTGCACCCAACACCAGAGCACCTGACACCCAGAGCCTTGGAAGATCAAGTGAACAGAAACAGAGACAATCAGTAACCTGCAATTTTTCAGGCTGCTTCAGAATATCAGGCAGCTGAAGCAGCAGTGGGGATGAACAATTGCACTTTGCTTTTTTTTCTCCAGAACATGGACATCCCTTATAGATTTCAATATTCCTGCCCTGGTCCAGACAGCTCTGTTGCTGAACTCTGCAGACTTTCTAAGTGCACATCATGACTCCTAACACATAAAGCATTATTCCAGAACACTAAAGGAAATGTAAACCTTGCCACTTGTGTCTGCAAACACTCAGCTCCTTTTGATTAGGAATGCTACATCCATCTTGGCTGCAGTAATGATGATAATCTCACCAGTAACAATTAGAATGTCTCTAGTCATGATATCAGGTGTGAGGAAGCCCTTCAGATCTTTGGTATTCTCATTTTTCGTGCTTAGCTGTACAAGTCAGGGGACCTGAGGTCTGCTAAGTGCCTTTTTAGAAGGTTTAAGGAGACCATATTAATATATAAGCATTACCTCTGGAATAACTCCACACAAAAGGATATCAGTAATTTATGTGCTTTCCTGAGCTACTTAAGTTTTCCTTCCCTTCTTTGGAAACAAGCACTGGCAAAGATATGATGGAGTGAGGTGAGAAGCACCTCTACTAGAACCATGGCAGGTGTGCTTCACCAATCTACCTAAAAAGCCTTTAAATATTTCATTTTCTTTCAGATAGCTCTTTACAAAGTGATAGACTTTTCCAGATATTTTGCCCTCCTCAGTGTTGAAGCAAAACATCCTGATAAGAAGGGCAGTGTCGAAACCTGGAGATGTCAACACTGTAAAGTATCAAACCCCAGGGCTCCAAGAACAGTAAAATTCCTTCCCACTTAGAAGAAAACAAGTTGTGTGTCTGCCTTGCCTGTTCCCTCCCCCCACTCCAACTCCACTAATAACAAAGCATACAAATTATTTACATGTAAACAGCTGGAGCAAGAACAGCTTCAGGCAACATGGGGAGCATTCAGCTGGCAGCCCTGGTCAGGAGAATAAAGGGTTATTATTTTCCATGCAGTATTCAATATCTGCCTTGCAAAATATGAATTGTAACAATTTGTTACATGTACTGAGGACTGGTGCTCTGTACTCTCAGCAGCAGCTTCACTGAGCAGCAGCAATGACACCACCAACAGCTTGCAGTTGTGGTGTCCTCCAAGACCTGACTTGGAGTTGTGTCACTCTCATAGATGAGAGTGAGTCTGATTCCCACTCACTTTGATTTGAATTTGGGGTGAAATGACTCAGCTTTCAAAGGCTGCTGCCTCCCCCTGCTCTAGAAAACAACAATATTAGTCACTAAATAAAGACAGAATCGGCCTTGATTTGTGGTTTAAATTCTGCTTTTCAGTATGACCTCAGCCAGGAGTGGATTTCCTCGTGTGGAAGGGAGAGTCAGGAGCAGGAGGCAATGCTGGCAGTGCTGGCTGAGCAGGGGGAGCAGTCCAGCCCTGCTGCTCTGGCTGGCTTTGCCAGGGATGGGGGCAGCCCATCCCAGCGGGTCGGGATGCGCTTACGCAAGAGCCAGAGAAATTCTATTCATCTTTCTCTTCCCCCATCGTGCTTCTCTGCCCCACTCAAAGGCAGCAGCCTGCCTGCACAAGTTCAGTCCTGCTGTCTTTTTACAGCAGGCTGGAAATCTGAAAGGGGTGGTAGGGGAAATCAGACTGAGGAGGCTGTTTCTCAGCTCTTCAGTGCTACCAGTTCTGCAGGTCATTCCACTGAGGTGGAGGTGAGCTCTGTGGTGGGAGTTTTTATCCAGCCACAGGGATTTTTAAAATCTGGAAATAAATTGGATTCACTCCCATGATGACTTGGGAAAGGTTAAAATGCAGACTTTACAGAAATATTCCTGACAGAAAAGGTGTTACAATTCCAGTCTAAAAACCAGGTGTAAAACACACCTAACACTATAGGGTCAACAAATGGGAAAAGCATGAACTAATAAAAATAAATCTGAAAACCAAAAGTTTATTGGTTTCATTTCTATTGGGTTTCAAAGACTTTTCTAAAATATATTTAATGGTAATAATTTTCAGATACTGTTAGAGTAGCCAGTACAGAAATTGATGATTTTGTAAAGCAAGATTGAAGGTTGGTTGGTTTGGTTGGGGTTTTTCTGTGGAGTGTGTTTGGGTTTTGTCTGTTTGTTGTGGTGTGTCTTTTCTTGAAGTGGTGTTTTTCTTTGTTGGATTTTTGGTTTATTTTTTTAAATAGGTATCAAATCAGGGCTAGTGGTTTTAATACCAGAGGAGAAGCCGTGGGAACTTAACCTTCAATTTTATTTATAGAGTACATTCTGGACACAGCCATCAGCAAACCACCTGAATTGTTGATCTTGGTTTCCCTCTATTTAAAAGAGAAATAATTATAACATTTCTGAATGACACTGCAAGAATCAGTTAACGAAGCTTAATTTAACTGATGAATTAATCAAGAACCACTAAATTAAGCATAACTGATAGTAAGTAACATTTTGATATTTGAAAATGTATTCACTAGCATGAAGTATACTTAATTGTTAGTGATAATTTCTCTGGGGCAGTTTGGTAAAAACTATTCATCTAAATTAACTACTACTTGTTCCAAAAATCACCATTTCTGCAATGTCGACCTTCTGGTGTGCTGCCTCTGTGGTTCTCTAAACTGGAACAGACATTCTATTGTGGTTTAAAATTGCATCTGCATGAGACTTGCCTGGAATCTCAAGGTAGTTTTCAGCATTGAAAAAAGCTAGTAATTGTAAAAAAAAGACTTTGGCTAGGTTCCCTTACTGCTGGGGGGATGTTGGGAAGAGACTAAACCATGATGGACTTTGGTTTTGTCATGCTGCCCTTCCTCAGCATGACAGGAATACCTGTCTGCCCCCACTGAGTGTTGTGTTCCACTTGAAACACTGGGCAGGGAAAAGCAGCCTCTTTGTGTCCTAGAAAACTGTTTGGAATATTCCCACCACCAACCACATTCCAATGCTCCAACCATCAGGAGCATGGAGGTGCTCAGGACACCTGAATCACACCACCAATGCCAGGGCTCTGAGCAGGGAGAGAAAACCCCAGCAGAAATGCAGAGCAAATGGGGCAGCAGAAGTCCCAAGAGCCCAGGCTTTGCCCCAGAGCGCTGCCAAGCCCCACCTCTCATGGAGGATGCTCCTCTTCCAGCAATCATGAGCAGCACACAAAAATCCTCTCTCAGTGTCAGGGAGTGTCCTCAGGGGTTAAGCTGTTACTCCACCAGAGCAGCAAGAAAACTTCTGTGGCTTCAGATTTGCTTATTCTCAAAACTGCCTCTTTTAATCCAGCTCCTTGCTGCTGGTCTTCATGGACATATCCATGAAATGTGCTTATTCACTTGTCCAAGGTTTTGCATGGATAGGCCACCTCTAAAACCCATGGCCAGCACCATCACATTGTGTACATTAAAAAAAAAAAGAAAAACCTTAAAAAATTAGATAAATAAAGTACTTGCTTTGAAAGTTACATTGCTTGATCTAGAAGTTTTTCTGAATACATGAAATAAAAGAAAGAAACAAAAACTCAAATCCCATGACTGTCAGCTCCAATTGGGTTTTTCCCATTAGAAATTAACCATAAGGCTCAATAAACTATAAGAAACTTCTTCATGAATTTTCCCTAGTTTGCTTTCCTTTGGTTTTTCATACTGTAAATCAAGGCTACCTCAATGGTGATAAAGATGATGAAATTTGACATTTTAAATATGTATCAGATACTATAAAATTATAGGGATAAGAAGAACAAAAACCCACTGAAAAGAACTTTAAATTTTGTAGCAAAAATGAAAAGGGAAACAGTCCTGTGGTTTAGAATTATTTTGCAAATATAACTTAAGCAATTTAGTTTTGTTTAATCTCTTGCCAAAGCGTTGCATACCAGCTGAATTTCCACTTTTGCTAGAGGAAATGTCTGGCCTTACAAAGCAGTTCATTACAGCTCCAGTGCACAGAAAGTAAAGCTGATTGTACTGGTACAAGTATTTAATTTTACATCTCAACCCAGGCTTCTAATTAATCATTTAAACCCTAGGAAATGGTGTCATCCTAAACTTCCTAACAATTGACATAATGCAGCAAAGTATTACCTGATGTAACCTGAAGGGAAGCAGTCCAAAGGTCTGCTTTCTTCAGGTCATACCCATGGGTTGTTTTATTTGGTTTTTAGAACTCAATGTGTATCAGCATGTCTGCAGGCAATTATTAGGGGATTAGGAGTTCTTTGAAACAATGTCTATAAAATAATCTATAATTCATGGCCTGGGTTATGGAGAAGGCTGGGAGAGTGCAGTAGGGACACAATGACAAACCAGCTCGTGCAACTCCACCTAAAAGCCTGACACACAGCTAGGGAAGAGTTTTTGCTAAACCTTGTTAAACACAATTTCTTAGCAGTTACCCTTCCCAGGCACAAGACAGAGCTCCAGAGACAGCTCTGACACGCCAGCTACCACCCAACCAGATTTTCACATCTTGGCCTTCCTCGTATTCTTTCCTTACAAGGATCTCTGCTTGAGTTTCTTGGTTGATATTAGAGATATGATGTGAAAACATCTCAGAAGGTCCTCACTGTTTAATTAGCTCTTTGAAATGACATTTCCCCCTGCATTATCCAGGAGACATGACATTACATTTTAAAGCTACAGTTAATTTGATGGTATTTCACAGATTTGTTGATGCTGAGAGACCTTCAGTAACAGAATAGCCTGAGTTGGAAGGGATGCCCAAGGACCACCAAAGTCCAACCCTTGGCCCTGCACAGGACACCACAAGAGTCACACCCTGTGCCTGAGAGCATTGCCCAAACCTCTCTAGGGCTCTGTCAGGCTTGGTGCTGTGACCACTGCCCAGCCACCCTCTGGGGAAGAACCTTTTCCTGATACCCAACCTAAACCTCCCCTGACACAACTTCAGTGCTGCTCTGTTGAAATACCTGAGAATTTACACTTGAGATCGCAAAAATATAAGAAAATTTCCTTTCCTTTCCCACAGGAATTAGACACAGAATCACACCCTCCTCAGAATGCAGTAAATCTCAGTTATCTGGAATATATTTCACTGCGTTAAGAAAATCCCCACTTCAGACATGATTTTGTTTTACTTCCAACTTTCCCCAAACAAACATCACACCCCAGGAAAAATGTGAATGTTGGTGGAGCCATGGGAGGATCCCCTTAGCAAGTTCACAGAATTCACAGGACCTATAAAAGAGCTTTGTGTACCACAATGACTTGAGCCACAAACCAAATACACCCAGCTTGTACAGTGTCAGTAAATATATATACACACACACACATATATATATATATATGTGTGCAATCCAAGGTGTGCTGGCCTGTCACTGCTCAGAAGTGTTCCCAGGCAATGTTACTGAATGGAAGTGTCAGAATAGCAGTGCCTTCTGGCAATGCAGGCAGGATTCCCACTTTGGCTCCTGCTGAAATCACAAATCCGCAGGCTGAGCGCACACAGTGGATTAAAAGGGAGCTCCACGGCAGGGTTTTCATACCCGTGTGTGAATGATACCCAGGATCACAGAAGACAGGGATGAAGGAGGCTTAAATTTTCAATTGGGCTGCCCCCACCCTTTCTTTTCAGGTGCAGACAGCTCACACCTGGCTAGAGAAAATCCAGCAAGTTCTGGAGCTCTCCAGTGGAAGCTCCACAGCCTGGCAATCACTCCAGCAGCACACTGCTCCTAGCACTAACAAAAACCTCTCCTCATGTTTAACCTCCTCCTCTCTTAGCTACTTGGGGCTAACATCAGGAAACAGCAGCTCAGATGAAACTATAAGAGCATGAAATGGAGGGGAAGGTTACTTTACATCTGCTGCAAATGAGTCATTTACTTAAAAATCACTGCTTGTAATTTTTACAAAAAATATGTTAAACACCATTTGCATCATAATCCACCAGAAGCCCTAGCAATTTTTAATGCCTTTTTCTTCAAAATACCCATCTAGCTGGTCCTGAGGACATAATCTGACATTTTTCTTAATAATTTTCTTTTTCTCAATGTTATTTTACTACATAGTTTTCCAAGCTGTCCCTGTTTTTCCAATTGCTTGTAGCATAGCATCACCTGTAAATTTAAGATGCACTCTTTCTATGCTACCATCCCTATCACCAAGGAAATAATGGAATTGTACAAGAACCAAAAGGGAAATCCTGCAGAAATGCCATTAAAACAACTTTCTCATTTGGCAAAGGATCAGTGACAGCAACTTCTTGACCATGCTCTGCCAGCCAACCAGGATGTGCATTTCAGAATCACCTCAGCAAGTCCAGGTAACAAATGAGGTGGTGCCTGATAAAGATGCAAGACAGAGTAAAAAACCTTCCCTGGTATGGAGGGGAGCTCTGCTATCCATGCCACCCCTACATTTTCCCAGAGAATGCCAAGCTGGTTTCCAGTTATTAGTTTGGATTTCAAATTATTAGAATCTGCTGGATAATTATTAGTAGTCAGTCTTGGAATTCAAATCTATCTGCCAAAAAAGCCTCAAAAACCCCATTTTCCACACTTCCCCCCCCGCACTGATTTTTCATTCTTCTGTCAGTTCATGCTCCTGCTGACAAACATGTCCTGATTTGTTTGTTAGTACAAGATGATGAGCAAAAACTGTAGAAAATTACACATAATTAGGTACAAATATCCAGCAGATACTAATAATTACCAAAGATGTCCTCCTTGCCCTGATGCTGCTGCTGTCAGATCTTTTGTGGAACTGATGTTGGTGTGACCATGCCATGCAAAGGGCTCTGCCATCCAGGTCAGGCCATCAGCTCCACCAGAGCTCACCAAATGCTTACCCCTCTCAAAATCTGTGTTTCCTGACATCCCCATTCCCATTTTCCTCTTCTCATCCTGCTCTGGAACTCATGAGTGTCAACAGAATGACTGCCCTTGAGAAATTATAAAAACCCAGGACACAGAGCAGTTTTATTCTTGCACACACATCTCACCCCTGCCTGCAGCCCTTTGCTGCCTTGCCCTTGGGGCTGGCAGTGCATTTGCAGTTTCAGGCTCCTCCAGGCAGGGCCAGGACACTTTGTCCTGCTCCCAGTGATGCTCCCACGGTGGCCTGAGCACTACTGGAGCTGCAGTTCCTGTTGTCAGGGCAGATGCACTGCAATCCTGTAAAACCCAAATTGCTGCATGGGGCACAAACAGAGACTTTGCCAATCACAGCCTGGATTTGGAACTTCCTGGGCATCTGAAACTTTAATGATTTACAGCCCAATTTCCTAAGACAATCAGCAACACACTTTTCTAACTAATTAGCAAATAAAGGCAGTCGTGGAGAAAACCTGTTTTACCATCCTGTTTTAATAATCTCCATCAGCAACATTTCCTCCCTCCCCCCCAACAAAATACCTGCATTTAGCAAGGCACAAATAAATTTAATCACTCTTTCCTGATGTAATAACTTCATCTTCTTCTTATTTTATGTCTTGACCTAATACCTTAGTGACCATTTGGTTAAATGTGTATTTTTTCCTTTTCAGCAGAATAATTAATGGAGAAAAAAAGCATCCCACCTGCTCTGACAGGGTTCATTTCTATTTTGGATACACACCCCCACATCCTAGTTTTCCTAGTAGGCCTGTTACATTGTGTTAAAACCCTCCTCCCTTTAAATTATGCCTCAAAATTGATTCATTACTTCAGGAATTGTTTCAGGTACAGAAAGTCAGTCTTGGAATTCAAATCTATCTGCCTAAAAAGCCTCAAAAAACCCATTTTCCACACTTCTCCCCACTGATTTGTCATCCTTCTGTCAGTTCATGCTCCTGCTGACAAACATATGTCCTGATTTGTTTGTTAGTACAAGATGATGAGCAAAAAACGTAAAAAATTACACATACTTAGGGAAAATATTTTGCCTGTGGGGAGAAATTAATTAAACCTGCACTCATCCACACCTTAAAGAGTGTGACAGCAATTAATTAGACCTACTTTGTAATGATCCATGAGCTGACAAAAAGTACTCAATATTAACCTAAATATTTTTGTAATAGTAATAATACCCTGCAAAGATGGGGGACTTAGTAATTAATTCATCAGAACTGCAAATCAAACACTCCTCTGGCTTTTGAAAGCCAAAACTACCTACTCTTGGTACAGCAGGAAAATTCAGAGTGGCTCACTGCATAGCTGTGCTGGGATATCAGAAAATTTTATAGCCTAGTTGAATAATGATGTGTATTTTTGAAATTTCCACAGCTCTCATCTGTGAGAACCAAATGTCTGCTCAGGAAGGCCATGGGACCTTCCTGCAGGCAGCATTTGATGCAGTCTGGCTGAGCAGCAGAGGATTTGGGTTTGCCCAGCATTAATGGCAGAGCTGGAGCAGAGTCAGAGCTGCTGCTGTGCCTGTGCTGGCCACAGGACCACAAACCTGCACAGAAAACCCATTTCCAGTGAAGCTTTTGTTACCCACATCACCCACAAACCTGCACAGAAAACCCCTTTCCAGTGAAGCTTTTGTTACCCACATCACCCACAAAGCTGCACAGAAAACCCATTTCCAGTGAAGCTTTTGTTACCCACACCACCCACAAAGCTGCACAGAAAACCCATTTCCAGTGAAGCTTTTGTTACCCACATCACCCACAAACCTGCACTGAAAACCCATTTCCAGTGAAGCTTTTGTTACCCACACCACCCACAAAGCTGCACAGAAAACCCATTTCCAGTGAAGCTTTTGTTACCCACATCACCCACAAACCTGCACTGAAAACCCATTTCCAGTGAAGCTTTTGTTTCCTCTCTCCTGTGCAGCCAAGCCCAGCTGTATACCTTGGGTATTTGCTGTCAGGTTTGCAGTGTTCTCTGGAGTTTTTAACCTCTTGGTTTCCCAGTTCATGGTGCCACGAGTGAAAATTGGCATTTCCACCTAGATTTTCCATGAGCTCTATGAATAATCAGTGATAGAGGCATGAAAGCAAGTGAGCTGGGGGAAAGGATCCTGTTTGTTCTTTTACACAAGTAACTTCATACAGCTTTTAAAAAATCCCATAACTGGAGGAGAAATGCTGGAATCAATGTACTTTGTCTTTTGCTTGCAGAGATGTTTCACAAGCAGCAATAAAAAACTTCCAGGAACAAGAAACCTCCCAAAGCATTATTTAAAACCAAACTGAAACATTTTAAAATTAAATAAATGTACAGGGAGCCACAGAGAGTAGCCAAATATCTGGAGCTGGCACTAAGCATTGTTTAAGAGCTTAACCTTGGTCATTTAATCATTAGGATTCCTTTAGGTTTTTTGTTGAGGCAGAAATTATGTATTTCCTCATAAAATATGCAGTTTGAGTCTCACAAAAGGTCAGTCCATCAATGGCCCTGGAATCCTGTTAAATATGGTTTGATGAAATTGCAAAATATTATGTTTCTAGTAACCTGCAGGGTCACTTCTTTCCCCTTTTTACAAAGGGCCAGTACTAGACATCATTTAAATCCTACTTAAGACAATAAAACAGGATTTAAGTGGGATTTTAAAGATTAATAAACCTCATGTAGGTCTTTTAAAGCAGGATGAATTTAATCTGCAATTCCCAGCAGCACATCAGGACAAGCTCGTTTTTCTATACTTGCCCTAGGAGTACAGAATTCAGCAAGCAGGGAGTGAAAACATCTGTGATTCCCACAGCTGTTAATTCAGGCACACTGTCCAGACAACTAGAGAATCTAGTTATTTCCAGTCTGCTTCAGCACATTCATCAAATAAAGGGAAAAAACAATGGGAAGCACCAGGAAGCCACCCTCCAACCACAGTGCCCTAGCAGAATAAGCTGTAACATCAACAAGTATTTTAAAATCAATTATATTAGGGACTGAATGTATTCATACATTCTGAAAGTGGGTTTGTGTCCAAAAAATGTGGGAGCACTCCCAGTGTGGTGAATTTTCTATTCATTCACCCAAGTCCTGTGCTACTGGTATCTATCAATTATTTTCTGTAAAGTTCACCAGGGAGCAAGAAAACTCCTGCTGGCTAAGATTTGTACAGAGCCAGCAGCAAGCACATTCAATTATGATAGTGTTTATTTAACTGCACCATGAAACATGACCATGAAGTGAGGCTCTGTCTCAAGGAAATACTTGTAGAAAATGCACCCAGCTTCTTTTTCTCCTTGGTTTGGAGAATGAAGTGCAAAAAGATGGATGCAACTGGCAGCAATTTCAGCCTCTTGGTGGCTCAGGAAATGTGGAGCCCAACTCTTACATAATGGATTGAGAATAAATTTAACTTGTCTGTGTAAAGCAATGTAATCTCTAGGTATTCTTGCACTGACTGGGGGTCAGCTTTGGTTTTTCATTTAACTGCCCACCCTGGCTAGATAATAAATCTTACATAAACAAACCCAGACAGTGGGATTAAAGGATAAACATAACTAATGCTCAGATCCAGAGACTGGGATGAATGAGAGAAAAAAAGCAAACAAACCCCAAAAGATGCACCATGCACAAACACTGCCTTTAATTTTCCAACCTGACTAAAGTGAATCGGTTTTCCCTAAACATTAACCTATATTTAAATACACTTCAGCTGATTTTGGTTATTTTCTGCTATTATCACCTAACAGTTTTTTGGGTTTTTTTCCTGATATAGCTGTATTGAAGATTATTAACAGTAAATGCCTATGAGAATTCACGATTTTATAGATTTGTGTTCAAGACTGCTGGGAAAAACCATTCTGGTGTTTGCTGAGCATGATGAAAGGGGGAACTTCATTTCAAGGCACTTGCAAAACATATTTATGCTATTTTATGTTCTTCCAATTTTCTATTATTCCAATAACGCTAATAATAGAATACATATTTCCAATTGCATTACAGCAAGCAATTTGTGAAAAACACTTAATATCTGGAAATACTAAACAGAGGAAATAGTGAGGAAATCTGAAACCAAAAGCATACACAGAGGAAGAGCCTGATGTGAGAAACACATTCTTGGTTCCTTTCAAACCACTGATATTTGCATTATCATAAAAAAATTCTCTCTCCTAAAGAACCCATGAAGAACTCACTTATCTCACTTTCACAACTGAAATAACCTAAATATCACAAAGCCCTTCTGTATTTTTATAAGTCATTCATGAACCTGAATAGAAATTATTTGACTTAAGGTTGTATTTTATGAATAAATTTCTTTTGCAATTAATTGCATTTGGTTGTCACATTGATTATCTCATTACCAGTTTATTTTGGGTGGCAGTGCTTCTGTCACTGAAGTCCCAATCTTTCAAGTCCTTAATTTATCCTTCTTCTCAAAGAAGTATAAATAACTTAGGGAAAGCATTTACACCACAAAACTGAGAAGTTTCACAAGAGAAATGAAGCAATTCATTCTCCATTTTGAAAAATCAAAGCTGTGGTAAATTTTCTCAGTTATCAACTTGTGGACCCCACATTTTTCCATACAATGACAAACACTAGAAAGCATGATCTGAATGTCTATACAGATATAATTTACTATCTGAGAAGAGCTAAAATATGTGACCTCCAGGGAAAAAGACAATAGTGAACCAACATAATTTTAAAAAGATATTAAAGAACAGATTAAAATATTTCCATATATGAGAAATAGAAAAACATTTTTGGAAATAAGCCAAAGTCTTAGCATGAGAAAAATCCCAGAGCTCTTCCAATGAGAACAACACCAGATTCCACACATGGCCTTCCCATATTTCACAAAAGAAAATCTGTGCATTCAAATGAAATTTTTTTTATTCCCCAAATCCCCAGAACAATGTTTGAAATATCCAGTGACTTTTCACTGACTGGAAGAAAATGTCTTGCCCATTTCAGATTTGATCCCATACATCAGCTCTGGAAAAGCATTTTCTCAGGAGAGGAACATATGGAGGCAGTGTCCCACAATTCCTCATGTCCAGTGGGAAGTCACCAGTTAGCCAGAAAAGTGAATTTACAGCCACACCACCTATCTCTAAGGCCAAGCCATTTTCCTGAATAGAATTTGTTTGAATATAACTCGTTATCCTGGTGCAAGAGAACAGCTTTGTTGCCAAAAATTCACAGTTGATTCAGATATGCAAGCCATGTGTTCTTCTGCTGGGGAGCAGCTATCTGAAGGGCAGAGCATGAGCACAGCTGGAAATACAACAAACAAAAAGGATTCAAAATCACCCTCATCAAAATAAATAAAAATTATTTGCTGCAGTAGTTACTATCCTAGTGAAACACCCTTTCAGAGCTCTAAAAACCTGCATTCTGCATCTCTGCTCAAATGACAGTGTCCAAGTTTGCTAGCACAGGGCTCAGATGGCACTATTAGATGCAAGACCACTCTCTTCTGTTTGCTGTTAACTGCTCTGTACCTCCTCAAAACACAAGTTTTGGAAGCACTTGATAAACAGCAGATGTTTTCTGTTTAAATTCACTTTGTTGCTATAAATTGAACTACACAATCCCTTTTAACACAGAACTTTAGAAACATTTAGGTTGCAAAAGACCTCCAAGATCAGCCAGCCCAACCTTTGGCACCAAAGGTAGAAGTACTTTTGTCCGTGGGATGTGAACAATAAGATAATGCAGCAATCCTTTGTCTTGCTGCACTTGTATTTATTTTTTAACAGCAATTGCAGCCAGTGATTTAATCTTTCTATACCTTGTATACACCACCCTGAAAGAAAACACTTATTTTTGTCTGATGTAAGGATCAGGACAGAAATACCTGGCTCAGGTGGCGTGGAGCTGTTGACACTTGTCTCAGGTGACTGGCTACAATCAGCTTCTGTGTGCCTCCCTCCTCCCCCTGCACTTTTCAGATGGTTTACACCCTGTCCTTCAAGGCAAAGCTGAAACCCACCGAGGAGTGCAGTGAATATGCTCTTTGAAAAGCTGGGGTTTTCCCTGTGGTTCTTGTTACAAATGGTTTGAGTGATAACCAAACACAACCCCCCCAGGGGATTGCCTTGCATGGTTCCTTATTCAGTGTATTGCTCAAAAGTGGCAGAGCCCATATTGATTTCAGCTGAGGGGATGGCATGCTCTGGAATTCCTGTGTGCTGTGCAGAGAAAGGGTTATTGACCTGAAACTGGGGCTCCCAGGGCATGGCACAGCTGCTGCTCAGGCAGCCACACACTGCACAGCTCACCAGCCCAGGGGAAACCTGAGCAGATTCTGTGCTTTGCTTGTACTCATCTCAGTCATGAGGGGAGGGTTCTTTTAATTCAGCAGGAACTGAGCCCACCTTGAGCTGTTCCTCTTTTAATTCAGCAGGAACTGAGCCCACCTTGGGCTGTTCCTCCTTTAATTCAGCAGGAACTGAGCCCACCTTGAGCTGTTCCTCTTTAATTCAGCAGGAACTGAGCCCACCTTGAGCCGTTCCTCTTTAATTCAGCAGGAACTGAGCCCACCTTGAGCTGTTCCTCTTTAATTCAGCAGGAACTGAGCCCACCTTGAGCCGTTCCTCTTTAATTCAGCAGGAACTGAGCCCACCTTGAGCTGTTCCTCTTTAATTCAGCAGGAACTGAGCCCACCTTGAGCTGTTCCTCTTTAATTCAGCAGGAACTGAGCCCACCTTGAGCCGTTCCTCTTTAATTCAGCAGGAACTGAGCCCACCTTGAACCATTCCTCTTTAATTCAGCAGGAACTGAGCCCACCTTGAGCTGTTCTTTCTTTAATTCAGCAGGAACTGAGCCCACCTTGAGCTGTTCCTCTTTAATTCAGCAGGAACTGAGCCCACCTTGAGCTGTTCCTCCTTTTCCCACCCTCCTGCAGGATAAACAGGAGCAAAAAGTGAAGCTGTGTTGATAAACTCAGACCAGAGAGTGGTAACCTGGCAATCACAGCCCACAGCTCTCTGAAGGTTATGTCCCAGAAAGTCTGCTCCACAATCCAAAAAGACATGGAGAAAAGGCAAAGCTACTTAGCTACTAAATGCCATGGACTAAACTCTGCCATCAGAATGCTTTAAAAATTAACAAGGTCAACATTCTGACATTCTCTCACTATTAGTTCATTGTCTGAAGCCAAAGTTAAGTCAACTTGTTATACTTTTGAATATATTCAGAAAGCTATTATCATATTTCAGGTGCCTTTTTCATTTACTCATGAATTTTTATGTCCTCAAAATCAAATCAATACAAAATTCACCAAAAATTTCTTTTAGGGATGGAAACTTTTCATATCCAAATTCTCCATGCTGTAGGAAGGAAAATAATTGTCAACAACAGAGATGATAGGAAAATTCTGAAATCCTTACAGCTTTGTGACTGGGGCTGGAGGAGCATCATCTTCTGACTAAGGTTCTGGAAAGCAAAGTGATATTTTGCCTTAAGGCTGATGTGGGTATTTTTGTGTGAGGTGACAAAGTAAAAACCATATTTTGCACAAAATGAAACTACAACCACCCAGGTGGAACTTCATCTCACTGAGGGATGAAGTTGAGTAGTTCCTAAAATTAAAAAAAAATCTAAAAAGTGTATGATATCTCCAACTAATCCTAAAAACAATGTAGTAATAAGAAAAATTTCTTTACAACATCTCTGATCAAAGTGGGCTGAAAAGCTGCTCTATCCAACAGCCAGTTACAAGGGGAAGCCATCTCCCCATCAATGGTCACTCCCATGTCCCCAGTGTTTTGGAGCACATCTGAAATCTGACATCTTTATTAATTCTAGTAAAAGAGAAAGGGGGGATAAATCATATGCTTCTACTCTAGCGAGCCCCTAACAGGCACAGAAAGATACTAAAGGTTTATGGGAGAAGGAGGAATAAATCACTTTAATTAAATTTATTCGGTCACAAGTGCAAAATTATCTCCATGGCCAATTTCTCACAGACAACTCTCCCTCTGTACAGGCACCTGGAACTGAGGACAAGCTAAAACATCTACTTGCCCTCTTCTAATTTTCCCTCTGTTTAACAACCTTTCAGACAAGGTCTCCCCACATTTACACAACAGCCACCTGGATCTGCTTTCCTCCCAACAAGTTTCCACTTGTGGAAGTTTTACCAGTGAGCAGCTTTGCCCAAGCCCTCGTCAAGGAGCTGGAACTTTCCTCAAAAGGTCTTGGAACTCCATGGAGGTCTTGTCCTGCATCCCTTGTGCAGGCTCTGCTGTGCACACCAACAGGCCTGGTATCAATATATCCATAAACATCACCCCCCCCAAAAAAAAAATCAACATTCTTTGCTGAAAGAAAACAGTGAGGCTCTCATAACCACATCTGTCAGCACTTGGCTTGTAAACAGCAACCAATTCAAATGAAAAATGAACACTGGCACCTTTCTGAAACCAACAGGCTGTGAGCTTATGAGAAATGCAGAGCAAATTAAGGATGAGATCAAGCCCAATAATACTTCCAAAGAGAAATGAATCACTGAAAAACCCCACAGCAGGAAGAAAAAACAGAGCAACACTTTTTCATGAGGGTGAGTAACTGAGGGAAGTTTTGATAGTGTTACCAACTTCTGCAGCCAGAAATGCTAGGTCATGTTAGGAGAGCCCACTAAAGAAGAAATTGTATCCTGAAGGAGCAAAGGTATTTGTCTAAAAAAATTATCTGTAAGAGGAGGAGGAGGAGTACAATCTCCGAGAAAAATGCTATGAGATCTACTATTGAAAAATAAGCAGCTTTTTTTTATGTATCCCTGTCACATCCTTCCATGATATTCAGCAAAAATGACAGCAGCAGTGTTTTGCATTACACAGAATGTTGGGTTATTGCTGGTTTATTGTTGGTTTTTATTTCCCAGTTCCTCATAGATCTGACTTCTTGCTCTTCTTGCACATAAAGAGATTTGTTTCCTGAAAAGTCTTCAGAAAGCAGGCTAATTGAAAAGAGCTTGCATAAGTCCAAGGAAAACTACAGGCAATTACAGAAAATTGCAACTGGTCATTCAGTCCATAACAAAACCAGATCTTAAACCAGTCAGTCCAAACCAGTTATTATCCCTCTTATTGAAATATCCTGCAGCAAAGTCTGTGAAATAACACCACGTGGAGAAATGCCTGGTGGTGCCAGCACTTTGTGATGCCATCTATAGAGACCAAGGAGGTGGGATATTGGATTTTTTCCCTGCCTGCATGCTGTGGAGAGCAGGCACGAGGCTGCTCACCCCAGCTCCTGAAGCAGAGGAAAAGCCAAAAGCCTTGTTCCCAACACTGGCTGCATTGCCCTGGGCTGAACCACAAGCTCGTGGAGTTTTCCTGCTTCCTCCCTCTGCTCCTAGAGCTCCCAGCTATTTTATTTACACAGTTCATGGCAGCTGGGAAGTGACCACTGCCTTGGAGGAAGCAGAAAAGCCAGGAACTCGTTTCACAGGAACCTCTGGGCCAGCAGTCAGCAAAATCTTCTCAGTAGACACAGAGGAATGACAAGAGTTGGGGGAAAAAGAATGGGGCAGAAAGATTTTGGGGAAGACATCAAAAATTAGGATAACAGAGTAAAAAAGCAATATAAATGTAGAAAAAAGATTCACATTTCAAAGGACAACACAAATAGAAAAATGCATTGTGTTACAAGGAAGCTCAGCCTAGTCTGTGAAAATACAAGCTGCTGTGCTCACATCATCACAGCTATGAGATTGACTGACTCTAAGCTACTAAACACTGTAAACTCCCACTGTTCTGATTTTCTTCTGTTTTAACCAGTTTCCATCACTCTCAGAGAGATTTCTGCAGTGGCCTCTTCACATCCTGTTTATGAATAGTTGAAATTGGAGTTTGTGGAGTTCAGTGTGTAAATAAACTACCTTGAACTGTTGGAGAGCTACTAAAACTGCATTTCCACTGATACATGTGGTGTATTTACTGAGTTTAAATGTGGGTATTTCCAGCCTTTCAGGATTGCTAGACAAGGGACATGGGATTGTGCATATTTATACTTATATTTATTATCCCTGCTTAAAAACAGTGTCCTAAGAGCCTGACAGATTTATTAGCTGTTTCTGTGCTCTCAGCACAGCCAAAGCGCTTCATGACAGGCAGAGAGCCTAGCTGCTGTTTTGAGGAAGGTATTGAACAGGTTAAAAGTGTTATCACTGTCTCTGTTCCTCAAAACTAGCCCTTGAAAGCGAAGACACTTCTTTTTCTCACAAGGAAAAGTATTTTAAGAAACAAATGCAACCATGGGACACACCACATGAGAGCTATCACCATCCAGACTGGCCAACAAAATAAAGCTCAAAACACAGAACAGACCACAAAGTGGGAGTTTACACAGGACTTGACAAAACATCTATAATCCTCTGCCTGCCAGCTACTAAGAAGTTACTTGGAAAACTTTTCCCTTCCCTGTGCCTAAAAAAGGACAAACCCCCCAAAACACCAAACCAAGACCAAAACAAATCCCAGGTCTCTTTAAAGCAGTGCTGACCCTGTTGCTCCCTGCACTAGTGTGACCTGCCCAGAGATCAGCAGGCAGCAGCACACGAGGATGTAACGGGAGCAGAGAGAAGCTGTGCACCAAGCAAGATCAGGGAGAGTTACTAAAACCCATGAGCTGAGCAATTAAAATGTTGACAGAGACCTAAATCCCCCTAGCACCTTTCTCCTTTCCCATATCGCTCTTTCTCAACAGAGAACATTTCAGCTAATCATCAGAGAGATTTTGGTGTTAAGACTTCAGCTGTCATTTTCAAAGTTAAGCCTTTTCAACTTACTTCATGATGTCAGTGATATTCCAACAGGAACATGAAATGCCATAAATGTTAAGTTTAATCTCATCACAAAACACACGACATAATCCTTGTTCCTACCGTTGGTTTACTGCCAAAAGAAAAAACCTTTGCAAAGAGTACAAGTGGATGAAATAATCTGAAAGATTCCCACTGTAGTTAGTGCTGAAATTGCAGATATCACCTGTCCAGTTAAGAAAAATGAATTTTCAGACTCAAAACTCAATTTGAAAAGTGTGAGATGCCTTCTTTTGTAGCCAGTCATCTTAAGAACTAGCATTTTATGTAGTTGACATGTTTTCTTTCTCAAAAAGGCCGATGAATGCTGATGTTATATACAACAAATACACTTAATTTTCACATCTCTCTTCCAGGCTTAATTTCCTCCATCCAGATTCTGCTGCAAAGGAAAGAGGAGAAAGGAAAACTGTAGGAAGCCAATCACTACTAGCTCTAAGTCTAGTTCATTGAGGAGCTCTTAAGGACTTCATACCAAAACTTCCTGACTGATCTTGTGTCACTTATTTTCAGTAGCTGGTGCTAAAATCCAGATCTGCATTCCTTCAAATAATTTTTGTCAAAACCACATCAGGCCAGTAAGCTCAGGCTGTCTAAAGCAGAGTGTTCCTACAGAGGCACTTCAGCATCAGATTGCTCCTCCCAAGTATTGAATCTTGCCCAGGGTTTATTCTGAACGGTGTGGAACAACCTCTCTGTGCTCCCAGAGGTGCTGCATTCCCTTGAAGGGAAGGTGATTGTCACCCAAAGGTTGCAGGGGCTTTGCCATGATGAGAAGCAGAGCTCTGGGAGGTGAGGGAGGCTGAGAACAAACAAACTCCACAGAAGTATGTACAGAGTAGAAAACAGTGTTGGTTTCAGGTAGGACATATACAGGATAAAGGGGAAAAGATCAGGTTTTAAATGGAATTTTTAAATAGCAGAAATTTTCTCAGTGGTATCTGATCTTTCTAGGAAGATGCTGTTTAGCACCACATATTCAGAATGACACTTTGGAGCACAATAACCCAAGTAATGCTATTTCACAGACCCTTCTTCCTAAGGGCAGGAGTATTCCACAAACCCTGTAAGAGGGTTCAGGGTTTCACCTTTTTGTATTAAAATCTTAGCACAAACTTGCAAAAATGACAATCACCTCTGATTAGAGATACAGAAACTGTGGCTCTTCCAAATTTTAGAAAATTGCTTTTGCTGTCCAGTGATCTTTCAAGGCCCAAATACATCATTTATTGTACCATTCCCAAGAGGTATCATACTTGGAACGCAACCATGCTAGAGTGGAAATTTCCTGACATACGAGATTGTATCAACACAATTTGTCATTGAGCAATAATTCTTTGCATGCAAATATCTGGATAGACTCCAATCAAAACTGTAAAATGCTAAACTACAAACATTTTAATCTTCAGGCTGATGTGGAATGTTTGACTCCTGGCTGAGGCCTCCTTCCTCACCAAGTGCATTGCAACGCGTTTGCCTGTTACTGTGTCACATTCATCATTAATGTTGTAAAGAGAGGAAAAAACCAGAAGTTTTTATTAAGATCTGCTTATCTAAAAGGAATAAGACAAAACCAAACACCACCAACAAAACCCAAACCAAAAATACTACTTCAAGTTTTCATGGTCATAGCCCTAGATATATGGCAAATCCACAGCTGGTGAATTTATCCCTGCATTCTCTCCAGCTGAACATGTGTTTTCAATCTGAGCTTGAAACATTTCCTTTTTGGTTTTTTTTACAGCTGTAAAACAATACTTTCTAATCAGAAGATGGTGGTAGACAAGATATTCTATTTTTAAGACACTCTGGGAAAGTGAATTGGCTCAATCATCTGAGAGGACTGCCAGTGGTGGAATCCAAGATGACAACTCCAGTGACAAAGTGTAAAATTGCTCACAACAACATTTAGCTAAGAATCTGGTTTATACCACGATCTCAATTTTTTCCATCTTTTTTTAGATGCTAAAACAGCAATCATGACCACTTATTATTTAGAAAATGTTGAAGTTAAAACTTTTACATCTCCCTGCGGGTGGGAGCACCATCAAGAAAAAAAAATAAATTAGATGATACAGAATTACAGCATCAATTGCTTATTTACCACTTCATCTTCTCATTAAGATCTTTCATATGGAACTACATAGCTGTCCTCATCCAAAGCCCTGAAAATCTGTAATTCCTTGCCTGTAAACTGGGGACTGGCTCACTGGGGTCCCTTTCCACTGCAGCTTTAAAATAAGGATGTTCACTTTGTGGGCACTGAACTGCATCAGCACCAAAGGGGAGCTGAGGTCCCTGCAGCTCCACCTGGAACTGACTCCTGTAGACATGGATAAATTTAGATTTTTCTGGCAGAATTCAGTGCTGCCCTGGCAGCAGAGCAGGCACGAGCAGGATGAAGGGAGAGATGCTGTGGGGCAGAGAGGGAAAGAAATCCCCTGGGGCTTGTGGAGATGTGTGGGGAAGAGAGGAGCAGCAGCTGGGCACTCCATGGGCAGGAGAGCAAGGACAGACCTGGCTGCAGATCCAAGTGTGGGTGTGGGAGGGGAGGGCAGCTGGGGGACAGCAGGAAGGGATTCCTCACACAAAGGACTCAGAAAGAAGAGCTGGGAGGTTGGTGCAAGGAGTGGTAGACAGGGAGGAAGAAAATCTCTCTTCCTCTGGCTCACTATGTCAGGGGTTACTATCATAACCAAAGCAAGGAGAGAAGGAACAATTCTGAAACTTCCCCAATTAATTAACTTTCTTATACCACTTAAATGTGTATATTCTTATCCAGAAGTTAAAGGTCAGATTAATTCATAGTAATGGACATTTACAGTAAGGAGGATGAACATTTATTGTAAATGATTTTTAAAAATACATGAATTGTATGTTTGAATAGTGGGTTGGATTTTTTTTCTCTCATGTTTATCACATCATCTCACATGGAAGCCCAAAGCCTTCCCAAGAAGAAGGCAAGAAAAAACTCACAAAGTCTCTTTCTTCAGTTGAGAACTTCCTGAGATAGATAAAACACATTACCTTCTCCCCTAACACACGCATGGAAATCCCTTTTCCTTCCCTCAGAAGCAGCAAGTTTCAGCTGAGCATTGCCCCTGCCAGCCCTCCTGCAGCCCTGGTGTCCCCTGTGAGAGCTGTGCAGCCTCTCCTGGCAGTGCCAGGGCTGTGTGACAGATGGCATGTCTGGCACCTCACATGTCCCCAGGCCTGGCAGGCCCAGCTCTCTGATGGGGAGCAGCATTTTCTGTTCTGGGACTGTTTCTCTCCTGGATTTCCAGGGGCTGGAGAGTCACTGGAGGGCTGTGTTTGTTGGCTTTTGTGTTTGGGGTTTTTTTTTTATTTGCTTTTCTTTTTCAAACCTATCAGTATTTATTTAGTATAAGTTCTAAATTGCTTGCTTTGCTTGCTTCACGCCCCCTCTCCTCCCCTTTTTAGTATGCCTCTAGAGGCAACAGGCCAAAAAAGAATGATCATTAGCTGTGCAACAATGTCATGCCTTAACATGCTTTTCTGTAATTTACAGTTTAACCATCAGTCCTGTAGCCTATTCTTATTGGCCTTTCCTCTGCCAGAAAAAAAAGTAATTTTTTTTAATTGTAAAATTTCTACTAATTTTTAATATTTGCTCAGGGATTTTATTGGATTTAGCTTTATCAAAATAAAATAAGATTATAGGAACAAAGATGCCTATAAAGTCATCCCTTACATAATTATATAGGACAAAATTTATAAAAATACTTCATTTTTATTTTCAAGTGAACAGTCACAGGGTCAATAAAGACACTCTAATTCCTTGTCACTTTAGCTTAGAGGACAGAAGAGCTCTTCTGAACTCAGTGAGAATCTGAGCAGCAACTCCATCTGTTGTTATAGCCAGACTCAGAATTAAATAGCCCAGAATTCTGTCCACAGTTAATATATAATCTCCATTGTGACCGTGTTCACAAGGGTCTGAGGATGAGGGAAGAGATGAGGATCTGACTCCATGTTACTGAAGGCTGATTTATTATTTTATGATCTATATTACATTCAAACTATACTAAAAGAGTAGAAGAAAAAGTCCTCAGAAGGCTGGCTAAGAATAGAATATAAAGGCAAGAATGATAACAAAGGCAGCTGCCTCAGACTCTCTGTCCGAGCCAGCTGGGCTGTGATTGGCCATTAATCAGAAACAACCACATGAGACCAATCCCAGATGCACCTGTTGCATTGCACAGCAGCAGATAACCATTGCTTACATTCTGTCCCTGAGGCCTCCCAGCTTCTCAGGAGGAAAAAACCTTAAGGAAAAGCTTTTTAATGAAAAGATGTCTGCCACACTCCATTGATACTTCACTATTTTGTCAGAGGCTGGGCCATTGAAGAGGAGCCAGTCCCTGATGGTGTTGTGCCCCTTGGTTTTACCCACCTAGCTCAAATTAATTACACAGGCTCCTTCACAGGACACCCAGCAAGCTGTCAGACAAAGAGAATGCTAAAAAAAAATGCCACTTTCCCTACCCTGCAGCCCTGCAGGCCTCCAGGACTGGGAAACTCCCAAGGCTGGGAGGAGACGCTGCTTCCATGCTGGCCTGGTCATGGAATGAGGGGACAGCTGATGGCAAGGGGCCCTGGGACCTTCTCAGGGCAGCCTGGTGACAGCAAGAGCTGCCCAGAGATGGCCAAGCAGCTTAGGAGGAAAGACCTGATTGTGCTAAAGTGCTGATGCAAGAAAGTCCTCAAGATAGCAGAAATTTAGACCTCTCCCCCTGCCAAGGTTTGTATATTAAGATTACTTTAACTGGTTCTTATTAGTCATGAATTTAATGAGTGACAGGATCTTCAAACCAAAAACCCAGAAAGCTTTACCTTTTGCAGAAAACCCCAACAAAACCAAACAAAACCCCCCAAAAGAGGTAAAAAACCCCCAAACAGCACATTTTATGTCCCTATGTTCTCATGGCAAGCTGTCAGCTCTGTTTGGGCACTGAGAGTCACCTCAGGACAAGGTAATGGCTCTCAAAACTGTCCCATGGCAGGAAAATTGTATTTACACACATAATTAAGGAAGAGGAAACAAGGTTTCTGAGAGTCCCAATACACAGAAAAGCATGGCAAATCCAAGTTCTTCACAGGAAAGCAGCCATTTGACCTGTCCTCTCCTTACTGATACATTTCAAACAAATACAAGGAAGCATCAGACTTCAACTACCCCAAGCAAGATTAAAACTGCTTGTTACTTGCTTCCCAAAAATCATTTTGCTTCAAGCCTTGAATCCAAGGCTTCTCCAGGGTTTATGGGCATCATGTCATGATTTCAGCGGTGCAGTGATGTCAGAGTCTTTGCAAGTGCTTATTAAGCAGGTTTTATCAGTGGATTAAGGAGCAGCTCAGCTGCCAAGAAGAGCAAAATAAATTTTAGATCAAAGCATTTAATCAACAGACATAACAGGTGACTAAGTACCATTGTCAGCATCTCATTCCATGACACAGAAGGGGTATGAATATAAAAACAACAGTGCAGACATTTTATACTTCCTCCCTCTTTTATTTTTATTTTTGACTGGTATAATCAGCTAGTGTCAGAGTTGAGCATGTGCCAGATAAATTAAGCCAGCCAGGGGCTAATACACAGTACAGGCCAATATTTCTTTTAAAATATTTGTATTCCTGAACTGGTGTGGCTTCTCTCAGTGCATGGTGGTGCTGACTTTTCTGAAATCCTCTGGTTTAGGCTTGTGCTGAAGGAATTGCTATTCCACCCTAAGTCAGTCAGTTTGATTATTACAGATGCCAAATTGTTCTCTTTTATTTAAACTAGTGATAGAAGAGCAATTTGGTGTATTTTCCAAAATAAATAACATGAAAAGTAAGTGCAAATTTTCAGGCTTTAGTGGGTGATAAAGATAAATCACTTGGTGCAGAGTTGACATAAAAAAATGCTATAGTTGCATAAAATCTATTTAACTCATCTTGCAGATTAGAAAAGAAAATATATTTAAAATGGGAAACAATAACAACTGTGTGAGTTGTTGCCAGAAGCTTGAAGGGTTCACTCCTTCTCCTCAAGCAGGGCATTCCCACACAGGAAAGTTCTGATGTTTCTCAGCAACATCAGCCCTCAAACCCAGCAGCTCTCTGGACTGGGCAAGACTCCAAGGCAGTTTCATTCCTCAAAGGCCTCTGTTTTATCCCAAACTGGGGGAGCACAAATATTATTTTCTAGCACAAATATTCTTCTCTAGCCCAAAACTGATTAACAGCCACCTCCTGAGCAAATTCCCCTCCCTGCTCAGAAGACCCTCCCACCTCCTGAGCAAATCCCCCCAGAGGTGTCCAGCAGGACACCTCTGAAAATCCTGCTCAGAAGACCTTCCGTAGGGGATTCTGGAGCATGTTATGGCATAGACCTAATAGGGAGTCTAGATTCAGGCAACAGTAGGGAAAATCCTGCTAGCTTCACCCAAGACCATACCCTGTGAGATGTTCACACAAGGAAATGTGAGTCCCAGTCTACCACAGCAAAATGTTACTCTGCAGAAAGGGAAATGAAAGAAGAAAAAGCAATTCTAGCTTGTACTAGGCAGTAAGATTTCGTTTTCCCCCAGGATCTTGGTCAGCCCAAGCTCTTAGCTGTGTGGCTCTATCCCTGAGGAGTTTTCTGAGCCACCTCTGTCCTTTTGGGCCAGGTGAGCTCAGGAGTTTGAGCTCAAGTGTTTGAGCTCAGGAGTTTGAGCTTAGGAGTTTGTTTGAGTTCAGGTGTTTGTTTGAGCTCAGGGGTTTGAGCCCAGCTGATTGAGCCCAGCTGTTTAATTGAGCTCAGCTGTTTGAGCCCAGGAGTTTGATTGAGCTCAGCTGATTGAGCTCAGCTGTTTGAGCTCAAGAGTTTGTTTGAGCTCAGGTGTTTGAGCTCAGGTGTTGTTTGAGCCCAGCTGTTTGAGCTCAGGAGTTGTTTGAGCTCAGCTGTTTGAGCTCAGGTGTTGTTTGAGCTCAGCTGTTTGCTCCCAACCACCTCTCCTCAATTTTCTCTTGTCATGAGAGGCTCTTGGCCTTACAGCCAAGTATGCAAAAATTCATATTGTTATAAACAGAGAAGCAGGCAATATTTCATCAAGGTGCACAAGACTTTTACAGGAGGATACACCCAGGGGAGAAAAGACAGCAGAATTTCATGTGGAAGGCAAAAATTGAGCTGCTTTTGGTCTTCAGGGGAAGGCTGTCAGAGGATTCAGTTCCCTCTGCTTAGGAGCTTCACTCTGGGCTTTTGAAGGGAGGAGGGAAGATGTGAAATGGATGAAGAGGGCAGAGGGCATTTCATTGTTGTAAGACCAAAAATCATGGTAGGAAAGGCAAAGAGTGGCAAAAATTCAGAACAGAATATTCCCATCAAAATGCAAAGCCACAACAGGAGGGCTGGAGGAAGTTTCCTACTCAAATGTGAAAATCTCACTATAATTTTGGGGTTTGGATCAGTCAAATAGAAAAAATATAATCTTACCCATATGGCTGGTTATTTACTGTGGTTGATATTATAATACACATTATTATCTCAATTAACTTTTTTGGTTTTAATAATCTATTGCAGTTTTACTTCCTGAAAAAAAAATAAATTAATCTTCAGAAATTTACAACAAATTTACCAATACACTTGCAGGTAAATTTCCAATTTTTAGTCTACAGTGAACAACATATTCTGCTCATTATAAATGTTTGCCCAACACCCAAGAGTTCCTTTCAAAACAAATTAACTTCATTTCTGACCTAAAATAGAGTGAAATTGTAAAAGAATACCAAAAGAGTTTAAATTCTTCAAGCTGTTGGTCTACTTAAGAAATCTTGATTACCATAGGTAGAAGAACTCAAACTTCTGGAGCTGGCAATAAATATAGAAAGTCAAGTAATTTACATTTCTTATGGTCTATACTAACCTAAGATGATCTATGATATTTTTCACTCCATATTCACTCAGGCTACTGATCTACTACAGAAGACTAAGATATAAAAGTCCAGCCTGGAAATTCAAAAAATCAGATTTCACATCCATAACTTAACCCCCACTCTTACAAAACAGCTTTTTACTCCACTCATGAGCACTTCACTGGTCCCTCCTCGGGCATGGAGGATGATTTAAACTTCAAATTCATTCTTCTCC